>NC_066521.1:9605408-9707908 GCF_024679095.1 Eriocheir sinensis
TTATTATTATTATTATTATTATTATTATTATTATTATTATTATTATTATTATTATTATTATTATTATTATTATTATTATTATTATTATTATTATTATTATTATTATTATTATTATTATTATGTTTCTTCCCCTTACATTCCCCTTTTCCTCTCCCCCTTTTTCTTTTTCTCATGTGACATACATTCATTTGTTTTTACTTTCTTTTTGTCTATTTTTTATATTTTATACTCTTCATTTTTACCACATTTTTGTTCTTCAAGTTATTCATTTCAAATTTTAGGTTACTATTTTTGTGTTAACTACCTTTCTCGCGCCCCCGCATCCTTTCTTCCTTCTTTCCTCCTCCTCCTCCTCCACCTCCTCTTCCTCCTCCTCCTCCTCCTCCTCCTCCTCCTTTTCCACCTCCTTGTTGTGACCTGAGTGATGAGAAGCAAGGTTGTGCTTCATTAATCATTGACACCTTTCCTTCCTCTCTCTCTCTCTCTCTCTCTCTCTCTCTCTCCATTCCGTATTCCTCACCCACAATACATCCATTTATCCTTCCTCTCTCTCTCTCTCTCTCTCTCCATTCCGTATTCCCTTACCGCTCCACAATACCTCCATTTATCCTTCCTCACCCCCCATCTCTCTCTCTCTCTCTCTCTCTTCATCCCATCAAGAACTATCTTCATCCTTTCTTCCTGCCGGCCCAGCTGCTTCCACCTCCTCCACCTCCTCCTCCTCCTCCACCTCCACCACCTCCTCCCACTTCTCCTCCTCCTGTCTCCAACATTTTACCTCATTCCCCTTCGTTCCCTCCACCTGCGTCCTCTCTCTCTCTCTCTCTCTCTCTCTCTCTCTCTCATCCTCCACTAACAAGCCCAAAATTCTTGCACCTCCACTTCCCCCGCAAGTTTCTCCTTCTTTTTCTTTCCTCCTCCTCCTCCTCCTTCTCCTCCTCCTCCTCCTCCTCCTCCTCCTCCTCCTCCTCCTCCTCCTTCAGCACAGGAAGAAGAAACACAAGGGTTACTCAAGAACGGGCAACCCTTTTAAGAGATTATGGCGAGGAGGAAAAAAAAAGAAAGAACTGAATGAAATACGAAGAAAGGAAAAAAAAGGAAGGACGGAAGTACAGATGGAGGAGAGGAAAGAAGGTTATGGAAGGAAGAAAGAGAGAAAGAGAAAGGATGAAAGGAGGAAAGGAATGAGGGAATGATGGAAGAAAGAAAGGATGACAGGCAGGACAGAAGAAACAAAAGAAAGGAAGGAAGGAAGGAAGGAAGGATGGAAGGAGGGAAAGAAAAAAAGAAGGAAAAGAATGACGTAAAGATAAAAGAAAGGAACGAAAGACAGAAGGAAGGAAGGAAAAGAAGAATGGAAGAAATGAAGACACGAAAAATTAAATTAGAAAGGATGCATTTTGATAAGTAGGAGAAAAATAAGGAAGGAGAGGAAAGAGAGGAAGAAAGCACGGAAGGAGAAGAGAGAAGGGAAGAAAAAAGGAAACACAAAAGAGAAGTGAAGATTAAAAAAGGTCAAGAAAAAACCGGAGAAAGAATGTTAGGGAGAGAGAAGGGAAGAACGCGAGGAAGAAAGCAAAGGAAGATAAAGGAGGAGTGAGGAAAGAATGAACGAGGTGGAGGAGGAGAAGAACGAGGAGGGGAGGAAAAAGACGAGAAGACCGAAGAAAGGAAGAAAGAGGAGGAGGAGGAGGAAGAGGAGGAGAACGAAAAAAAAAGAGAAAAGCGATGAAGAAAAAGAATGAAGAAAGAAAGTGCTAAAAGAATAATGAATATCCCAAAACGAGAGAGAGAGAGAGAGAGAGAGAGAGAGAGAGAGAGAGAGAGAGAGAGAGAGAGAGAGAGAGAGAGAGAGAGAGAGAGAGAGAGAGAGAGAGAGAGAGAGAGAGAGAGAGAGAGAGAGAGAGAGAGAGAGAGAGAGAGAGAGAGAGAGAGATGAATGGAGTCACCAAGGAAAGAATGCACCTGATTCCTGGATAGAAGAAGAAGAAGAAGAAGAAGAAGAAAAAATTATGATACATTTGGAAGCGGAGGAGGAGGAGGAGGAGGAGGAGGAGGAGGGAAATAGATGGAGAGAGTGACTTCATTATGGAGGTACGGGAGGAAGGAGGGAGGGGAGAGAAAATAGAGAAGGGAGGAAGGGAAAAGAGAAGAGAAGGGGATGATAAAGAGGGAGATTGGGAGGAGACAATGGTGGTGGGGGAGATGAAGGAGGAGATGCATTGGAAAGATGAAGGAGGAGGAGGAGGAGAGAGGGGGAGGGGGGTAGAGGAGGGGGGGTGAAGGCACTTGAGGGAGTATTGCTTGGTGTCACAAAGTTAGAAAAAGGACGTGGAGGAGGAGGAGGAGGAGGAGGAGGAGGAGGGAAGAAGGAAGAGGAAGCGAAGGATAAGGAGGAGGAGGAGGAGGAGGAGGAGATAAGAAGGAAGAGGAAGCGAAGGATAAGGAGGAGGAGGTTGAAATTTTAGCTTCTATTTTTTTCCATATTATTATTATTATTATTATTATTATTATTATTATTATTATTATTATTAGTCTTATTATTCTTGTTATTTTTACTACTAACTATTTGTCAACCAATTTATTCCTCTCTCTCTCTCTCTCTCTCTCTCTCTCTCCATAAACTGTTTTGCTCCTCGTCCTCCCAAATATGCTCCTCCAGCCTTTATTTTCAAGCCTCACATAAGCTGCTTTGCGAGGCTTCACACGCGGTTCGAGACTCCAGATGAAGCGCTTCACTCCCTCGCTTCACGGAACACGCGTGGGAGGCAAGGAAGAGGAGGAAAAAAAAGGGAAACGGAGAGGGAAAATAGGGAGGGAAAGATGAGAGGATAAAAAAATAAGGTGTCGCATTTTTCTTTCGATAGTGTGAATGTGTGTGAATGTGTGTGTGAATGTGTGTGTGTGTGTGTGTGTGTGTGTGTGTGTGTGTAAGCTTGGAATAAACTGTTGGATTCAAATTACGTAAACAAACTTTTATTTTCTCAGAACTGAAACGCCATTATAAAAAAAAATGCTTTGAAGAAAAAAATGAAGGTAATAAAATGGTGATGATGATGATGATGGAATAATGAAAAAATAACATACAAGCATAAGAGAGAGAGAGAGAGAGAGAGAGAGAGAGAGAGAGAGAGAGAGAGAGAGAGAGAGAGAGAGAGAGAGAGAGAGAGAGAGAGAGAGAGAGAGAGAGAGAGAGAGAGAGAGAAATACAGACTGGCAGACAGACACAGACTAAAATACCACCACCACCATCTCCACCACAAAGAACAACAACAACAACAACAACAACAGCGAGTCAGCGGGTGTGAGTGCCTGTGTGCGCCGAGCCGTCCGAAGCACTGAACGCGAACCAGTGAGCTCGGCAAACAAAGCTTCGGAATCCGTGGAGCCGAGTCATGAACCACGCGTCGAACCCATGAACGACTCAACCCAACATAAAACAGAGTAAAAGTCAAACAAAATGGCCGCTTCGAGAGAGAGAGAGAGAGAGAGAGAGAGAGAGAGAGAGAGAGAGAGAGAGAGAGAGAGAGAGAGAGAGAGAGAGAGAGAGAGTAATATTGCTGTCACGTACAAGATGAAAGAGAGAGAGAGAGAGAGAGAGAGAGAGAGAGAGAGAGAGAGAGAGAGAGAGAGAGAGATGAAAACTCCCTCTCTTTACAAACACTACTGTACATCCGAGCCCAAACACACACACACACACACACACACACACACAAGCAGGACAACCAAACACATGATGAAGGAATAGAATCGATTTCAGAAACTTTAAAGAACAAAAAAAATCTAACCTTGAACTTGTGACCTAGTAAGCCCTCCTCTTCCTCCTCCTCCTCCTCCTCCTCTTATACCTCTCTGTACATCCCTCCACTTCCTTCTTTCTTATTTCCTCAATTTTTCATCCAGTTTATTTTTTCTTTCTTCATCCACCCGTCTCTCCACTCACCTCCTCTTCCACTTATTCTATTCCATCAATTCCTTCCTTCTTTCATCTCTACTTTCCCATTCATTCATTCACTTATCCCTCAACCTTTTTCTCCATTTCTCCAGTCCACTTTCATTACTTCTGTTTATTTTTTATTCCACTTCTTTCCCACTCCATCTCTTTCCACTTTCTCTTTCTTCCTTCATCATTTCCATCCTTCTTCATCGTCTTGACATTCCATCTGTTCCACTACTCCACTTTCTCTCACCTCTCTTTCCCCCTCCTCCATCCCTCTGTATCTCCACATCTCTCCCTCCATCCCTTCCACCTTCTCCATCTATTCTTTTACCTACTCTTCCTAGTCTATTCTCCCTCCTCCTCTATTCACCTTTTCACCACTCCACCTAATCCACCTCTTTCCATCTCTTCCACTTCTCTTCATCTTCAGTTCTCTCTCCATCCTTTTCTCCCTCTATGCTCTTTCTCTCCACCCTCTTCCACCTCTCCACGGCTCCACCTTTTCCAGATCATCCACCTAATAACATCCGCCTCTTCCCCTTTCCACCTTTCTTTCTTCCCCACCCATATCTCTACCTCTCCCTGTCTTCCACATTAACTACCCAAGACCATTCCACCTCCTCCACCAATACTTTTATTTTATTACTTCCTCCATTTTTCAATTTCTCCACCTTTAGCTTTTTATTTCTCCCTCCTCCCTTTCTATCCTTCTCCATCTCCTTCCATCTCTCCACCTCCTCCACCTTATATAACCTTTCAATTCCTCCTACTCCCCTATCTACCTCCCTCCTTCCACCTCTCCACCCTTCCATCCTTCCATCCACGCTTCCACCTTGCATTCCTTCTCTCCCCACATCGTCTCGGAGACCATTAAGCATTCACTCAGGTACAATTTGGCCATTTATGTTCATCTACGTTCATTTGTATTCATTTATGTCACTCTTTATTACGGTTTTTGTTTCTCTTGCTGGGGCCTTCTTCTTCTTCTTCTTCTTCTTCTTCTTCTTCTTCTTCCTTCTTGCCATTTTCTTCGTTTTTTTCCTTTAATCTTTATTTTTTCTTCTCCTTTCCTGATACCAATTCTTTTTTTTTCCTGCCCCTACTTTTGAGTTTCTCTCTCTCTCTCTCTCTCCCCCCCCCGCTCGACCTCTTCTTCCGTCACTCTCTTCCTCTCCTTCCTTTCACTGCCTTACCCGTCTCCTCCTCCTCCTCCTCCCCCTCCTCCTCCTTCCCCCATCTTCCTTCTCTCTTCCTATTTTTCTCCAGCCTCTTCTTTCCAAATTCCACCTCCTTCCTCTGCCTCCTTCCTCTCTTCCTTCATTTTTATTTCTGACGTCTTCTTCCCTTCCTCCTCCTCCTTTTCCTCCTCCTCCTCCTACTCCTACTCCGGGTATGCGGGTGAAATGTTTTCACCTCAGGGAACTAGACGCCCCTGCCTTGCATAGTCTCAGGTCACCCTTGGACAAGGTGTAATACCTGATCTGTCTCCCGTGCCAGGGTCATGGTGAAGCCTCTGGGCAGCAGCAGTGGTGGATTGGCCTGCAGGCAGAGGATCTCTTTATGAGACAATGGCTGGGGATCCAGGGTCCTAGTAAACTGGACCGTGCCTAATTATTTAGGCCTGTGGTGTAGAGGAGTGTGGCGACCTCTACACTAAAAAGCATCCCTGGGAACCAGTTGTCGGTGTGAGCTCCCCGTCCCTCCCCTCTATCGACGGTACTCCCATCCCTATTCTGCATAGCAGCTGGTTCTTGTTCTTTTCTCCTGAAAAAGATGTCTTCCGTGGGCCATTTGAGGTTGTACCTCGTGGTTTTTAGGTTTAGTTTCTGTGGTTTTTCTTATACTCAAGGAATATTTCAGCTTTTTGGTCTCTCTGGAAGGGCGTCTGATACTCTCTAGAGTTGGTGGAGAACACCTGGTGACAGGTGCCACTGGTCAGGCCTCGCAAGGGTCGCGGAGTTGTGTTAGACGATTCGGAAAGTGAGAACGAATTGCTGGTTCCTCTCCTCCTTTGCCAACTCTGCTCTATGGGACAAAACTACGAGGACAATAGCTGAAAAGCACCGGGTTGTGAAAGTCTCTCTCGTGACCGAGGCTCAGGACAAGCGATTGGTCTTTGAGGCGTTTTCAAGACCCTGTGGGAGCGAACTCCCAGTGTTGGAGGCATCTAACACAGCAGTATCTAATTTCCATGCACATTCCTTATCCAATTAAAATATATGGCCAAACTTTAAATAATTTCGAGAGCGATTTTGGAAATTTGCCCAAATTGTGAACCTGCATCAGTTTTTTACAATGCCTTCGAGACTCCGCAAGTGTGACGTCTGTCCCGGACGATTCACAGCTCAGTACTTCCAGCTGAGTAGAACTTGTCGCCTCTGTGTTCAAAGATTAAGACTTTCGCAGGCTGTGACCGAAAGGAAAAACAAACACCATGATCTTGAAAAGAAGTTTGAAGCCCTTCAGGAATTTGATGCGAGCAATGTGGCAGTGACTCCACCATCGATGGTGGAGAGGCCCTCCACCGAGAATGTGCCCCCTCTAAACAACCCTCCTGCTTCACGGGAGGACGTGTTACCTGACTCACAGGTTAACTCCCACCCTGCCTCACAGGCTAACCCCCAGTCTGCTCCACAGGCTAACCCCCAGCCTGCCTCACAGACAAACTCCCAGCCTGCCTCACAGGCTAACTCCCAGCCTGCCTCACAGGCCAACTCCCAGCCTGCCTCACAGACTAACTCCCAGCCTGCCTCACAGACTAACTCCCAGCCTACCTCACAGGCTAACTCCCAGCCTGCCTCACAGGTCAACTCCCAGCCTGCCCCACATAACGCTTCTCTTCCTGCTTCACAGGATGACGGGTTCCAACCTGTAAGGATTGGAGCCAAACCGAAGCAGGCAATGAAACATTTACTAACCCCCACTACCTTCTATAGGTTCCAGGCGCTGACAGACAACATGGGGGATGAGTTTGAGACTCGCCTTGTTGGGGACTCCATGGTGCGTGGCCAGCTGGTTGAGTTCTGTGGTCGTTCATCAAACGGCCGCAGAAAACGTTACAGTTATCCAGGTGCCAGACTGGACGACATAACCGCAGCGTGCGATGATGTCACGAGTAATGCCGACCGAAACACCCTCTCTGTCATTCACGCGGGCACAAATGACGTAAAGACAACCCGTTCTGAGGAACTGCTTGAAAAATACCGCCGCATGATCAAGAAGTATAAACGAGAAACGGATGCCAGTAACATCATAATCTCAGGAATCCTCCCGAGGGTCGGTGCCGAATCTAGCTTTTACAGTAAGGCCTTCAGTACAAACAACAGACTTCAGTCACTTTGCTCACAAGAAAACGTCCAGTTCGCTAACTTGTGGAACAATTTTTACTACAATTCGGACTTGCTCCTTGCCTTCGCCTTTGCTGTCCTTCATCTTCCACCTTTGATTAGATAGTTAGTGTAGCTTGTCACAAACAACCTCGTAAAGACCATCACGTGCCAGGGTAAATGCCAACAAGCTGAAACCTAACCAATTGTATTCTTATGTAGCCAACAACAATCAGACTTACCTACAACCCGGCTCATTAGAAAACCAATTGAAGGTTGCAGCTATTACGCTACTGCCCTAACTCAAGAGCAAAGAACGACAGGCACATACCAGGCTGTCATAAGGACACTGAGCATTGATAATGGCCTCCCATCACCGGCTAACACGAAATCAGTAGACACAGCCTTGGCTGAACTCGCTCAGACCCTTCAGGCCCTAGTCCCAAGTCTATCAACAACGGCCATTCAGACCCGCCCCCCACCTCCAGAGGCAGGCTCGGCCCAGGCTGGCACCCCAACCCAAACAAACGATGAATCACCTCGTGAAGAGGTACCAGGGTCACAACTGGGACAGGAGAGCGGCGGCTCGACCCTTCCATCCCCCCATCGCTCCCACTCCCTCAACCCTCACAGTCACTCCCCTCGACCACACAACCATGCCCACCACACCAGGACCAACACAGAGGTGCCAACAGAGCAAGCACTCGCTCCGGCCTGAGAAGCGAGGCAAAAGGAGCAACAAAAACTGGCCCCTAATACTCACAACCATGTCATTCACACAACCTACCAATCAACTAAAAATACTACAGCACAATGTCCACCATTGGCACACCAAACGCTTCAATCTAATAAACACGTACACACATGATAACCCAGATGTAATCCTCATAAATAGCCATGGCCTCCCCAACACCCAGGCTCTAAAGATACCGGGTTATTCATGTTATCAGCGGAACAGAACAGGTGAACAACACGCTGGAGTGGAAATAGCAGTCAAAACAGGAACCCAGCACAAAATATATGACGACTTCCACTACTCCGACACCCTTTCTGTTAAATTAATGACTACCCTCGGGCCCATTAATATTGCCACTACTTACATCCCCCCACGAGAGGGCTGCATCATGTTTCCTGACTTCTATAAACTGCTACGCATACCTGAACCTATGTACTTCCTAGGCGACTTAAACGCACGCCACACCAGCCTTGGCCATTCCAACACAAATACAACTGGAGGAAACATTATGAAAATCATCACCACCTTCGGAGCCCAGCACATAGGTCCAAATTTCCCCAAGTTTATAGGCCACTCAGCCCTCACCACGCCTGACGTGATTCTAACGAATGGGAAAACATACCACAACACCCACGCCAGCCAGGGGCCACTAACGAGCAGCGACCACCTCCCAGTACTGTTCACCATCTCAACCACTCCCGTTGTCGTGCCCTGCCCACAGCGGATGAACACAAAAAAGGCGAACTGGGAGCAATATAAGAACATTATAGACTCAGAACTACCTGACCTACATCTAGAGGGGAAAAACACAGATGACATAGAAACCGCTGTCAACACCTGGTATACCGCTGTCAAAACTGCCCAAGCACAAGCAATACCCCTCACAAGGCACAAAACACTATCACACCCCCACCGCAACCAAGAGATTAAGGACGCACAGCTACGTTTTACCAACATCCTCCGATACGCCGGGAGGCACGGCTGGACGCATGATCTTTATCAAGTCAGTGTTCACAATAAGACCTGAAGACAACGCTTATTATGACCAAGACAATGAACGGGAAGTAAAGGCATGGCTCCAACAGGACCCAACAAGAACCAGGCCACACCATACGATTGATCTGCAACGCCTAACACAGGCCCATCTGTTGACTTTGGAAATAGGCACAGCCGAGCTCCGATCAGCTATAAACAAAACAAAAAACACGTCGCCCGGAGAGAGCAAAAAGATAAACAACAAATCAGTATATTACCCCCCCGGGGGCTGGCGTACCTACTCACCATAAACAATGCGATGTTAACAACAGGTTACTTCCCTCAACGATTCAAAGTCGCCACTCTCACCATGATACCTAAACCAGGCAAACCATCCACGGATCCCAAGAATTACGGACCAATCTCACTCCTAGAAGTCCCTGGAAAAATCTTAGAAAGAATAATCAACCTACGACTCAGATGTCACCTGGAGGAAAACAACCTTTATAACCCGTCCCAGTATGGCTTCAGGGCAGGGAGGAGCACTACGTCAGCTATCTCCATCGCCAGCGAAAAAGTAGCACTCACTAAAAGACAAGGAATAAACTGCACTATTATCCAACGCGACATCAGCAAGGCGTTTGATAAATTCTGGCTACAGGGCCTGCAATACAAAATACTTCAACTCGGACTGCCAGAGTTAACGGAAAAACTGTTATGTAGCTTCCTTGATCAGCGCTCAGCTTCCATTCGAGTTAAGTCAGCAATATCCTCCCCGTTCCCCCTGCACAGCGGCGTGCCACAGGGCATCGTGTTATCACCAACGTTCTTCATCACTTACACCTCTGACATGCCCCGGTCTGATAATAGAAGCTGTATGGATATATATTATGCTGACGACGCGACACAAATAGTGACCTCCAACGGTACCCTAGACCACCATGACGCCCTGGTCGTGCGGGAGGCGAACAGACTCAACAGATTTGAAAAAAAGTGGAAGATCAAAACAAACATGCCAGATATTAGGCCACACAGTGACATCCACCGGCCTGATCGTTAAACATGTCAACGATAAAACCATGAAAGTTAAAACAGCCCTCACATCACTAAACAGATTCTGGCACTTCACAGAGCGGCTCAAACTGTATCTGGTAAAGACTAAGATACTTCCTATACTTGACTACTCACCCAACCCGACACACATGGCTTCCCACACCAAGATGTTACAGCTTCAGAGGCTGCAGAACAAAGCGCTGAGATTTGCCACCGAACAGAAATACCCGTACACGGAAAACACAGCAGCGCAACACCGCAGACTCGGAGTACAACTAGTCAGCACAAGGCTACGGGAGGCCGCCGGAAAGATATGGGAGAAACTAGACCAGCAAGACGACGTGAACTACACCCACGTCAAGGAGCTTGACGGCAGCACGAACTTGGTCCACCCCTGGTTTCCGCGCAGCTTGAAGTCACTACGAGAACAACCGCCCACACATCACTTCACACAAGTGACGCCATAGCTTAGCTTAGCTCTCTACACACAAACAATTCAAACACACACACCCCCAGCACGCCGGGGGTATACAAATAAGGTGCCCGATAAACAATAACTACACCAGAACAACTAACGAACCTACACCATACAACTGTACACTCCTACTGTCTTTCCTATTCCCCACCTGCACCTCACCACTAACCCACTTCCTCTTCGTACTATACCCTTGATTTAAAAAAAAAAAAAAAAAAAAAAAAAAAAAAATCAGGTCTGCTGTTGCTTGTTATTCCTTTGTGTTTCTTTGTGTTACTCCTCCTCCTCCTCCCTCCAATCCCTCCTAATCTGACCTTTCCCCCTCTTGTTTATCTCTCTCTCTCTCTCTCTCTCTCCTTACCGCCTCTTTCTTTTTCTTTACCATAACTCTCTTCCTCCTCCTCCTCCTTCTCCTCCTCCTCCTCCTCCTCCTTCTCTTCTCCGTCACCCTTTCTCCCCTCCTTCACTGACATTCAAATACAAAAACTATTTCTCCTCCTTCTCCTCCTACTCCTTTTCCTTCCTCTTCGTCTGTATCGTTCATTCTTTTCCTTCAATACAAGCTTCGTTTTCTCTTATTTTTTTCTTCCTCCATCCGTCAATATTTCCACACAGTATTCGCCTCTCCCTCCACACTTTTCTACCTCCTCCATCCTTTCCATCTATTCTTCCACTTCCTTTACCACGACACATCTCTCATCTCTCTATATTTCTCTCTCCCTCTTTTCCCTCTTCTTCCTCCATATTCTCCATCTCCACATCTTTACCTCTCCCTCCACCCTTTCCAATCTTCTCCATCTCTTCATGCACCTCCTCCACCTTTCCTCTTCTCCCTTGGCTGTTCATCTTTCTCTCCCTCCTCCCTCCATGCCTCTTCCTCCTCCTCCATCTTAACATCTTCACCTCTCCATCTACCTTCTTCAACCTTCTCTACCATCTCCAATTATTCAAATACCTCCTCTACCTCTACACTTCTCCCTCCTACTCCTACTCCTCTTCCTCCTCCTCCTCCTGCTCCTTCTCTGTTCTGCCTCTTACTCTTCCTCCAAAATCCTGCCCTTCTTCTCCAATCTCTCTCATTAAACACAATAAACTAACCTGTTGTTTACTTAATAACCCTAATAATAATAACAATAATAACTAAATGAATAATGAATAAATGAATAAATAAACGCATCACAGAAACGACTATTGAGTGAGCAGCTTAAACGACATACATATTCATACACACACACACACACACACACACACACACACACACACACACACACAGTCATATTCTTTTTCTCTTTCTCTATTCATCTCTCTCTCTCTCTCTCTCTCTTTCGCATTATAAGTGGGCAAATCGGTGAAATACACAGCTAATGAAAATCTGGGTCACACGCCATAAATCCGGCCAATAAATATCAGCACCGCACAAATCTAATAAACACTCCACACACACAAAAAAAAAAGAAAAAAAAAATATATGAATGGAAAGCGGATATAAAAAAAATTGTTTGTTTCTTTGTGTGTGTGTTGAGGGGTAAGGAGGAGGAGAGAGAAGGGGAGGGGAGGGGGTAGTGTTCGTGTGTGTGTGTGTGTGTGTGTGTGTGTGTGTGTGTGTGTGTGTGTGTGTGTGTGTGCGTAAAATCGGGTTATAGATCGACGCATGCACACGAACTGGTACAAACACACACACACACACACACACACACACACGTGGTAAGACGTAGTTACCAAAAAAAAAAAAAAAGATGAATTAATGCCGTGTTTGAGGCAAATTAATATGATACAGGAGATAAAAATGTACCAAAATTGAGAAAGTTTCCGCTCACCTCAACTCCCATAAAACGAAGGAAATTATGATGGAAAAATAAAGTTAGAGAAAAGAACTGAAAGGGAAAAGGAAAATTAAAAAAAGATACAGGATAAAAAGAAAGAAAACGTTAGAGAAGCACATGAAAGGAGGCGGATAATTTGTAAAAGGAAAAGAAAAAATGAAAATATAAGCGATGAACTAAAAGGAGGAAGGAAAAAAGGAAAAGCTTGAGAAGAACTGAGAAGAGAAAGTTTTGAAAAGAGCCTTGCGAACGTATTTGAAAGCGAGGAAAGAAATGAAAAAAAAAACAATTGGCTCTCAGGAACAGTTGTGAAGAAGGGAGAGAAGGAATAAAGGGGAAAATGGATCGTGTTAAGTGAAATGGAAGAAAATACAAAGAAAGAAAAAAACTATATTTACCGATGAAGAATAAAAGAAAGAAAAGCGAAAAGAGAAAGAGTGATAATGGTGAGGTTTCGATTGGTAAATAAACTAAGAACAAATAAAAGGGGATGAAAAAAGAAAAAAAAAAAACTGTGATAATGAAAAATAACGCAGAAGAAAAGAAGGGAAAAGAAAAGGGGTGAAGACAATAAAAGAAAAGACAACAAAACGAACAAAAAAAAAAGAACAAGGAGACGAACAAGAAAAGAAGATGAAGAAAACAAGAACAAGAGTAGGAAAAAGATCAGAGTGAAACAATAAAGAAACGAAAGAGAGAAATGAGAAAGAAGAAAGAATAAAAAAAATAATTAGAATAAAAAAAAAAGAATCTGTCACCACAAGTCACTATTCATTAATTAGTCTCCCTATTGGATTTATCGCGATAATAGCGAGGGAGGGAGAGAGAGGGGGAGGGAGGCCGAGGGAAAGGGAGGGGGGGAGAGAGGGAATCGATATGTGAAGGAGCAGAAGGCGGAAGAGGAGAAGGTAGAGGAGGAGGAGGAGGAGGAGGAGGAGGAGGTGTAGACGGTGATGTTGATGTAGGCAGAGGTAGAGAGGCTGTAGGCGTGGTAAAGGTAACAGTAGTAGTAGTAGTAGTAGTAGTAGTAGTAGTAGTAGTAGCAGTAGTAGTAGTAGAGAATGTTCTAATCTGCCCTAATAGTTGTAGTAGTAGGTAGCTCTTGTTGTTTCCGTAAATGTCAAGTAGTAGTAGTAGTAGTAGTAGTAGTAGTAGTAACAGAAAAACCAATAAAAGCAAGAAATATGGAAATAAAAGACAAATTGATCAGACGCCCACACACACAAATAAGTATAAAAAATAAAAATAAATGAAAAAGATTTAAAAGAAACGAGAGACAAACCCATCCCTTTCCTTGTCTCATGAACAGGAAGGCTGATAAAAAAAAATATATATGAGTACTACGGAGAAAAGAATGAAAAATGAAAAAAAAAGTGAAGAGAAAATGAAAAAAAACTGGAATGTAGGAATATGTAAGAAAAACGAAGTAGATTGAGGAAGTGAAAGAGAAATGGAAGGGGAAAGAAAGAAAGCAATTTCGATGAAAGGGAAAAAGATAATGGAAAATCAGAAAGGGACAAGAAAATTAGATAACGATTCAAACAACGAGAAGAAAAAAAGGAAAATAAATAAAGGAATCAAATAAAACCAAAACGAGAGAGAGAGAGAGAGAGAGAGAGAGAGAGAGAGAGAGAGAGAGAGAGAGAGAGAGAGAGAGAGAGAGAGAGAGAGAGAGAGAGAGAGAGAGAGAGAGAGAGAGAGAGAGAGAGAGAGAGAGAGAGAGAGAGAGAGAGAGAGAGAGAGAGAGAGAGAGAGAGAGAGAGAGAGAGAGAACGATAAGAGAAGATGCAAATGAGGATGAAGAAAAAAAAAAAAAGGTGGAGGAGGAATAAAAAATGGTACAAGAAAAGAAAATCCTTATTCAGCTTAACTTGGTGGAAAGGCTCCTCTTTCTCCTCCTCCTCCTCCTCCTCTTTCTCCTCCTCCTCCTCCTCCTCCTCCTTCTCCTCTTCCTTCACCCTCAGAGACGACCAATCACACGGCCTCTCTCTCCCATGTACTCACCAATCATATGCTTCGAGGCGTTTTGGTGACCCACTTAAGACACACCAAAAGCAAGGCGCCACTGATACTATTACTACTACTACTACTACTACTACTACTACTACTACTGTTACTGTTATTACTACTATCCCTACTACTACTACTACTTCTACAACTACTTCCACTACTTTCACCACCATCATCACTACTACTACTACTACCACTACAACCACCACCACTACCTACTACTACTACTACTACTACTACTCCTTCAACTGCTTCTGAGACTACTACTACTACCGCTGGTGCTCCTAATGGTAATACAACGAAAATACATCATCAAAAGCGAAACAATTAGACAAATTAACAAACTTGAAGGGAATTAATGACTGGCCTATTTATGTGCCCTGACTGACGCGTCTAATGGAACGTATATTAGATAGGAGTAAAAGAAATAATAATAATAATAATAATAATAATAATAATAATAATAATAATAATAATAATAATAATAATAA
The DNA here is from genome assembly GCF_024679095.1 of Eriocheir sinensis. NCBI lineage: Eukaryota > Metazoa > Arthropoda > Malacostraca > Decapoda > Varunidae > Eriocheir > Eriocheir sinensis. Next base: position 9,620,238 of record NC_066521.1, read on the forward strand.
TAATAACAACAACAAGGAGAATAAGAATAAGAAGAAGAAGAAGGAGGAAAAAATATATAAATAAGAATATAAATAAGAATATAAATAAGAAGGAAGAGAAAGGCAGATAAATGAGGAAGCGAAGAGAAAAATTAAGGAAGAAACATTAAAGAGCAACGAAGGAAGAAAAAACAGAAAAAAACATAAATAATAATGGGAGAGAACGAAGACAAAAAAGAGAAGAGAAGGAAAGAGGATGAGGAAAGGGAATGGAAGAAGAGAGAGTGGAAAGGAAGGCGGGGTGGAAAGGGAAGGTGGGAAGAGTGTAAATAAAGAGAGAGAGGAAAGGAAAAAGAGGTGATCGGGAAGGGGTGTTAAGAGGGAGGGGAAGAGGGAAGGGGAGGAAGGGGGAAGAGAAAGAAGGGGTGAAAGTTTAAAAGGTGAAAGTTCCAAGTTAACGTGTAAATCTCTCTCTCTCTCTCTCTTCTCTCTCTCTCTCTGTAACTATTACTATTTGTCTGTTTATGTCGAGAGAGAGAGAGAGAGAGAGAGAGAGAGAGAGAGAGAGAGAGAGAGAGAGAGAGAGAGAGAGAGAGAGAGAGAGAGAGAGAGAGAGAGAGAGAGAGAGAGAGAGAGAGAGAGAGAGAGAGAGAGAGAGAGAGAGAGAGAGAGAGAGAGAGAGAAAGGACACACACACACACACACACACACACACACACACACACACATACACACACAGATACAGACAAATAGACAATTGGAAAATTTAGGAAGATGTGTGTGTGTGTGTGTGTGTGTGTGTGTGTGTGTGTGTGTGTGTGTGTGTGTGTGTGTGTGTTTCTTTTTTAGGGGGGAGGGGGGCGGGGGGGAGCTTTATGGGTTGAAACTCGAGTCACAAAACTGCAGAGAAACAATCCCGCTTCCTCTTCCTCCTCCTCCTCCTCCTCCTCCTCCTTCTTCTCCGCCTACAAAGTTTCGCCCCCACAACTCTATCCACGATAAACTACAAGGACCCCGAAAACAACAAACTCAGCCAACAACCTTTTCCACAAGACCTGAAAAGAAAAACAAATTGAAAGGAAAAATAAACAAGCCCCCCCCCCAAAACTAGGTCGTTGGTCCACCCTTCCAATCACCAACCGAAAAGAAAAGGGAAAAAAATACTCGACATCCGATACCTAGATTTGCGTACTACAACCGCTTAGTGTGACGAGGAGTGAGGACGAGGAGGAGGAGAAAAGAGGTGAGGAGGATGGAGGAGAAGAGGGATGGGGAACTGAGAGACGGGAAGGAGAAAGGAAGCGGCAGAAGGGAGAAGAGAAAAGATGGAGACAAGGCTGAGGAGACGGGAGAGAAAGAGAAGGAAGAAAATGGTGCAAAAGGGGAGAGAGGGAGGAAGATAAAGAGATGGAGAAGAGAGATGGGGAAATGAGAGACAGGAAGAAGAGAGGAAGAGGCAGAAAGGAGAAGAGAAAAGATGGAGACAAGGCTGAGGAGACGGGAGAGAAAGAGAAGGAAGAAAATGGTGTAAAATGGGAGAGAGGGAGGAAGATAAAGAGATGGAGAAGAGAGATGGGGAAATGAGAGACAGGAAGGAGAAAGGAAGAGGCAGAAGGGAGAAGAGAAAAGATGGAGACAAGGCTGAGGAGACGGGAGAGAAAGAGAAGGAAGAAAATGGTGTAAAAGGGGAGAGAGGGAGGAAGATAAAGAGATGGAGAAGAGAGATGGGGAAATGAGAGACAGGAAGAAGAGAGGAAGAGGCAGAAAGGAGAAGAGAAGAAATAGAGAAAAGGTTGAGGAGACGTGAATGAAAGAGAAGGAAGAAACTGGTGTACAAGGGGAGAAAGGAAGGTAGATAAAGAGATGGAGAAGAGAGATGGGGAAATGAGAGACAGGAAGGAAAAAGGAAGGGGCAGAAGGGAGAAGAGAAGAGATAGAGAAAAGGCTGAGGAGACGGGAAAAAAAGAGAAGGAAGAAACTGATGTACAAGGGGAGAGAGGAAGGTAGATAAAGAGATGGAGAAGAGAGATGGGGAACTGAGAGACAGGAAGAAGAGAGGAAGAGGCAGAAAGGAGAAGAGAAGAAATAGAGAAAAGGTTGAGGAGACGAGAATGAAAGAGAAGGAAGAAACTGGTGTACAAGGGGAGAGAGGAAGGTAGATAAAGAGATGGAGAAGAGAGATGGGGAAATGAGAGACAGGAAGGAGAGAGGAAGAGGCAGAAAGGAGAAAAGAAGAGATGGAGAAAAGGCTGAGGAGACGGGAAAAAAAGAGAAGGAAGAAACTGATGTACAAGGGGAGAAAGGAAGGTAGATAAAGAGATGGAGAAGAGAGATGGGGAAATGAGAGACAGGAAGGAGAGAGGAAGAAGCAGAAAGGAGATGAGAAGAGATGGAGAAAAGGCTGAGGAGACGGGAAAAAAAGAGAAGGAAGAAACTGATGTACAAAGGGAGAGAGGGAGGAAGATAAAGATAAGAGAATGAAGGATATGAAGGAGGAAGAGGAGTAGGGAGAAGGGAGAAGGAAAGGAGGGGGAAGGGGGCTTGAGAGTAACCCTTTTCCCCAACCACCATCTCCTGTACTCGGTTCCGGCAATTATTTCTGGCTTCCGGTTACCGAGAACAACATAATAAAGAAATTGAAACTACAAACCGGAAACCTTTGCTAACTTCTCTAATACTTAACGCGATACTTGATTTTCAGAAGTTGCGAATATGACAACTTATAAAAAAATCCTACAATACTATATCCATCTCTAACCTTTTTTATTCTTCATTATTCACTGGACATACGCATCTTTATTTTTTTATCCTTAAGACGGCAAATTTGAGGGAAAAATCGCTCTTCCTGACAGCATATATAAAAACTTCGTCTATTATATCCATCTCAAATTCTTTTCTTCTAAACTTTAATATTACAAGACAAATACACCTTGTTTTTTTTCCTTAGACTGGGAGGGAAAAGATATTAGGAAGATTGATTTTTTTTCCTTAGACTGGGAGGGAAAAGATATTAGGAAGATTGATTTTTTTTCCTTAGACTGGGAGGGAAAAATATTAGGAAGATTGATGTTTTTTCCTTAGACTGGGAGGGAAAAATATTACGAAGATTGATGTTTTTTCCTCAGACTGAGAGGGAAAAATATTAGGAAGATCGATTTTTTTCCTTAGACTGGGAGGGAAAAATATAAGTCTTCCCGCAGCGCTAACTCTTCCTCGCAGGTCTCACTCGCCTCTTGAAGGGAAAAAATATGAGTCGGGAAGAAATGTTCAAAAATTTAATTCCCAACTTTGGAAATCCAGGTCGAGCGAAAGTGCAAAACGGAAAGAAGTAAATCGTTTTATTGCCCCAGAAGAAGAAGAAGAAGAAGAAAAAGAAGAAAAAGAAGAAGAACAAGAACAAGAAGAAAGGAGAAGATGAAGAAAAAGAAAGAAGAAGAAGACGAAGTAGAAGAAGAACAAGAACAAGAAAAGAAAAAGAAGAAAACGGAGAAGACGAAGAAGAAGAAAAAGGAGAAAAAGAAGAAGACAAAGAAGACGAAACAGACGAAGCAGAAGAAGAAGACGAAGCAGGAGAAGAACAAGAATAAGAAAAAGAACAAGAAGAAAAGGGAGAAGACGAAGAAGAAAAAGAAGAAGAAGAAGAAGACAAAGAAGACGAAGCAGAAAAAGAAGAAGACGAAGCAGACGACGAAGCAGAACAAGAATATGAAAAGAAGAGAAAAAAGAAAAGGGAGAAGACGAAGAAGAAGGAAAAGAAGAAGACGAAAGAAGAAGACGAAGAAGACAAAATAAAGAAGATTAAAACACATACGAAACAACACAAACTTTTCTCTTTCCTTCTCTCTCTCTCTCTAATATTGCAGAGGATAAACGGGAAAAAAAGGAATTGGAAGGAAGAAGAAGAAGAAGAAGAAGAAGAAGAAGAAGAAGAAGAAGAAGGCAAGAGAGAAAAGAACAAGACAAGGACAAACACAAGGATGAGGAGGAGGAGGAGGAGGAGAGGACGAGTAGGAGGAACAAAGGAACACAAAGAAAGAACAAACAACAGCAGACCTGCTGGTCTTTACGAGGCTGTTTGTGACAAGCTACACTAACTATCTAATTAAAGGTGGAAGATGAAGGACAGCAAAGGCGAAGGCTCCTCCCCACCCCCCCCATCCCTCCAGCCAAAGCTGGCGGGAAAGGAAAAAGAACCATGCAGCATGGAAAAACTGCATGGAGGAGGAAGAAGAGGAGGAGAACGAAGGAGAGGAAAAGGAAGAAAAGGAGAAGGTAGGAGTGGGAGGAGGAGGAGGAGGAGGAGGAGAAACAAATGAGCTCGGAACAAGAGCAGCAAAATTATTCCTAAACTTCAGCTTATTGGAGGGACGCTAAATACGGCCCAAACAGGATGGAGGAAACAGGTGGAGAAGGATGGAGAGAAAGGGTGGAGGAAGGCGGAGGAAGATGAAGTTAAAGGTGAATGAGTGTGGTGGGAAAGGGTCGAAGGAAAGGGTAAGGGAAAAGGTGGAGGGAGAGGCTGGATGAGGATAGAGAAGGAGGTGGAGAAAAATAGACTGTAGAAGGATGAGGGTGGAGGAAGAGGATTGAAAAGAAAGATGGATAGGGTGGAGAGAGGGTAGGTGGATGGAATAAAGAGGGTGCAAGGCGGAAAACGAGACTGGAGAAGGAAAAGGAGAACAAGAACAAGAAAATCAAGAAAAAAATATAATGATGGTGAACGGGGATGAAGTGCCGAGCCGAGAATGATGAAGATTAAGCTTACAATGGATAGAAAAAGGGTGAAGCAGGGTGAAAAAGGGTGAAGAATGGTGAAAAAGTTGGATAAAGACGAAATAGATGGACAAGGTGAACGCGTGCTTATAATCCTCAATGTACACCCAGCAAAAAAAGTATCTTCATAGTATGTGTTATCGCTCGTTTCTTATTAATATCTGAATGTATTTGAGGAGCTTCCATTAGCTTTGCATAAGAAAATACTCCAGAGAGTCCCTTCCAAGAAAATAAATATCCTCATCCTTACATCTAACATACTCCCATGAACACTGAGGTCAAAAAGTATCCTCACACCGCGGTCTGTAACGACTTTTTTTTTTTGCGCGTACAAGCCTGAAAAAAAATACATGAAAGAAACTGTATCTGATGCTTTATGCTGATTTAATCTTTTCCGAACACACACACACACGCACGCAGCAAAACATGTGTCCTCATTGCATATCTTCCGCACACACACACACACACACACACACACACACACACACACACACACACACACACACACACACACACACACCATAAAAAGTCTTCCCTTGACGTGTATCTATAATTACATCTTATTCATACACGACAAAACGGTGTCCTCTTATCTATATTGTGTTCGTCCTCTCTCACACACACACAGCCACAAAAACACATCCCCGTCCACAAAAATGAGCTGTTACATCTTTACAAATACACCAAAATAACCGCTCTCCCTCCTCTCTTTAGTTAAAGTGGCGTTTTCTTCCTTTACTAAAACGTCCATACCAATAATACGCAGTCGGTTTCTTGTCTTCGGCTTCAATACAGATTCATACAGGTAAAGTGATTGTCTTTTTCTTTACATTCTTACTAATACAACCCCTCCCCCCTTCCCCCCATTCGTTGAAATGGTACTACTTTCCTTTCCGTTTAAACACCCATAAAAATAATACACGGTCTGTTTCATTTATCTAACTTTGATACAAATCCATACCGAGAGACAGAGACAGAGTTGCAAGGAAAAATGACTGAAGGCGGAAATATACGTTTGCAGCTAGAAAGAGAGGGTTTGAGAGAGAGAGAGAGAGAGAGAGAGAGAGAGAGAGAGAGAGAGAGAGAGAGAGAGAGAGAGAGAGAGAGAGAGAGAGAGAGAATTTGTTTTTTTGTGTTCCTGCTTTCTCCGCTCTCCCTCTCCTCCTCCTTTCCTTCTTTCTTTTTACAACCCCCAAAAAGGAAATACATACGGCTTCTTTTCTCTTAAATTCATATAAATATAATGTTTTAAATTTCCCGTCACACATCACTATAGCAACTACTAACCTTTCCCTAAAACACATCAGATAAAACGCGGACATTTCTTCTTCAAAGCCACCCTAACACACACACACAAAAAAAAATACACACAAATAAACAGACTGATAAAAAAAACAACCACTATTTTCTACTCGCACACAAACCAAACACAAATAAAGAAACGAGGAAAGAAACATGAATCTAAATACAGTACTTCTCTTTTTCTTGCCCCCCCCCCCCTACCCCCCATTTCATAACAACCATACGCCCAAATACTGCAATTCGCCTTTAAAGAACACGAATAACGCACTCGTACTATTTTCTCCTCGTTTATCTAACACACACACACACACACACACACACACACACACACACACACACACACACACACACACACACACACACACACACGTACATCAAAACAGAACATTAAAAAAAAACGCATTATAACAAAAAGCATTTCAACAATCGAGAGAGAGAGAGAGAGAGAGAGAGAGAGAGAGAAGACCTCTTTGTAGGTTCATTATTTAGTTTTGCTGTCATTGTTGTTTTAGAGTTAATTTAAAGTTGTTTTTTCTTATGCAGCGTGATTAAAAGAGAGAGAGAGAGAGAGAGAGAGAGAGAGAGAGCTCAACGGGAGGGGAGTAAAAGACCTCTCTCTTTGTAGGTTCATTATTTAGTTTTGCTGTCATTGTTGTTTTAGAGTTAATTTAAAAGTTGTTTTTTTTGCGCACTTATGCAGCGTGATTAAAAACAGAGGTTATTATGGCACGAGAGAGAGAGAGAGAGAGAGAGAGAGAGAGAGAGAGAGAGAGAGAGAGAGAGAGAGAGAGAGAGAACGTACCCTTCCTCCTATTGCTATTCGTCTCTCGCCCCCTCCTTCACGCCTTGTTACTTTTATCATTATTATTATTATTATTATTATTATTATTATTATTATTATTAACGGAACTGAGAGGAGTGGTATCATTAGCACACCAATGTATCTATCTATCTATCAATCTATCTACTTATCTATCTATTTCACTATCTACTTTATTTTTCGTCCCCTATAACCGATCTTCATTATAATCCTCTTCCTCCTCCTCCTCCTCCTCCTCCTCCTCTTCCTCCTCCTCCTCCACCTCCATCCTATCATCCTTTCGTCTCTCCATCTCTTCGTTACTGCCTATACATATTCTGCATTTTTTTCCTGCTCTCTTTCTCCCGCTTTCTCATTTTTTTTTCTTCGTCGCTACTTGGGGCGGCATGCCATGGGACTGTGGTAAACGGTAGGCAGGAGGAGGAGGAGGAGGAAAGGGAGAGGGGAGAAAACAAGAAAACACACACAAAAAAAATGTGATAGCAAACAGAAATTCTCTCTCTCTCTCTCTCTCTCTCTCTCTCTCTCTCTCTCTCTCTCTCTCTCTCTCTCTCTCTATCGGACATCAATACCTTCCTCCGATTGATACTTATCCCATCAGTGTAAAGTCTGAGGGAAGATTACCATTGTGTGTGTGTGTGTGTGTGTGTGTTTGTGTGTGTGTGTGTGTGTGTTTGTGTGTGTGTGTGTGTGTGTTTTAATGAAAGAACATTTTCGGGTAAATATGCACACAAAGAGAAGGTAACAACTATTCATTTTATGCTCTCTCTCTCTCTCTCTCTCTCTCTCTCTCTCTCTCTCTCTCTCTCTCCCCCACAAGAAAGGTCATAACCCATTTTTCTGCCAATTTCACACGGCGCTCGAAGGGCCAGACGGAGACGACAGATTTTACTTTCCTTCCCTTTTTTTTTTTTTTTTCACTTGTTCCTGTAATGGTATCTGACGCCCAATTTGTATGTAGTAGTAGTAGAGGTAGTAGTAGAGAAAGTAGTAGTAGTAGTAGTAGTAGTAGTAGTAGTAGTAGTAGTAGTAGAAGTAGTAGTAGTAGTAGTAGTAGTAGTAGGGTAAGTGCAGTCAACTTGACTGTATGATTGCGAAGATAGGAATAGAGAGAACACTGATGATGGCAGTGGAAAGTACACAGCCGACCCTCCCCTGGGACCATAGGCCTGAGCCAGCAAGTGCCACCTCAACCTCGATAATAAGACGATCGCCCGTTTTTCGTATCTTCCGTATCCCGATCGCCGTCAAACTTTAGTATGTATCACGGTAGGTATGTGTTGTATGTTGGCTTCGGCTGTGAGGTGTTGCAATAGCAGATGTTAGTGATAATGTTTACCCTATGTGAAGTATCTTGACCGCATCTGTCAGGTGGCACTGAGACCTCACCCTCAGAGTTACAAACAAACATGTGGGATTCGTAACAATACCCACGGCGCCCCTAGGCCGGGAATGAGCGGGAAAAGCACTGGAAGGGCACAGCAGACCCAGCCCCGACAGAGACGTGTGCTCGTCCCCGAGACACACAAGAAGCGAGGAGACGAGTCACGAGAGCCAAGGGGATCGAACCCGTGGTTGGACAGCGACGAGCCGACTGTAGAAGGAGCCTACTGTTGTTGAGTTTGGAGAAGGACACGTTTTGGTATGTTAATAGTTGTATTAATTGTTTGTTTCATGTGTGTGATGAGATAATTTATATATCGTGTGTGTGCTTTGTAAGGAAGAGTGATTACTCAGGAATGCTATGTATATATCGTTAAGGCTAAAGGAGTTAACGGTTACTTGTTATCTTCGTAACACAGACCAAGATATTGTAGAACTGTTTGTATTGAAGAGTAATTACGCAGGAATTCATGGTCTATTTTTATTTAAGTTTCGTACGTCTGAGACTTATTGTTAATTTGCAGAAACGATTACACCAAGACTGAGGTGAAGAGATACTGATTAAAGTTGAATTCAGCCAGTCTGGGAGTTTGAACCACCTTGATACCCGGGAAAGCAGTACGGCGCCTAGAAGTAGTTGTGGTGGTGGTGGTGATGGTGGTGGTGATGATGGTGGTGATGGTGGTGGTGATGGAGTAGTAGTAGTAGTAGTAGAAGTAGTAGTAGTAGTAGTAAAAGGAAGAAGAAGAAGAAAAAGAAGAAGAAGCAGCAAAAGATGAAAACAAAAAACAAAGACGAAAAATGAAAAAAATTGCTCTAAACGAATAATAAATAAGAGAGAGAGAGAGAGAGAGAGAGAGAGAGAGAGAGAGAGAGAGAGAGAGAGAGAGAGAGAGAGAGAGAGAGAGAGAGAGAGAGAGAGAGAGAGAGAGAGAGAGAGAGAGAGAGAGAGAGAGAGAGAGAGAGAGAGAGAGAGAGAGAGAGAGAGAGAGAGAGATGTGGTTGCCTTTGATACCATAAAATTACTAAAGGGTCGAAAAGGAGAGAGGAGATAAAAAAAGAACATTGATTGGAAGGAATAAGGGTGCAGGGGAGGAGAATTTCGTAGGAGAGGAAGGAGAAAAACAACTTGAAGATGGAGGAAAGAAGGAATCGGGGTGGAGGAGAGAAGACCTGGAGGTGGAGGATCTAATAAATGAAGGAGGTAAGAAGGGAGAGTGGTGGAAATGGAAAGTGTAGAAGAAAGGAAAGAAGACAGAAAATACAGAATGAAACAGAAGGAAATACAGAGAAAGAACGAAAGGAAGAAAGGAAAGTGGGAAGAAAAAAAATCAAGGATGGAACAAAGAAATAAAGGAAAACATAAGGACGATAGGAAGGAATATTAGAAGGAAGGAAGAAAGGAAAGTAGGAAGAAAAAAAAAACAAGGATGTAACAAAAAAAATGAAGGAAAACATAAGGACGATAGGAAGGAATATTAAAAGAAAGGAAGAAAGAAAGAACGATAGGATGGAAGGAGAGGAAGAGAGAGAGAAGTATAGCAGATTAGCAGGGGAGTTAGAGAGTTAGGGAGAGTGCGGTGAAGAAATATGCTGGAAAAAGGGAAAATTCTGATAAAAAGATGAAAGAAGAATCATTGAAACGAGAAAGAGAGAAGAGGAAGGAGGGAAGAATGGAGAGAAAGGAAAGCTAAACGCGGAAGGGGAAACTCAATTAGTGATTAGAGAAAGAATAAAAAGGCGTGAAATCTAAATGCAAATGTGAAACGAAAGGAGAAAAGGAGATGAATGAAGAAAAGGAATAAAAGTGAAAAAAAAGGGAAATAGACAGGGGGAGAAAATAGAGAGACGGAGTAAAATAAATGGAAAAAAAGGAGTTAAAAAAATATACGAAAAGAAAGAAAAGATAGAAAGTAGAGAGAAAGGATATCAGAAGAAGGAAAAAAAGCAAAAAATTGAGTATAGGAGAAAAGAGAATGAGAGGAAGGGAGAATATAGGAAGGAGATGACTGAATGAGAGATGAAAGGGGAGAGGACATAAAACAAAAAGAAAAAAAACGTTGGAATAAAGGAATAAGTATAAATGTGAGAGATAGAAAAGAAAATGTGAGGAAGGTAGAAAATACGAAGAGGAATAGGACAAAATGAAAGAGTAAGAGGAGAAAAATAAAAATGATAAAAAAAGAGAAACATGGAAGGGAAAGAGTAAATATGAAGGAAAAATAAAGAAAAATAAGAGGAAAGAAGAACAAGCGGAAGGGAAGAGAGGAGTGGATGAAGAAGAGGACAGGGGAGAGAGGAAAGAGGAGGAGAGCAGAAAAGTGAACAGAAAAAAAGAGGAACCAATGAAGGAATAAAAGGAAATAAGGAAAAAAAGAAAAAGGAAGTAAGGAGGGGAGGACGAATGAATGAAAGAGGAAAGAGGAGATGAGACGAATAAACAAAACAAATAAACAAAAAGAGGAGAAACAGTGGAGAAAGCAAGAGAAGATAAAGCGGAAGAAAAATGAGAAAAGAGAAAATACAAAGGGGAAGAGGACCAGGTGAAAGAGGGAGGGGGAAAGGAGACGAAAAGTAAAAAAAAAAAAGTAGGAGTGGACGAAAAAGAGCAAAAACTGGAGGAAAGCAAGAAAGGAAAATGAGGAAAGGGAAAATAAAGTAGGGAAAAGGAGTGAATGAAAGAGATGAGAAGGGAGAAAACATGAGAAGTAAAAAAAAAAAGAAAACTGCATGAAAAAAAATGAAAGCGGAAAATTGAGAGGAAGAAAATACTAAGGGGAAGAGGGGCAAATAAAAGAGGAAAGGGGGAGAAGAAAAGGAAAGTGACAAAAGAGGAAAAGTGGAGGAAAAAGAGCAAAAATGGAGGAAAGAGAGGAAGGAAAATGAGAGGAAGGGAGAGAGAGTCAAATAGCCACACCTGTTTACATCTTCCCTCCACCTCCTACATGTTTACCTTGGCGCGGAGGAGGAGGAGGAGGAGGAGGGAGAGGAGGAGGAGGAGGAGGTGGAAGAGGAGAAGGGAGAGGAGGAGGAGGAAGGGAGAGAAATGGAAGTGGTGACGGTGGTGGTGGAGAACGAGGAGGAGGAAGAGGAGGAAGAGGAGGAGGAATTGGAGGACGGAAAAATTCTAAGTATTGTTACGTAATGTAAAAATGGAAGAGGTGTAAGATAAGAAAGAGGAAAAGGAAAAAGGAGGAGGAGGAGGAGGAGGAGGAGGAGGAGGAGGAGGAGGTGGTAGTTGAGGAAAAGGAGGAGGAAATGAGAGGTGGTCGAAATGGTGGTGGTGGCGGTGGAGGTGATGGTGGTGGTGGTGGTACAGGTGGTGGTGAAAGAGGAAGAGGAGGAGGAGGAGGAGGAAATGAGAGGTGGTTGAGATGGTGGTGGAGGTGATGGTGGTGGTGGTGGTGGTGGTGATGGTGGTGGTGGTGGTGAGGAAGAGGAGGAGGAGGAGGAGGTGGTGAGAGGTGGTTGAGATGGTGGTGGAGGTGGTGGTGGTGGTGGTGGTGGTGGTGAAGGTGAGAGAGAGAGAGAGAGAGAGAGAGAGAGAGAGAGAGAGAGAGAGAGAGAGAGAGAGAGAGAGAGAGAGAGAGAGAGAGAGAGAGAGAGAGAGAGAGAGAGAGAGAGAGAAATACTGCTGGACAGTTTACACTAAAAGATAATCATATTAAACAAACATACAACAATAACATTTACGGATGAAAAGAAGGAAAATTTAAATACCACAAACAAGGAAAATAAATGCTGCAATTCAAACCACACACAAAAAGAATAAATACGAGATATGTTTGTTTGATTTTTATCACCTGTTCTTGTAACACTGGGCCGTATTACAAGTCGAGTCGGAGAAGTTTCGGGTCCCTTCAGAGTTATTCATCCCGAGCTCTGCAGGGACCCGAAACTTCTTGGATAGGACTTGTAGTGCGGCCCACTGACTTGAGGCACAGACAGGTGAGAATTAATCCCCTCTTTCCTTCGCCAACACTATTTTCTTGAGTGTTTCTTGCTTATGCAGATTCCTTCCTGTCGCTGTCTGATCTCCTCCTCCTCTTCCACCAATTCCTCCTCCTCTTTAACCTTTTTACGTTGGAAAACATAAAATAGAGGAAGAGAGTAATTTTGAAACAAGTCTTCAAGCACTGTCAAATTTCAGTAGCATCAATCACTCCAGGAGTTTGCTAGTTTTTTTTTTTTTTTCTCTCTCTCACCGAGTCATCAGCCGGTGGAACAGCCTTCCTGGAATAGTAGTTAGCCCGAAAACAATCGACTTTAAAAAATCGCTTTCGGAGATTTTGTTGCGAAGGGAAGTAACTGAACATTCCCGAAAATACATAGCATATACAGCAAACACTATAATCTGTTCGGGAGGCCAATGAACTGCCTGGCCGCCTGGTTCAGTCACTGGTGCAGGAAGCCTCAGTGTAAGCCAGTAGGAAAACTCGTGCCTGCATTTAAAGGTTTCCATGTTTCGTCCTCCTCCTCATTCACCTTCACATCTTACACCTCGCCTTTCTTTACCTTGCACAGCAATACCTAAGATGCCTCTTCCTCTTACAACAACTCCTCCTCCTCCTCCTCCTCCTCCTCCTCCTCCTCCTTCTCCTCGCCAAGGTAAACAAGTAGGAGGTGGAGGGATGAAGTAAACAGGCGTGGCTATCCAATATTGATTCTTTCTTTTTTTCGCTTAACTTTATCAATTCTTTATCTTTACCAATAACTCTACTATTTTCTCATTGTCTCATTTTTTTCTACTTTCTCCCTGTTTTCCCTTTTTTTTTGTTTTGTCTTGCATTCGCTGTTGTCGAGAGAAAACAAGACAAAGAATCAAACCGTAAAAAGAAAACAAATTGTCGGAACAACAAAATATCTCTTCTTCTCTATTATTTGTAATGTTGAAGTTGAAAAATCTGTTAATGTTTTCCGTGTTATTATTTTACTAGTGCGTATATTTGCTCCCTGTCAAAGTGTCGCGTACAAAAATATTACGAAAGAGGTAAACACGTGACATGCTCTTTTTCTGTCATTTTTTTATTTTCCCCTTACCTTCACTTTTATCCTCTCTCTCTCTCTCCCACTCTATATGCAAGCTGACTCATCTTTTTGACAAGCTATTTCATATCGTAAATCACGCCATGTCAGAGTCTACATTTTCTTCTCTTTTACTTTCCTTACTCTGCTCACTCACTCACTCACACTCCCTCCCTCCCTCACTCACTCCCTCACAAACTCATTCACTAATTTATTCACTAGTTCATATTCTCCCCCATGCAATTTTTAATACACCCGTTTTTTTCATCTTAAATTTCATTATACATATTTTCATCTATTCATTTCTTCACTCACTTATTCACTTACTCACTCACTCATATTTATTTTTCAATGTTCCTCATCCCTCACCGATTGATTTGCTCTCTCTCTCTCTCTCTCTCTCTCTCTCTCTCTCTCTCTCTCTCTCTCTCACCTGAATAAATGAATAACTAAATCAAATAATTCACTCACTAACCCACTAACTCTACTCCATTCTCTCACTCACTCACTAACTCATTAAAAATTTTCTTTATCCCCTCTTACTCATTTATTCACTCACTCACTCCCTGAATAACACTACCTTTTACCCACTCTCACTCACTAACTCATTAATTCACTCCGTCATTCACTCTAACTTACATTCATTCACTCATACTTACTCACGCATCCACCCATACACCCGCTTACTCACATTCACTCCAGCACTCATTCTTCATTCAGCCACTCATTCACTCCAACCGTGTCCCCTTGCCCTCCCTTCCTCTCTGACACCCTTCTTCAGTATACGCACTCACAAGAAAACTGAGCTCCGGCAACAAGATCGTTCCATATATTCAGGTTAGATTAATTTTCCCACGCTGCTTGATTTTTCCCTTCGTGACCTGGATTCAAGCCGCTTCCTGCCTTCCTTCACCTGTTAAAATCCACTTAATATCTCCATCTATATATTCCTCCTACGCAGCCTCCTCCTCTTCTTCTTCTTCTTTTTCTTCGTCCTCCTCCTCCTCCTCCTCCTCCACAATTTCCTTCTTCATCATCACCGTCACTGTCTTCCTTCTCCTCCTCCTCCTTCTTCTTTTTTTACATCTCCTTTTTTCTTTATTTGCCTCTTTTGTCTTCTTAATCTGCTTCTTCTTTCTTCTTTTCTGTTTTTTTTCTCTTTTCTTCTTTTCTTGTTTACTTTTCTTCTTGTTTTTCTTTTTATTCTTATATCTTATTTTCTAATTTTTCCGGCAATTCATCTTTTTCTTATTTTTCTTTCCTCTTTTTTTCCTTTTCTTCTTCCTCTTCTATTCCTCCTCCTCCTCCTCCATTTCCTACTCCTACTCCTCTTCCTTTCCTTAACTTCCCTTTTCCGTATAATATCAATTTAATCTCTACATATATATTGTTATTTCTCCTCTTCCTCCTCCTCTACTACTCCTCCTCCTCATCTACTCCTCCTCCTCCTCCTCTACTCCTCCTCCTTCTCCTCCTCTACTCCTCCTCCTCTACTCCTCCTCCTCCTCTACTCTTCCTCCTCCTCTACTCCTCCTCCTCCTCTACTCCTCCTCCTCCTCTACTCTTCCTCCTCCTCCTCTACTCTTCCTCCTCCTCCTCTACTCTTCCTCCTCCTCCTCTACTCCTCCTCCTCCTCTACTCTTCCTCCTCCTCTACTCCTCCTCCTCCTCTACTCTTCCTCCTCCTCTACTCCTCCTCCTCCTCTACTCTTCCTCCTCCTCCTCTACTCCTCCTCCTCCTCTACTCTTCCTCCTCCTCCTCTACTCCTCCTCCTCCTCTACTCTTCCTCCTCCTCTACTCCTCGTCCTTCTCCTCCTCCTCCTCCATCTCCCCTTCCACTTATGCTTCTTCCTCCCTTCCTTCTCCTCCTAGAATCCATTTAATATATAACTATATCATTATTTTTGCTCTTCTTCCTCCTCCTCTTCTTCCTATTTTCCTTCTCCTCTTCCTCCTCTTCGTCCTCGACCTCTTATCCCTGTATTCTATATCCTAAAAAAAAAATTACATCCGTATCTTTTAACTCCTCCTTCTCCTCCTTTTCCTCTTAGTTTTCCTTCTCTTTTTCCTCTTACGCCTCTTCGTTATCGTAATTTTTTCTCGTTTCTTTACGCCAAATATTTTTCCCCTTTCATATCATTACATTTATTATTGTGTTTGTCCTCCTCCTCCTCCTCCTCCTCCTCCTCCTCCTCCTCCTCCTCGCCTTCCTTTCTTCACCTCCTCCTCCTTCTCCAATTTATTTATCTTATTGTTCCTTTCTTGACCTATTTTCTAGTATTGTTTGGACTTCCGCCAAAACACAAACACACACACACACACACACACACACACACACAAATATTTCCTTTCCCTCCTTCCACGTGTGTGTGTGTGTATGTGTGTGTGTATGTGTGTGTGTGTGTGTGTACGTGCGCGCGCTTAACGAGGCTCCTATGTGTACACGGGGTAATTGCACGATATAAAATGCATACATGTAATTAGGTATATAAATGTTTCCAACACTTCGGGCCGCCAATCTCTCTCTCTCTCTCTCTCTCTCTCTCTCTCTCTCTCTCTCCTCTTTCAGTTTCACTTGCAGACTTGCAAACACACGCACATAGACCCAGACGAACCCACAGCTATTTTAACACACACACACACACACACACACACACACACACACACACACACACACACAACTCGCTTCGTGTGCGTCTAGGACCATAAGACAGGTGTGGAGACATCAACCTGTCACACTAATTACAAGCACCTGTGTGGTGGTGGTGGTGGCGGTGGTGGTGATGGTGGTGGTGGTGATAGAAGTATTATTATTATTATCTTTATCATTATTATTATTCCTATTATGAATATTTTGGTTTTAGTGGCAGTGGTGGAGGTGATGATAGTAGTACTGGGAGAAGTAGTTGTTGAAACAGAAGAAATAGTAGTAGTGGTGGTGGTAGTAGTAATAGTAGTAGTAGTATAAATGGCAGTGGTAGCATAAGTAAGTGGTGGTAGCAGAAGTAGGTGAAGTGGTACAGGTGGCAGAAGTAGGAGTTTAGTTGACTGATGCTGCCCTGTCAGTGTCACTTAACTTTATTTTCCTTTCCTCACCTGCCCCCCTCCTTTCTCTCACACACACACACACACACACACACACACACACACACACACACACACACACACACACACACACACACACACACACACACACACACACACATGCAACTAGGTAAAAAGTAGGTACACACACACACACACACACACACACACACACACGTTAATGTTGCCTAGGTCACTTCCTACCTGTGGAATCGAGAGAGAGAGAGAGAGAGAGAGAGAGAGAGAGAGAGAGAGAGAGAGAGAGAGAGAGAGAGAGAGAGAGAGAGAGAGAGAGAGAGAGATGTAATAACGCACAGTATTCAACACAGCATCCACTCCCGCGTTTCCTCTCCACAACGAAAGAGAAGGTGGAGGAGGTGGAAGATGCTTTGGAGTGGAAACCTTACCTGTGGTGTGGTTAATGGTGTTGGAAGAGAGGTGGAGGGGGCGTGACACACTGCCGGGGTGGGGGGTGACTGTGGTGGTGGTGGTGGTGGTGGTGGGTGGTGGCGGTGGTGATGGTGACGGGACAGTGGTTGAGGTGGAACTGACTGGCAGCGCGCAAACCTCTCTCTCTCTCTCTCTCTCTCTCTCTCTCTCTCTCTCTCTCTCTCTCTCTTCCACCGTCCGCCCAACCTCTATTGATCTCCACCACCCCCTCCTCCCCCTACTCCACTTCCACCTCCTCTTCTCCTCCTCCTTCTCCTCTTCCTCCATCTCCTGTTCCTCCTCCAACATCGCAACAACCATCATCATCGCCATCATCAACACCACGACCATTACAACCTCTCCTCCTCCTCCTCCTCCATCTCCTCATTATCGTCATCATCATCATCACCAGCATCACTAATAGCATCTTCCTCCCCTATTCTCTTTTTTTCTCTCTAACTTGTTCCGAATCTTAATCTTTTACGCCAGAAAAGTTAAGATGAGAGAGTTAATAATTACCATGCTGACCACCACCACCACCACCACCACTACCACCACTACTGCTACAACTACCACTACCACTACTACTTCTACTGTTAATGGTATTGCTGTTGACTGGTTGCTGTTAATACACGCAGAATAAAGAAAGTGATATGAAACAGACAAATTGCGAAGATGAATTGAAGGCGGAGGAAAGGAAGGAGAAGGAGGAGGAAGATAAAGAAAAGAATAAATAAAAGAAATGTAGGAGTGAAAGAAACACGGAAAGAGGAAGAGGGAGAGAAATAAATGAGAGGAATGAAAGAGTAAAATGGAATAAACAGGATTCGAAGACGAGACGAGATGAACGAAAACGAAATGGAGGAGAGGGAAAGAGGAATAGAGAGGGAGAGAAAATAAAAGCACAGCAGGAACACGTGTTAACTGAGAGAAACAGGGAAGCAGGGAGGAAGCGAGGAGGTTACACGACGAAGTGAGGGAGAGGAGAAATGATAAGCGGAGGAGAAAAAGAGAAAGAGCCAGACCGAGGGAGGGAGGGGAGAAAGATTACAGCCAAGTCCGTTACCCACAAAGTTTCCTCCCCGATATCCGCATTTCTCTCACCGCTGGCTGGTAATTGCATGTTCCTCTAAGCTATCTCTTTACGAACAAGCCTGCCAACGAGACTCGCTGCAAGTCGGCGATATCCCACCCATTTTCTTTGCCCCCGCGGTCACGGCAAAGAGAACTTGATAACTGCGACGGTAACTAATCTATTCCACCCCTCCTTCCCCGGCGTGTTATGTCATGTTATTCGTGTAGTTTTATCCGTTTTCTCGTGGTTTTACCGTGTGTGTTAACGTGTTTCCGTGTCCGCCTAATGAAGGAGTCCCCGGGAATGAGGTTAATGAGGGATAACTTAAGAAAACACTGAATTCCTTCCCGCTCTCATTTTTTTTTTCTTTCTTTTCGGGCGGGATTTCTCTCATGAATGCAAATTTGATTTTTGGGTGTGTTTAAGCTCCCCCCACCCCCCTGCCCTCCCTCTCCCCTTCTCTTTTCGTCCTCTCTTCTTTTTTTCTCTCCTTACTTTCTTTTTATCTGAATTCTCTCTTTTTCTTCCCATGTCTTCCTTTTCATTTTTTTTCTGGTCGTCCTTTCCCCTCTATTTTAATTCCTTTCTTACTTCTTTTTTTATCAACTCTCGATCTTTCTTATTTTCTCTACATTTTTTTTCCATTTTATTTCCTTCTTTCTCTATCAAGCTGTTCACGTTTTCCTCATCTCCGTTTTTTTATCTTCTCTTCTTATTTATCCTATTCCTCCATTTTTCCCCATTCCTCTATTTTTCTTTCCACTTTTCTTTCTTCTTTCCATTCTTTAATATCTCTCCTTCCCTCTTTTCAAACTTTACTCCCTCCTTTTCCTTTCCTTCCTTTCATCTGTTATTTTTTTCTGTGTTTCTTTTCCTTTTCCTTGCTTTGTCCCTTTTTTCTTTCTTCTCTGATCTTTCTTTTCTCCATCCCCTGTATTTCTTTTTCTTTTCTTCCTTCTTTTCTCTCTGTTCTCTCTCTCCTTCCCTCTGCTCTTTTCTTCATCTCAGCGTCCCATCCCTCATCTCTTTTCTCTGCCATTCCTTTCCCTTTTTCTTTTTCCTTTACTCTTCCGCCCTTGTCTTTTTTTCACCGTTCTCCCTCCCTTCTTCTTCCTTTCTTCCTTCCACTAATTCTCTCGCTCTTCTTTCTTTCCCATTTACTTCCTTTCCTATATATTCCCTTTCTCTCTTCCTTCTTCCTCTCTTAAAATTCCAGCCTTTCTCCCCTCTTTCCCTCCTCCCTTCTCCCTCTTCTTCGCTCTTTCTCCCTCTTCTTTTTCCTCTCACGGTTCTAACCTTCCTCCCCTTTTACCATCCTCCTCTCTCTTCTTTGCTCTTTACTACCCTTCCTTCTTCCCTTAAGACTCCAACGTTTCTTCCCCCCGCCCCGTCCGATCCCGTCTCCCTCTCCTCTTCGCTCTTTCTTCCCTCTCTAAGCTTCTTCCATTCTGCGTATGTGAACTGCGGGTCTTCAGTAGGTCAAACGAGGTCACGGAAAGACTTTAGCGGAGGGGTGATGATGCTGATGGTGGTGATGATGGTGGTGGTGGTGATGATGATGGTGGTGGTGGTGATAATGATGATGATGATGATAGTGATGATGAGGAGGAGGAGGATGGTGATGGTTGTGATGGTGATGATGAAAAAGGACAATTACGATGATTTAGACGATTACAACTACTTATGATAGTGATGATGGTGACGGTAATAATGATACTGATGACGATAATAAAATAATGTCAATGACGATAACTGTGATAAATACAAATAAGCCCAATGAAGATAAAGATGGTGATAATAATAGTTTGATGATGATGATGATGATAATAATAATAATAATAATAATAATAATAATAATAATAATAATAATAATAATAATAATAATAATAATAATAATAATAATAATAACAATAATAATAATAATAATAATAATAGTAATAATAATAATAAGAATGATGAGATGATGAACAACAGGAATAAGAAGAAAATGAAGAAATGGGAAAGAAAAATAGGAAAAAGTGAAGAAAGCAAAAACATAACATGAAAAACGAAAGGAAGAAAGAAAACAGAAGAAACTGAGGGCGAAAAGAAGAAATGGAAAAAGAGTAGAAACGAGAAGATGATGATGATGGTGATGACGAGGATGATGATGAAAAAGACTCATTTCTTGGCACGTAACTACCTCGTTAGGCTTCCCTCGCATAACTTCTTCCCTCCCTCTTTACATTCTTCTCCTCCTCCTCTCCTCCCCTCTCCTGCTCTCCCCCCCTCCCCACCTTGCCTTCCTCCTACCCCGTTCTTCCACCCACCATTAAACCCCCCCTTCCTCAGCGTCTGCTACTCTGGTCTTTTAAATTATATTAGGCGCGCACACACACACACACACACACACACACACACACACACACACACACATACACACACACATACACACGCACACACGGTATAACGAAGATTACATACAGGTAGATTATAAATAGTTCAGAAACACCAAAAATACAGATAATAATGAAAATATAATTACGAACAGGAATAAGAACAAAAATAAGAAAAGAAGAAGAAAATATGAAGATAAAAAGAACAAAAACAAGATGAAGATTAGGACAAAAAACAACAACAACAGCAGTAACAACAATAATAACAACAATAACAACAACAACAACAACAACAACAACAACAACAAAAACAGCAGCAAACAAACAACAAAAGTCAACACTAATCAACCAAGACATACAAAAATAAAATAATAATCCGGTAAAACTTGGCAAATCAACCCCACTAATTGGTCCACAGGTCGGTCAGGTAACACAACGCCCAGGTAACAGACACGCCCTTTACCTTGTTTACCTGGATGTGGACAGGTGAGGCTGGCGGGGAACGTGGACGGGGTGGAGGTGGAGAGATGTTTTTGTTTATCTCCCTTTCTGCTCTTCTTCCTCGTTGATTTCGGTCTGGCTGGTCTTTCTCTGGCTGTCTGTGTCTCGTCCGTGTGTCTGGCTCTCTCCCTCCCTTGCTGTGGGTCATCTCTGTGTCTCGCAGTGGTGGTAGAGGCTCGGTTACTCCTGTGAGACGCACCTGTGGACCGATCGCTATGCCTCCCGTCACCATCTTTCTTCCCTGCATCATCCTTTCTGTCCTTGCTCCTCTTCCTTCCGTGGCGCACTTTTGAGGCCGAGGGCGTTTGATTCAGGCATTGTGCTTCGTGGGACCTCGCCAACAGCCTGTTCTTACTGCTGGCCTGAGGGAGTTTGGGTTCTGATCTGGCACGTCTTAGCGAGGTCAGCGTGTGGATGGGAGTGGGAACAGAGCTCTTCAACCCCCCGTCCCGTAGCCAATCCGTGTAGCTCATCAAGGAGAACCTCTGCCCGCCGCCCTTCGTGGCTGAGTGAGTGATGCTGTCTGGAGTAGGCGTCAGGAGGGAGTGTGGCCGAGGATAAGGAAGGAAGTAACTGTCCACTGTCTCATCTTCCTCCTCCTTCTCTTCCTTCTCCTGCTCATGCTCTGCTTCATCCGTGGCCTCCTCCTCCACTCGGGGTAAGCAGGAGACCCACTTTGAGGCCCCGTATCTTCCCTCAGGCTCCTGCTGGAAACATGAGCCATCACACCCAGCCTCTGAGCCACACCCCTCCTCCCTCTCCTCCCCTTCCTTCTTCTCTGGTTCCTGTAGCGCAGCAGCTCCCTGGCATCCCTCCGGAGAGCTGTCCAGTAGAATATGCGGATCGCTGAAGATGCTGAGGATATCCTGCGCCGGGTGCAAGCTGCCCCTGGAGCTTGGACTGACGGAGGCGTCGAGGGTGGAGTGGGAAGTGGATGTGAGCCTCTCAGAACGGTACAGGTGGCGGAACTGTTGGTGGAGGAGGACCTTTTCTCTCACCCTCCTCTCCTCTCTTCTCCTCCCTGCTGCGCCTCCTGCTGCCTCTCAAGCCGCCGCAGCGCCGCCCGCCGCCGCCTGTGCCGGTGCAGTTTGTAGCGCAGCTCCTCCTGCTCTGCGTCCTTCACGCAGGGAGGAGCCAACCACTTGCAGGGACACCGCAGGCAGCACCGCAGGACCTCCATGCCGGGGTGAAGGATCCTAGCGACTGGCAGGACTCACCGCCGCCTCCACCTCTAACGCAACACCGAGTAGCAACTATATCAACACCACTGCTATAGTTCAACACCAGTTTATTGAGACACCACCACCACCACCATCAACATCATCACCACAACAAGACCACTACCACTGACGCAACACCGAGTGACAACTATATCAACAGCACTGCTTAGCTCAGCACCACTTTATAGAGATCTCACCACCACCACCAGCATCACCATCACCACACCACCGAGCAAACAGTAACGACTATTTCAACACCACTGCTATATTGCTCTTACATCACCATCCTTATATACACCAGTTCACTGAGACACCACCACCATCACCACCACCACCATCACCACCACCACCACTACTCCACCGAACACCGAGTAACAACTATCTCAACACAATTAATTTACCTCCTACATCACCATTGGTAACGTTCAACACCCGTTCACTGAGACACCACCACCAGCACCACCACTAAAACACCACCGCAACACCGATATGACACCACCAGGCCTGCCGCATCACCACCGAGACTCTTGGTACCATTTATTTCCTCTGTTCGGGCATTCATTTTTGTGTTCTTTGGGAGGCTGTGTGGTGTGGGCTTTCACTCTCGTTTAGATTTTTGTTTTGATGTAATTTTCACACCTTCATCACAAACACCAAAAAGAAAAAAAATAACGTCACAGCTGTTTTGGAATTATTTTGTTTACCACACCTTCACTTTTTTTTTCTTTTTTTTTACAGCTAAGGGGACAGTTCAAGGGCGTAAAGTAAAATATAAAAAAAAAGCCCGCTACTTACTGCTCCTGAATAGAGGTTAAAGGAGTGGCCAAAAGAGAGCTACAATCATCGTCACTTTCCTTCAGTACCAGTTCACTATAAAAGACACCAGTAGCTACCATCACCATTATCATCACCATCATCACCACCACCACTCAAGCATTGCATCACCACCAAAACGACCCATTGTCACTACTATATAAACGCCATTATCATCTTCATCACCACTGTCAAGCATCACAACGCATCACCATCACCACCATCTTCACCACCACTTTAGTAAGACGCTCAACACCATCACCACCACCACCATCACCACCACATCTTGACGAGTGACTGCACCGTGGCAACGACTTATATGACACACACACACACACACACACACACACACACACACACACACAGCAGACGCCCCTCGATATAATCTGGTTACCTCACCTCCACCACCACCACCACCGCCACCACCACCACCACCACAAGCACCAGGTAGAAGTAGGTTGCCAGTTCATAAATTTTCTTCATAACTGATAAGAGGTAAAGACGAGGAAGAGGAGGAAGAGGAAGAGGAGGAGGAGGAGATGAAGAAAATGGTTCACTCTTCCTCACGATACTTAATACAGCCGAAACGTGAAGTAAATAATGATGTATACGAGAACGAGGGAAAAAAAAAAGAAGGAAAAAAGACAAAAAAAAGATGTATTTAAAGCAAGAAGATAAAATACAAGAGGATAAAGATACAGGTGAAGAAAAAATGAAGGAATAAAAGAATGCAAGAGAGAAAATTACATAGTGTATTAAAAAAAGAAAAAAAAGAAACAAAACTTAAGGCGGATAGAAGAAAACGTAGAAATAGACAAACAGACAAACACACAGATAGATGAAGGAATACATAGTAAAGAGATTGGGCAGATAGATAAAAAGATGAGTTGGAGACAGAGGTAGACAAACATATAGATAGAGACACAAAAAAATGAAAAAATAAAAAGAGATTGGGCAGATAGATAAAAAGACGCGTTGGAGACAGAGGTAGACAAAAATAGAGATAGAGATACACAAAAAAAGAAAAGAAAAGAAAAAGAGATTGGGCAGATAGATAAAAAGACGCGTTGGAGACAGAGGTTGACAAAAATAGAGATAGAGATACACACACAAAAAAAAAAAAAAAAAAAAAAGAGATTGGGCAGATAGATAAAAAGACGAGTTGGAGACAGAGGTTGACAAAAATAGAGATAGAGATACACAAAAAAGAAAAGAAAAGAAAAAGAGATTGGGCAGATAGATAAAAAGACGCGTTGGAGACAGAGGTACACAAAAATAGAGATAGAGATACACAAAAAAAGAAAAGAAAAGAAAAAAAGATAGGGCAGATAGACAAAAAGACGAGTTGGAGACAGAGGTACACAAAAATAGAGATAGAGATACACAAAAAAGAAAAGAAAAGAAAAAGAGATTGGGCAGATAGATAAAAAGACGAGTTGAAGACAGAGGAAGACAAACATATAGATAGACACACAAAAAAATGAAAAAATAAAAAGGTAGAGAAATAATGAGCAGGTGAAAGGCAAGCCAGCGACAGGTAAGGGAAGAAAGCAAGACGGACAGCAGCGCGGGGGCCATTAATAAGATAACGTAACAATATATATAAACTAATGGAGCGACGGAGAGAAGGGAGGCGAGAAGATAAAAGATGAAAGAAGATAGCACGGCGGGGGGGGGGGGAGAGAGAGAGAGAGAGAGAGAGAGAGAGAGAGAGAGAGAGAGAGAGAGAGAGAGAGAGAGAGAGAGAGAGAGAGTGAGATAGAGAGAAGACAAATGATTCTTTTTTTTTTTTTTCAATATCAAGTATCCTTAAATAACATCAAATTCTTTCGTGAAATCATATAAACAAACACACACATACAAATTTTTACACAAACAAACAAACAAATGGAAAAAAAAAAACTCATACTCAATCGCACACACACACACACACACACACACACACACACACACACACACACAAGCGCACGCACGAGAAATAATGATCTCGAGAAAGTAGAAATAGAACAAGTCCAGGAAAAGAGAGAGAGAGAGAGAGAGAGAGAGAGAGAGAGAGAGAGAGAGAGAGAGAGAGAGAGAGAGAGAGAGAGAGAGAGAGAGAGAGAGAGAGAGAGAGAGAGAGAGAGAGACGGAGAGAGAGAGAGAGAGAGAGAGAGAGAGAGAGAGAGAGAGAGAGAGAGAGAGAGAGAGAGAGAGAGAGAGAGAGAGAGAGAGAGAGAGAGAGAGAGAGAGAGAGAGAGAGAGAGAGAGAGAGAGAGAGAGAGAGAGAGAGAGAGAGAGAGACGCCCACACCAGACAGGAACGACTGCTTCCAGCAATCCTGCCTGAACACCACCCACCCATCACCCAGCCTGCTCCCTACCAGCAAACGGTGTACGCCCCATCCTACCCATCCTGGCCTCATTCCCCGCACACTCCCCTACCGCTGGTCCGATAAGGCGACACAGACACCAGCGGCCTCAAGATTTTGTCCGCCAATGTACGAGGCTTTGGAACCAACATCGGGGAGCTGACACACGCCTTCGTCCTCAAACACCACATCGACATAGTAGTTATAGTGGAGACCTTCCTGGACGACACGTGCGCCACCACCTGTGATAAGATCCCCGGGTACTCGCACTGGGACAGACGAGACCGCCACACAGGACAGGGGAGGCATTGCTGTTTGCCACCGAAACGGCCTGCAGATGGACGCCTCACCACAGACACTCCCTGGAAATGGAGATGATGTTCCTCCGCATCATTCTCGAGGACAGGAGCGCTCTGCTACTCTGTGCCATGTACCGGCCACAGTGGCAAGGCAGCGCCCCCCTCACCTACCTCACAGAGCACCTGGACGACCTTATGGCTGCCCACAGCTGTCAGTACGCGATGGTTGTGGGCGACCTAAATCAACACCTGGTGGCGAGGGCCTTCACCGAGCTCACAGCGGTGCATGGATTGCACAACCAGGTTGAGTTCCCGACACATCAGCGAGGAGGCTCCCTGGACCCTGTGCTCACAGACCTGCCGAGTGACTGCGTGCTGTGCTGCCCACTAGACCGTGTGGGCAGTTCCGACCACAACGCCGTACTCACCACCATCAGCCTGGCCCCAGCGCGTGAAGAGGAACACCAGCGAGTCATCTGGCTGTGGGACCGCGCGGACTGGACGGCTGCAAGGCAGGCCCTGGCAGCGACTGCTTGGGGCACAGTCCTTAACGGTGACCCGCAACATGACGTCTCCGCCCTCACCACTGTCCTCAATATCGTCCAGCAGCAACACGTCCCCCACCGCACCTACTCATCCAGCCCAAAAGACCAGCCTTGGTTCGGGTACAGGTGCCGTATTGCAGCCGAAAGGAAATACAAGGCTTGGACAAGATATAAAAGACACCCCACGCAGGAAAATAAGGCCCAACACAGACGAGCCTGCAAAAATATGACGAGGACAGCAAAGTGGGCAAAAGAAAGGTGGGACGCCGACAGGAGGAGAAAGCTGTCCTCTAACCAAACCGACCCGAAACAGTGGTGGGGGCTGGTGAAGGAACAGCAAGGCCATACCCCCCAGGAACGTATCCCGCCCCTGAGGAAACCTGACGGAGACCTGGCCATCACCAGCCGGGAAAAGGCTGACCTGCTGGCCTGTCACTTCAGTCAAAAGATGACAACCCAGGAGCCAGACAGGCAGCCGCCCACCCTCCCCCAACTCATCGCCTCAAGACTAGAGAATGTGCTAATCTCTGAGGACGCTGTCAGGAGACATCTGAGGGCGTCAACACCAGGAAGGCGCCAGGCCCTGCCAGCGTGAGTCCATACTTACTGCGGCGATGCTACGATGAGCTCACCAGCCCCCTCGCACAGATCTTCCTGCTATGCCTGCAGATCGGTGTGGCCTGCACAGTGGAAGGAGGCCAGAGTCACACCTGTACACAAGAAAAATCCAGGTCCGAGCCAGGCAATTACAGGCCAATATCACTCCTCCCAATCATCAGCAAGATTTTTTAGAGGATCATCGGGGAGCAATTGACATCCTTCCTCGAGGAAACCACCTGCAGTCACCGAAGCAGTTTGGTTTTCGGAAGGCCGCTCTACCTCAGACCTCCTCCTTCTCCTCTCAAAGTCCTGGCATGACGCCCTTGATGACGGCCACCTCTCTCGTGATTGCCCTGGATATAGCTGGCGCGTTCGACTCGTTTGGCACCGCGGTCTGACGGCGAAGCTACAGCAACTAGGCATCACGGGGACCTGCTGCGCCTGCTCTCAAACTACCTGTTAGGCAGGAGCCACGTACCAGTCAACGGAAGCACCTCGACCAGCTTCCCGGTGGAGGCCTCTGTTCCACAGGGGTCCGTCCTGACCTATTCTGTGGAACCTATACTTTAACGACCTCCTGCAAACCCTCCCGGCAGCCAGCGATTACGCCGAATACTGCACCCTCTCCAGAACATACAAGAGGGAGGAAGCCCAGGACGTGATAGAGTCCGTCAACAGACAGTTGGCAGACATAATGGCCTGGGGAAAGAGGTGGCAAGTCAGGTTTGCCCCTGACAAAACCCAGGCCATGGTAATATCACGTTCTCGGAGGACGCGAGGCAACTCCACGGCAGACTGAGATTCGGGAATGACACCATCCCTCTGCAGTCCAGCGTCGACATCCTGGGCGTGGAGGTGGACTCCCAGCTGCGGTTTGACCGTCACCTTGAAAGGGTGGCGCAAAAGCCTCCCAGAAGGTGAACCTCCTGCGCCGCATGAAGAACCTCCTCGATGCTGAAGGCCTGAACACCTCTATAAGGCACAAGTCCGTCCAGTGATGGAGTATGCACCGCTCACCTGGATGGCCAGCGCCCGCTGCCACCTCAACCTGCTAGACAAGGTGCAGAGGAGGGCTGAACGCCTCATCAACGGCACCCAGCACCACCGACCGAGCCAGTGGGAGACACAGCGACAACAACAACAACAACAACACCCACACGAAGGAAGGGCAAGACCAGCCACGAACCAGCTGAATAGCCTGGAGCACCGTCGCCGCGTCGCTGCCCTGACGGTGCTACACAAGGCACAAGTGGGCCTAGTGCCCCACCTGACGGACCTGAGGGCTACCTGGAGGAGGTCTGAGCGCAGCACGAGAACGGTGCTGAGCAACGCCTCCCTCCTGGAAGTGTCAATGGCCCGCTCCAGCACCCACCAACGTGCCTTCTCCATCGCAGCGGTGGTGTGGTAGAACAACCTCACTGCTGATGTGGATGTGACACAACTGTCCACTCAGCAGATGAAGGTTGCGTCCCACAGGTGGCTACTCCTACACCCACCGTAAATACGTATATATATAATTGTATAATATATTGTATAATAATTGTATAATATAATCGGCAGAAGCTTTTAAATAGCTCCCCAACGGTCGGGGGAACTTTAGCATAGACAAATAATACTGCCATATACTAATGTACTGAACACGTTTAAATAAAAAAAAAAGAGAGAGAGAGAGAGAGAGAGAGAGCGAGAGAGAGAGAGAGAGAGAGAGAGAGAGAGAGAGAGAGAGAGAGAGAGAGAGAGAGAGAGAGAGAGAGAGAGAGAGAGAGAGAGAGAGAGAGAGAGAGAGAGAGAGAGAGAGAGAGAGAGAGAGAGAGAGAGAGAGAGAGAGAGAGAGAGAGAGAGAGGCCTACCAGTGGCCTCAGCCTACGCCGACGACTGCACCCTGTCCCAAGGCTACACCAGGGAGGAAACTGCGGACGTGATCGAAGCCACCAGTGGCGGCAGCGGCAACATCGACAGCAGCTACATCACCAGCAGGACGCCCCCTGCTGTATGCTCGACAGCCTCGGGCACCGGAGAAGGGTCGGTGCCATCACAGTCCTACACAAGGCCCAGGTCCAACATACACCTCACCTTGCGGCACTACGGGTCCCTTGGAGGAGAAGCCACCACACCACGAGAGCGGCGGTGGCTAACGACCTCCTCCTTGAAATCCCGAGAAGCCGCACAGCCAGGTGCCAGAGGGCCTTCACGAGTGCCACGGCCCACCTGTGGAACGCCTTCACGGGTGAAGTGGGCGTTAGGGCAATGAACACCCAGCAGGTGAAGGTGGCGGCTCATGCCTGGTGTCGCATTTACCCGCCCTAGTCACATCCGCCTGAGCACAAGCACAACTAGTGACAATGCTTTAAGATAGGAGACCTCAAGACAGAGGTCGTCTTTAGCATGGAGATAATTTTCCCGCCCCTTTTGTCATATGTATCTTGATGTTTAAATAAATGAAAAAGAGAGAGAGAGAGAGAGAGAGAGAGAGAGAGAGAGAGAGAGAGAGAGAGAGAGAGAGAGAGAGAGAGAGAGAGAGAGAGAGAGAGAGAGAGAGAGAGAGAGAGAGAGAGAGAGAGAGAGAGAGAGAGAGAGAGAGAGAGAGAGAGAGAGAGAGAGAGAGAGAGAGAGAGAGAGAGAGAGAGAGAGAGAGAGAGAGAGAGAGAGAGAGAGAGAGAGAGAGAGAGAGAGAGAGAGACAGAGATACACACACACACACACACACACACACACACACACACACACACACACACACACACACACACACACACACACAAGCACACATTCTCAAGAGATGGTAATAAACACAATTGGCTTGACTTTTCAGCAAGTAAATTGAATAAAATGTTGAGAGAGAGAGAGAGAGAGAGAGAGAGAGAGAGAGAGAGAGAGAGAGAGAGAGAGAGAGAGAGAGAGAGAGAGAGAGAGAGAGAGAGAGAGAGAGAGAACGTATATACAATAGAATAGAATAATAACGATAAGAATAAAAATAACGAAACAAACAAAAATATTTAATTATATGATATAGAAAGGAAAATGGATGAAGATGAGAAATGACAAAAAGAAAATAGAAAAAATAAGAAAGAAATAAGAAAGACGACAAAGAGGAAACGAAAAAAAAGAATGAGGAAAAAAAAATAGGGAAGAAAATAGATAAGCGTGATAAATACAGACAGGAAATAAAAATAATGTCGAGAAAATAAAATAAAATATAAGAAACAACAAAGAGATAAGTTGAGGAATAAGAGAAATAAAGAAGAGAGAGAGAGAGAGAGAGAGAGAGAGAGAGAGAGAGAGAGAGAGAGAGAGAGAGAGAGAGAGAGAGAGAGAGAGAGAGAGAGAGAGAGATACTAGTACTTATGGAATTTAATCTCATGCAAGGGAAGAGTAAGAGCCAAATGCCTCCTCCTACTCCTCTTCTTCCTCCTCCTCCTCCTCCTCTTCCTCCTCCTCCTCCTCCAACTCATTCTTGTCTCCGTACCCTGCAACCTAAGTAAACGGAAAGCATAATAGGAGGACGAAGAAGAAGAGGAGGAGGAGGAGGAGGAGGAGGAGGAGGAGGAGGAGGAGGAGGAGGAGGAGGTTGCGGAAAGAATGCTGAAGATATAACACAGACAAAACCTTCTCGTGTGTGTGTGTGTGTGTGTGTGTGTGTGTGTGTGTGTGTGTGTGTGTGTGTGTGTGTGTGTGTGTGTGTGTGTGTGTGTGTGTGTGTGTGTGTGTGTGTGTGTGTGTGTGTGTGTGAGTGTGTGAGAGAGAGAGAGAGAGAGAGAGAGAGAGAGAGAGAGAGAGAGAGAGAGAGAGAGAGAGAGAGAGAGAGAGAGAGAGAGAGAGAAAAAAAGTTTATCACCCAATAAATTTAGAACAATGAGAGGCTTGTCGCACTACACACACACACACACACACACACACACACACACACACACACACACACACACACACACACACACACACACACACGTACATAAACAGGTGATTTAAAACTACCTTCATACATGTCTCTCTCGAAGCGATTTATACCACTAAGTCAGAGAGAGAGAGAGAGAGAGAGAGAGAGAGAGAGAGAGAGAGAGAGAGAGAGAGAGAGAGATAGTCGGTAATAATCTGTCACTGCCTCTTTTTTTCCCCCATAGATGGCGCCCAGGTGGAGGGTCTAGAGTTTCTACGCGTCATTTAAATTTGATGTATAGTGCAAATCTCTCTCTTTTCTCTCTCTCTCTCTGTTACATCCATTTTCCATCATATTTTTCTTTCCTTCCTATTTATTTTTTTCCAGTTTCATGTCACAACCTTTATATTTTTCTTCCTTGGATTTTAACTCTCTCTCTCTCTCTCTCTCTCTCTCTCTCTCTCTCTCTCTCTCTCTCTCACGCGCACAATTCACGCCAGGACCAAGAAAAATAAAATTGCAATAACCGTGAAAAAGGAAAGAGGAAAAACATGATAAAAAAGACATGAAAATGGATATGAAGAGAACGGGAAGAGGAGGAGGAGGAGAAGGAGCAGGAAGACGAAGATAAACAGTAGGAGGAGGAGAAGAAGAAGGAGGAGGAGGAGGACGGGGAGGAGCACGAGGAGGAGGAGGAAGAGGATCAAAAGGAGGAGGGTAAAAGAAGGAGGAGAAGGAGGAGGAATGAGAAAGAGGACGAATAGGAAGTGAAGGAGAAAACAAAGAGAAAGGAGAAGTCTGTAAAAGAAGGAAATGAAAGAAAAATAAGAGGAAGAAAAGTGCATAAAATTTAAAAGACAAAAAAAGAAGTGAAAAAGACTGAAGAAAGAAATGAGAGAATTAAGAAACGAAATGGAAAAGAGGAAAATAGCGAGCTGTGAGGAAGGGGAGGTGAGAATAATGACAAAGCGCAAGATGACAAATTGAGAAGGAAGAGAAGGAGGAGAAGAAGAAGGAGGAGAAAACATTGAAACACGGAAGGGTAGGCAACCAGAAGCGTTATAGCGAGACTGTCTGTGTTAGTGATTTAATCGATTCGCCTGACTTTTGAGTGACCCGCGGGACAAATGAAAGCACTTGAAGATACGAACGGAAACATTAATTTCACTATCTTCCTCTCTTTCTATCTCTCCCCCTTATCTTCCCCCTCCCTCCCTTTCTCTCCCTCCCTTCCTTTATCTTCCTTTGTCATCTCTTCCCTTACATCTCATTCTCCTCTTCCCCTCGTTCTTCCATTCCTTCTCCCATTCTTTGCCTCACTTCCCCTCCTTTTCCTTCCCTCTCCTACCCTTCTCCCGCCTGTTCTCTCCCCTCTTTCTCCCTCCCTCTCCTCCGTCTTCCTCTCTCCCTACTCTTTCATCTCATTTCCTCCTTTCCTTTTCTCTTCTCTCCTTATCTTTACTTTTCCTTCCTTTCCCTCTCTCTTTCCTCCTTTCATCCTCAAGGACAAAAACAGATATAAGACAAAAAAAGCCCACTATGCACTGTTGCTGTAGAAGAATGTAGAGTTAAGTGCTCAATAGAGAGGTCACTTTCTGTATTTTCATCTTCCTCCTCCTCCTCCTCCTCCTCCTCCTCCTCAAGACAAGACATTTTTTTGAGTTTATGGCCTTCGCATTAGTTACTTCTACAGGAGGGTTGTAACAGTGGCGAAGAACTTAGTTAGAGCAAAATAAAACTCCTGTCGGTCTTTGTGCCTCGCCTCGCTTGAACTGGTTGATTTATTTCTACTTCTACGTTTGGAGTGATCGACGTTATTGAGCTTTTTCTTTTTTTACAGTATGGGAGGCAGTTGAAGGGCAAAAAAAATACCCTGAAGCTCTGCTCCATCAAAAGGAAAAAGGAATGAGGGTAAGGGAGAGGTCAATTTCGGACGGAGGAGTGTCTTGATATATAGTGGAAATCTCTCTCTCTCTCTGTTATCTCATTTTTCCATCATATTTTCCTTTCCTTCCAGTATTGTTTTTGGTTCCATGTCACAACCAATCCGCTTGAGTCGTTCTCCATAAGGTCGTGGCCTCAACGATGGTAAAATTTTCGAAGCGCGTCGTCCCACTTTTAAATCTGTAAATTTGATGAGGTCTTTCCGGTTCGTTATACAGAGATATTACTTCCCAGCGTCTTACACTCGAAATTACATGCTATGAACCCGACCACAGTATTAGTATTTTATTTTACAGGCAGACAGGTCGGTATTCTAAAACACTTTCGTTTCTCACATCAGCTACTTCTAAAGGTCAAAGAGGGGGTCAGTCGGGTTCTAATGAGCGTTTCTTTAGGTTCATGGTATAGAAGAAGGGTCAAACTACCACCTGGCTCATAAAACTACTACTTAAAATGCCCAAAACTACTACGAAAGCCTTGTCAAATATGTGTTTCCTTAGGTTCAGGGTATAGAAGAAGGGTCAAACTACCACCTGGCTCATAAAACTACTACTTAAAATGCCCAAAACTCCTACGAAAGCCTTGTCAAATATGTGTTTCCTTAGGTTCAGGGTACAGAAGAAGGGTCAAACTACCACCTGGCTCATAAAACTACTACTTAAAATGCCCAAAACTCCTACGAAAGCCTTGTCAAATGTGTAAACTTGGGCGACGAAATGTTTAGTAATACGGCCCCTACAATGCCCCTGCTGATAGTGACCCCAAGATCCGATTCCTCCTGTACGGCCCGCAGAGGCTTCCCGCGCATCATGGCTACTGCTTCATAATCGAAAGCTTTTGACCTACCACTGATAAAAGCTAAAAGACATTTGCCACTTCTCTGACCACTGAATAATTCGGTCAAGGTCGTTTTGGATGGTTTTGAAATTGATTTTGTGTCATCTACAAAATACAATAGGGAGGATTTTAGTTCCATTTCTGAGTGGTTGATGTTTATGATAGAAAGATTGCGTCCATCACTGAGCACTGCGGTACTCTGCTGGCCACCACTTTGTTTTTTCCCGTAAGCCTATTTCTTATTCATGCAGGAGGAGGAGGAGGAGGAGGAGGAGGAGGAGGCCGTACTTTATAACGCTCGTTCGCCATATTGAAAGCAGGAGGCAGAAAAATAGTCACAACACATAAACAAGTATTGGATATTGTGTGTGTGTGTGTGTGTGTGTGTGTGTGTGTGTTTGTGTGTGTGTGTGTGTGCGCCAGTGTAGACATAAAACCTTATTAGTATTGTTATTAATCTGTTGCTAGTGTGTTTATTGTTATCACAACTACTACTACTACTACTACTACTACTACTACAACTACAAATATTGCTACTACTGTTTGTTGATGATGTTGATGGTGGTGGTGGTGGTGGTGGGCCCCGATGATGCATTTTAGCGCATTTCCTCCCCATAAAAACCAGCCTTACATTTCCTCGTCATCCTCACTGAAGGGCCCTCCTCCTCATCTCTCTCTCTCTCTCTCTCTCTCTCTTGGCATCTCAGTCAGCTGGCGGGGTGGGGTGTGGGGAGGAGGAGGGGGAAGGGGGGTTAGTGGATATTCATTGAGGTAGAGACAATGTAAATCTCTCTCTCTCTCTCGCTCTCTCTCTCTCCCCCACAGGCACACATTCTACCCACGCTTCCTTCACAACGCTAAGCATCCATTTCCTCCTCCTTCCTCCTTCCTCCCTCCCTTCTCTTCTTCCCCTTCCCTCCTCCTCCTCCCTCCTTCCCTTCTTTCTGTCCTTCCCCTCTCTTTCCCCACCCTCCTCCCTCCCTCCTACCCCTTCCTCCTTCCCTCTCTCTTCCTTCCCTCCTTCCTCCCCTCCCTCCTAACCTCTTCCCTTCCCTCCTCCCCACCCTTCCCTCCTCTCTCTCTCCCCTTTTCCTTCCCCCTCCGTCTCTCCCTCTCCTCTCTCTTCCTCTCTCTCCTCTCTCTCTCTCTCTCTCTCTCTCTCTCTCTCTCTCTCTCTCTCTCTCTCTCTCTCTCTCTCTCTCTTCCTATCTCTTCCTTTGCCATCTCTTCCCTTACATCTCATTCTCCTCTTCTCCTCGTTCTTTCATTACTTCTCCCATTCTTTTCCTCCCTTCCCCTCCTTTTCCTTCCCTCTCCTTCCCTTCTCCCGCTTTTTCCCTCCCCTCTTTTCCTCTCCCTCTCCTCCGTCTTCCTCTCTCCCTACTCTTTCATCTCATTTCCCTCCTTTCCTTTTCTCTTCTCTCCTTTTCTTCTCTTTTCCTTCCTCTCCCTCTCTCTTCACCCCTTCTCTTTTCCTTCCTTTCCCTCCTCCTCCCTTCACTGTACTCTTCCCCTTCCCTCTCCACCGTCCCCAGCATCCACCCACCTTCCCTCCTCCCCTTCCATTATCCTCTCCCTCCCACCTTCCCCCTCACACACCACCAGCCCTTCCCCATCCCTCCCCCCCTCCCCTTCCCCCCCCCTCCCCCACCATTCCCCAGTGAGTTCTGCATCTGCATTAGCGCCAAGTTCCCCTCGTGTAAAGTTAAGAAGCTGCCACGCCCATTCCCCTCCCCCTTCCCCCTCCCCTTCCCCTTCCCCTCCTGTTCCCACGCCTCCAGAAGGAAAGAGGAAGGAAGTTAAGGGGAGGAGCAAAGAGAGGAAAGGAAGGGAAAGGAAGGGAAGGGAAAGGAAGGGAAAGGAAGGGAAAGGAAGGGAAGGGAAGGGAAGGAAAGATAAGGGAAGGGAAGTAACAGGAAGGGAAGTGACAGGAAGGGGACGGGATAAAAAAGGAAAAAAAAGGAAGGAAAAGAGAGTATATAAAAAGTAGAGGAAAAAGAAAGGGGAGAATAGGCAAAACAGGTGGAAGTAAAGAAAGGAATGGAGTAAAGAGAAAAGAAGGGAATGGAAAGGAAGGAAAAACTGAGAAAGGTAAAGAAGGGGAAGGGAAAGGGAAGGAAAGACATAGAGGAATAGGAAAGGAAAAGAAGGGAAAAATGGGGAGGACAAGATAAGAGAAGAATGGGAGAGAAAGGAAGATAGAGAAAGGAGAAAAGAAAGGAAGAGATGGGAAGGTAAACAAGGGTAGGGAGAGAAAGCTAAAAGTAAAAAGGGGAAAGAGATAAGGAAGGAAGGGAATGATATATAATGAATGAAAGGGAATGCAAGGGAAGGAAGAGGAAAGGAAT
Organism: Eriocheir sinensis; assembly: GCF_024679095.1. Classification (NCBI taxonomy): domain Eukaryota; kingdom Metazoa; phylum Arthropoda; class Malacostraca; order Decapoda; family Varunidae; genus Eriocheir; species Eriocheir sinensis. The sequence goes on from NC_066521.1 coordinate 9,655,811, forward strand.
ATAAGGACAAAGAAGGGGATGGATGAGAAAGGAAAGGATATAAAGGAGGGAGAAGAAAAAAAAGTGAAGGAAAATAAGGGAGAGGAAGAGAGAGGAAGAGAAAAAAAAGACCTTGCAGGCAGCGTGAAAGAAAGTAAGGTTAAAAGATAGGAGAAGGGAAAGAAAGACAGGGAGAAAAATGATAAGGGAAAGGAATTAAAGGGAAGGATGATAATGGAATGAAAGTAAGGGGCGAGGAAGGGAAGAAAAGTGAAGGGAAATGAAGAAAATGAAGGGAAAGGAGAGAAAGCGCTTGACAATCGAATGGAAGCAAGAGACAAGGAAGGGAAGAAAAATGAAGGGAAATAAAGAAAAAGAAGGGAAAGAAGGGAAAGCGCTTGACAATCGAATGGAAGGAAGAGGCAGGGAAGGGAAGAAAATGAAGGGAAATAAAGAAAATGAAGGGAAAGGAGAGAAAGCGCTTGACAATCGAATGGAAGTAAGAGACAGGGAAGGGAAGAAAAATGAAGGGAGAGGAAGGGAAAGGAAGGGAGTGGAAGGGAGAGAAAGAGCTTGCAGGCGGCGTGAAAGAAAGTGGGTTTGAACGTTTGCGAAAATGTCCCCAAAGAAAAGTGGCGGCGAGGAAAGGAAAAAAAAGTGGACAAAAAGAACAGCGAGGACGTGAGAAAAGAGCCTTAAATCTGACCCGCGAGGAAAACATGGAAAATTTTGAAGCTGTAAAAAGGAAAGAAAAAAAAATACCATGAGAACGAATAAGATGAAAATTTACGAGAAAAAATTGCTGATGCGGCGACCAGTAAAGAGCGGGCAACAAATATTTTCCACCACCCCAAAAAAAAAAATAAACGGATAACAAATAATTTTCCATCCTAAAAAAAACGGATAACAAATAAATTCCCCCCCAAAAGAATACCAAATAATTTCCCCCAAAAAACGGATAACAAATAACTTTCCCCAAAAAAGAATACCAAATAATTTCCCCAAAAAACGGATAACAAATAACTTTCCCCCAAAAAGAATACCAAATAATTTCCCCAAAAAACGGATAACAAATGACTTTCCCCCCCAAAAGAATATCAAATAATTGCCCCAAAAAACGGATAACAAATAACTTTCCCCCCAAAAAGAATATCAAATAATTTCCCAAAAAACGGATAACAAATAACTTTCCCCCAAAAAAGAATACCAAATAGTTTCCCCAAAAAAGGGATAACAAATAACTTTCCCCAAAAAAGAATACCAAATAGTTTCCCCAAAAAAGGGATAACAAATAACTTTCCCCCCCCAAAAGAATACCAAATAATTTCCCCAAAAAAGGGATAACAAATAACTTTCCCCCCCAAAAGAATACCAAATAATTTCCCCAAAAAAGGGATAAAAAATAACTTTCCCCCCCAAAAGAATACCAAATAATTGCCCCAAAAAAGGGATAACAAATAACTTTCCCCAAAAAAGAATACCAAATAATTTCCCCAAAAAACGGATAACAAATAATTTCCACAAAAAACGGATAACAAATAACTTTCCCAAAAAAAGAATACCAAATAATTTCCCCAAAAAACGGATAACAAATAACTTTCCCCCCCAAAATAATACCAAATAATTTCCCAAAAAACCGGATAACAAATAATTTCCACAAAAATATCCATTAGTGTAAGACAAAAAAAAATATATTAAAAACTACTAATGCGGTTGCTAATAAAAAAAAAAAACGTATAACACAAATCCTCCCCAGACAAAATTCTATCCATTAGAGGAGGAGGAAAACATATGAAAATAATATGATACAACCGTTAACGAAAGTGTATGTAAAGAAAAAAGGTATACGTAGGAGTAAGACGAAAATAAGTAAAATACCATATGAGTGATAAATACATGGACGAAATAAAGAATATGGGGCAAGGCAAAAACTAACAGTGTATAAATATAAGGCAAAAATATTCAATGATTAAGAAAACCAAACATCATACACTCGGCAACACTTTCCTCAACGTTAAACCTGGTAGCTGCAGGGTTCATGTTTCTTAACTACTACTACTACTACTACTACTACATTCTCCTCCGCTTTCCCAATATGTATGTGGGTGTGGAAGCAGGTGAGCGGGAAGGGGGAGAGAGGTGGGGAGGAGTTCGAAGCATGTGAAAGATATCTCTCCCCCCCCTCCCTTAACCCCTTAGGAAATGCCCTCTTATGATGCACGCCCCCCTCCAGCGAGAAAAGTGAGAAAAAAATCATCACTCACGCAAACCATTTCATAATATATATCAACGCATTTGTGATCAGTTTATGCATCATTTATTTTGGAGGGTTTATATCATAGCAAAAATGTGGCCCGTCGCTGCTACACGGTAAAGCCACAAATTTGGCCCGTCGCTGCTACCGGGTTAAACAGCAAACAAACCCTTGAAAAATATAGACGTATAAGCTGCTATAAACAATAAAAAGAAGGGAATGAAACGTTCTGAAAGCATAAGTAATAATATATGAACGGAAAAAGATGTTAGAAAAGATGACAGCTAATGATGAAAAACGATAACAATAAAGACTCTGAAGATTAAAAGTTTACATCGTTTATACCGAACGTTTAAATCGAGACTCCAAACTTGAGGTAAAAGAAGGAAATGAATTTAAAAGTTTGTGCCGTGGAATCACACAGGCTGAAGATGATAATGATGTTGACGATAATGATGAAAAACACATAAACCATTCCATTCACGTCCTAGAAAAATACATTTGCAATTATCATTATAATAAGAAATGAAAAAAAAAAAACACGATTAAAAAGCCATGAAACTTTATATGGATGTGGCAGGAGGAGGAGGAGGAAACATGGAAACATGGAAATGCAGGCAACAGAAAGCCTATTGGCTCATTACGCGGTTGCCCGCTTTGGTGATTTAATCTGCTCGACAGCCTGGGGCCTGGGGAGCAGATGAAAGCACCTCGATATTGAGGAGCAGATGAAAGCACCTCGATATTGAGGAGCAGATGAGAGCACCTCAATATTCATTTCACTCCCGACGCAGCGAAGTGACGGTTGATTCTATATTTGAAGGAGTTGATAGTATTAGCATTTACTACTTCTGAAGGAAGATTGTTCCAGTGACGGATGACTCGGTTTGAAAAGAAACTCCTTCCGATGTCTGTGTTACATCGACTAGACTGAATGGGTAAACCGTTATTTCTAGTTCTTAGGTTGGTTTGAAGTTCAAAGAATTTGGAGTAATCGACGTTATTGAATTTTTTCAGATACATGAAGACTTGAATCATATCCCCTCGCAGGCGTCTTTTCTCCACTGTAAAGAGATTGAGTCGCTTGAGTCGTTCCTCGTACGGGTGAGCCCTTAAGGTTGGTATCATCTTCGTGGCGCGTCGTTGAATCCTTTCCAGTAAATCAATGTCCTTCCTGTAATTAGGAGACCAGAACTGTACTGCATACTCGAGGTGTGGTCTTACCATGAAATTATACAAGGGCAGCATCACGTCTGGCGTTTTACACTCGAAGTTCCTCGCTATAAACCCGAGCATAGTGTTGGCTTTGTTGTATGCTTTTTTACAGTGATTCGCGTGTTTCAGGTCACTGTTGATAGTGACTCCAAGATCCTTTTCCTCCTGCATCGCTTGCAGAGATCTCCCATTCATGATGTATGTGTGGTTACTATTTCTGGACCCAATGTGCATGACTTTGCATTTGTCAATATTAGAGGACATTTGCCATTTTTCCGACCATTCGATAATGTGATTGAGGTCTTTCTGAATGATTTCGCAGTCGGTCTTTGTGAGGGCCTTTCCCCCCACCTTGGTGTCATCAGCAAATTTCGATATTGTGGATTTCAGTCCTGATTCGAGGTCGTTGATATATATGATGAAGAGAATGGGTCCCAGCACTGACCCTTGAGGCACTCCACTAGTGACTGGAAGCCAATCGGAAGGCTGTCCGTTGAGTAGTACTCGTTGTTTTCTGTCGGTGAGCCAATCTCTTATCCACGCGATCAGATTGGCTCCAATGCCCGCCGAGTGCAATTTCTTAAGGAGTCGCTCGTGCGGTACCTTGTCGAAGGCTTTCTGAGAGTCCAGGTATATAACATCACTGGGGATGTGGGCATCCCAGTTCTTACATATACCTTGGAAGAAGTCTAATAAATTCGTTAGGCAGGAGCGCTTGTTTCTGAAGCCATGCTGGGTGTCGGATATTACATTATTGTCTTCTAGAAACTTAACAAGTTTGTCTAATAATCTTTTCGAGTATTTTTCCTGCCACTGATGTCAAACTTATGGGCCTGTAGTTTAATGCAACGCTTTTGTCTCCTTTTTTGAAAATCGGTGTTCCGTTCGCCATCTTTCAGTCTTCCGGGACCTTGTTCAACTGAACAGACTGGTTGAATATGTTAGTGAGTGGCTGAAGTATTTGTTGTTTAAGCTCTTTCAATAACCGCGGGGACAAACCGTCAGGTCCTGTTGACTTGTTCGTGTCGAGTTTATCCAAATACTTTTTCACTTCTTGGTCACATATTGAGTCAATTTTCAAGGGCGTGACTCCCCTCGGCGGGTCAGGGCTCTCGGGCATGGTTTCGATGTCCTCGACTGTGAATACGGATGCGAAGTTACTGTTGAGGATTCTGGTCATCTGTTTACTGTCCTGAGTTACAGATCCAGTCTCGTCTGTCAGGGGACCAATATTGGATTTTACTTTCTTTTTCGATCTGATGTATGTGAAGAATTTTTTTGAGTTTGTCTTGATGTCACGCGCTATTTGTTTTTCGTAGTTGCGTTTTCTACTCCGAATAAGGGTGCGACAAGCTCTGAGGCTGTTTTGGTACAGTGTACGGGCTTCGGCCGTGTCATCCTCTTTCATTAGGTTATAATTCCTTTTTTTTAAGTTTACCGCCTTTTTTATTTCTCTGGTCATCCACGGTGGATCTACGGCACCATTTACTCGCCTGGGTTTCGTAGGCACTGTAGCCTTTTCTACTCCCAAAAGCTTTTCTTTGAAGTTGTTCCACACGTTGTCGATTGTATTGTCGGTTAGGTGAAGTTGGTCCCAGGTCGCAGAGGGAAGCAGCTCACGGGCTAGGTTGAAATTTGCTTTTTTGTAGTCTGGTATCACTGACGGATTGTCTACGAGTTTGTGACTTATGTTGACATTGAAACGGATTAAGTGGTGATCGCAACCGTTAACTTTTTCACCAACTTCACAGTCGCGAATGAGGTCGGGTTCGCTTACTAATACCAGATCCAGCAGATTATTTTCTCTTCTTGGTTGAGTTACAACTTGAGTGAGGAACGAATCCTCCACCATTTCTATAAGCGTGTTACCCTCTTGATCTCCAGTCAATTGTCCCCAGTCAATGTTAGGGCAATTAAAGTCCCCAATTATTATTGCTTCTTTACTTTGTGTTAAAGAGTGAAGCTCTTCGTACAGGGCAGTGTCGTCGGCTGCCTGTTGTTTTGGAGGCTTGTATACGGTCGCAAGTGTTAGTTTCTTATTATTCGCAGTTATATCCACATAGACGGAGTCGTAATTCTCTGCGTCCTATTTGTCTATTCTTATGGCAGGGAGCGTACTTTTTACGTAGCAAATTACTCCTCCTCCTTTCTTGTGCATTCGATTTTTTTGGAAGCTTTCGTACCCGGGAAATGACAGTTCAGATACTAGATGTGCAGAGTTGGCCCAAGTCTCTGTGATGGCTACCACATCTGGTTTCTCAGTTGCAATATACGCCCTAATTTCGTCCTTTTTGGGTAACAGACTGGGTGCATTTGTATACAAAATGGAAATGTGACTCCTGGTTTGGCCGCGTCGTGTTGTATGAGTTCGCTTGTCGGTGGCGTCGTTGGTTACACAGTTTCTTGCAAGCCGCATCGACGCTAGGAGGAGGAGAGACGAGCAGGAAGTGACTGAGAAGAAGGGTTTCCACTGAGACTGTGCACTAGAAGCATGAGAAAGAAACGAACGGAAATGTTTAGGGGAGCGACATCGGGATACGAATAATACCTGATGATGATGATGATGATGATAACGATGACAATAATACTAATACTAAAAGTGATGATAATGAATAAACACCGCAAAACAAAACAAGACAAAACGAAAAAAACAAACAAATGCCAGTAAATCTGAAAAAAAAAAAAACAGGTGGGCGCGGAAAAAGATTAAATTAAGCACAGATATGGAGGGAGGAAAAATCTAAATCAGTACAAGTGTGGAGGGAGGAAAAGGTAAAAGTAATACAGGTGATGAGTGAAAACAACGCTAAATCGAACAAACAAATACACACACTCTCCATCCCAGTAAACAACACAAACCGCAGACCATTTGAGAGAGGAAGGATGAAGCGGATTAAAGAAGTAAGTGAATAAAGGGAAATAAAAAGGAATAAAGAGAAAAGGAAATAAAAGAGGGATAAAGAGGAAAGGCAACAGAGGGAGATAAAGAGGACTAAGAAGGAAAGGAAAAAGGAGAAGGAGAAAAAGGGAGGGGAATAAAGGGAGATAATGGAAGAAAGAGGAGAGAGAATAAAAGGAGATAGAGGAAAAAAAGGAAGGGAAGAAATAGGGATAAAAAGAAATGGGAATAATGAGAGATAAAGAGGAACAAAGAAGACAGAAAATAAAGAGGAAAGGGAAAAGGGGGACAAAGAGGAAAGGCAAAAAAGGAAGATAAAGATGAATAAAGAGGACCGGAAGTAAAAGGGAGGAAAAGAGGAAAGTAAGATAACAACACAGCCCTTTATAGAAACTCATGTAGCAAGACGCGCACAAAGGAAAGGGAAAACAGGACACAGAAGATGGAAAGATAATATGCAAATCCACATGGGAAACTGCAGTATTCAGGGGTTGGTGGGGGTGGGTGGGGGGGGGAGAGAGAGAGAGAGAGAGAGAGAGAGAGAGAGAGAGAGAGAGAGAGAGAGAGAGAGAGAGAGATAGAGAGAGAGAGAGAGAGAGAGAGAGAGAGAGAGAGAGAGAGAGAGAGAGAGAGAGAGAGAGAGAGAGAGAGAGAGAGAGAGAGAGAGAGAGAGAGAGAGAGAGAGAGAGAGAGAGAGAGAGAGAGAGAGAGAGAATTACATAGAATTACATATATAACCAGACCACACAGGCCCTAAGACCCAAACTAGGTGGTCTGTCCTAAACCTAAGTGACAGTTGTTATGCGGCCACCATGGCGTTGCAACTGACCTACTAGTAGTGAACACTGAGATGGAGGAGATAGCGGTCAAGATTATTCTTAAACGATGCAATCGAGTTACACTGCACCACTGATGGTGGTAATCTGTTCCAATCTCGAACGACAGCATTAGTGAAGAAGAATTTTGTGCAATCTGAATGAACTTGTCTACATTTGAGTTTAGCGCCATTATTTCTCGTTCGTGTCGAATCATCCATCACAAACAGCTTGGTCGGATCCACGTTGGTAAAACCGTTAAGTATTTTAAACCACTCGCTCAGTTTTCCTCTCAGGCGGCGTTTTTCAAGAGAAAACAGGTTTAGATGTGACAGCCTTTCCTCGTAGGGTTTGTTTCGTAATGAAGGAACCATCTTGGTTGCTCTAAGCTGGACACCTTCTAATTTAGCAATGTCTTTCGCATGGTGGGGAGACCAAAACTGCACGGCATACTCCAAATGAGGTCTGACGAAACTATTATACAAAGGTAGTATGACATCTTTATTCATGAATGAAAAATTTCTCTTAATCAAACCCATCAACCTGTTTGCTTTTTTAACGGACTCGTTGACCAAGTGAACGCCTTTAACTTTAACGCCGCACATTTCACAGTCCTTCTTTATATTTCTAGATCAAACCTGCAGAATTTGTCACTTGTTTATATTAAAAGGCATTTCCCATTTTACTGACCAATTTGATATTTTACGCAAATCTTCTTATAGGCTCCGCATGTCACATTCCGTAAGTACCGCATTGCCGATTTTCGTGTCGTCCGCAATTTTACTAATGAAATTATTGAGACCAAGGTCAATGTCGTTGATGTAAATGACAAAGAGAAGGGGTCCCAGGACAGAGCCTTGGGGGACACCACTAGTGACTAGCATCCACTCAGAGGTCACTCCATTTATTACAACTCTTTGCTTTCTATTGCTTAGCCAGTGCTTGATCCATTCGTGAAGCTTACCCGCGATACCCGTTTCTTTGATTTTATGAAGAAACTTGTAGTGTGGGACTTTATCAAACGCCTTCTGGAAGTCCAAATATATAATATAAGTGATTTAGAAACATCATAGACTGCAAAAAGCTCGTTATAGAACGTTAATTGATTCGACAAACAAGATCTGTTGTTACGGAAACCATGTTGCGAGTCCAGGATTAGCGAATTACACTCTAGGTAGTTAACTACTTTATCTCTAATAATTGGCTCAAATAATTAACCAATATTTGAAGTTAAGCTGATTGGCCTGTAATTATCCGGTAATTTTCGGTCGCCTTTTTTTAAAAATGGGTGTTACGTTAGCCATTTCCCAATCAGTAGGAACGATATCATGGTGTAAAGACATATTAAACTGCATTGTTAAAGGTCTGAGTATCTCTGTTGATATTTCTTTAAGTAATTTTGGATATATTTTATCGGGTCCTCGACTTTTGTTAGTTTTAAGTGATTGCAGCGCTTTGAGAGAGAGAGAGAGAGAGAGAGAGAGAGAGAGAGAGAGAGAGAGAGAGAGAGAGAGAGAGAGAGAGAGAGAGAGAGAGAGAGAGAGAGAGAGAGAGAGAGAGAGAGAGAGAGAGAGAGAGAGAGAGAGAGAGAGAGAGAGAGAGAGAGAGAGAGAGAGAGAGAGAGAGAGAGAGAGAGAGAGAGAGAGAGAGAGAGAGAGAGAGAGAGAGAGAGAGAGAGAGAGAGAGAGAGAGAGAGAGAGAGAGAGAGAGAGATAAATAAATAGCAGAAACTGTATCACAACAAAAGGACACTAAAAAATTACGATGTATACCTTGTTCTCTTTCCTTTTAAAGTGATAACCGTAGTAGTAGTAGTAGTAGTAGTAGTAGTAGTAGTAGAAGTAGTAGTAGAAGAAACACAAAAGCTAAAGAACTGAGATAAATGCAAAAGGTACAAAAAGATGATATTTACCTTATGTCTCTCTCTATCCTTTTCATCTTGTTCCGTGGTGGTGGTGGTGGTGGTGGAGGGTGGGGTTCACATTAAGCGCTACCCAAGACTGTGGGAGGAGAGAAAGCGAAGGTTGAATTAGTAAAACTGCAAAAGGGAAAATACCTGTTGAAGGAGAAAAGGTTAATTAGCATAGGTGAGCAGGTAGACAAGGCTGGATATGAAGAGCTCTGAAGGAGAAAAATATTATCTCAGGTATGGAGGAAAGAATAAAGAGGTAGCAATGAGTAGTGAAATTGTCCATAAAGGGGGAAAGAATAATTAGTACAACTATGAAGAAAAAAAAAGTAGTTGTGAGTAGTGAAATTTTATGGAGGAAGAAAAATAGTATGTGCAGGTATGAAGGAAAGAAAAAAATAAGTGGTAAAGAATAGTGATATTGTATGTAGAGAAAGAAAAAAATAGTACAAGTATGAAGGAAGGAAGAAAAAAAGTAGAAATGAGTGGTGGAAGTATATGTGGAGGGAGAAATAAAATAAAGTCCCAAGGCGAGAAAAATAAAATGTGCAAAGGTGTGGAGGGAGAAAACGTATAATTAGTAAAGTTGAGAGGTGAAAATACCTGTGTAGGGAGGGAAGTTTTAAATGGCACAATTGTGGAAGGGAGAAGCGTTTGGTAATTATAATCAGGGCAGGTAACACGGAGAGACACCTGTGGGGAAAAAATGTTTAATTTGTACAGGTGAGGAACGGCAGGTGTGGGGAGGCAGGTGTGGGGAGGGAGGGGAGGGGAGAGAGGTGGTGAGGGGGGGGGGAGAGAGAGAGAGAGAGCCTCGAAAACTCCGTGCTAAGGGCATTCAAGGCGACCTCCTTCAGCTCCTGGGAGACTACCTTCAAGGAAGGACCCTCCAGGTTGTCGTCAACGGGCAGACGTCCGACTCCTTGCCAGTGGAGGCATCAGTGCCACAGGGCTCAGTGCTGGGTCCAGTTATGTGGAACATATATGTGGACGACCTTCTCCGGCAGCTGCCAGCAGTCTCAGCTTACGCTGATGACTGCACTCTCTCCTACACCTACCCCCGACAAGACAGTGGGCGAGCTGCTGACGAGGTCAATCAGCAGCTGAAGGTGCTACAGGAGTGGGGTGCCCCCTGGCAGGTGACCTTTGCCCCAGAGAAGACCCAGGCAATGGTGGTCTCTCGATCCCCCAGTGTCGGGCCAGCAGTGGAGGGGAAGCTAAGCTTTGGTGGCGTCCCCCTCCCACTCCAGGAATCCGTCAAGATTCTGGTCGTGGAAGTGGATCGAGGGGTTTGACAGCCACATCAAACACATTGCCCCAAAGGCCTCCCACAGTGTCTCCTGCCTGCGAAGGGTGGCCAGCTTCCTCGACAAAAAGGGAGGCTATTGCTCTACAAGGCCCAGATACGGCCTTACCTGGAGTACGCTGACCTCTCTTGGATGTCGTGTGCTGCCTCGCACAGCAGGAGACTCGACGCCATCCAGAGACGGGCACTGCGACTGGTGGATGGGGCAGACCCCCCAACCGGGCGGGAAACTCTTAGCTCCGTCAACTCCTTGGAGCACCGCAGGGACGTAGCTGCTCTTGTGGTGTTTCACAAGGCACAAGTGCATGGAGTGCCACATCTGGTGGGCTTACGCCAACCTCCGAGAGTCACCACGCAGGACACGAGCAGTGTTAGGTGGAGGTGCCGTGTTCCCGTACCAGCCAGCACCAGCGCACCTTTTCAGGAAGAGTCTGCCGAATGTGGAACATGTTCACGGCCTGTGTACCAAACATCCAGGAGATGAACACCAAAAATAAAACTGTCGGCCCACCACTGGAGGGCTCACTCCCCCTCCACTGACACTCGTGGTGGAGCAGTGACACGAGTGTAGTGTGCAGTGCGTTCACATATATTCTGTATTGTATGTTTTTTTTTTTTTACAGTATATATATTTTTTATAGTTTACGTAGTTATATTTTTTATATAGATTTTATTCTGCCCTTTGAATAGGCAGCACACGACAGTGCACCTTTGGGTATGTAAATATTATACATGTGCTATGTTTAAATAGAAAAAAGAGAGAGAGAGAATCCCTCTCCTGGCGAAGCTGGTGGACGTCAGGCAGGCCACGCAAACTCGCCAAACTCGTGGACTGCTTGCCTCCCTCACCTAGCGTCAAAGTCGCCCAGACAGCAGAGACAACAGCAGCAACACCGCCACAACCTCCTGCGACACCACCGCCACTACCAGCACCACGAGCGGAGGCGCAGTTCAGGCCAGGGAGCGCGAGAACACAGACGCCAGCAGCAGCAACGACGACAACCGCGGCGCCCCTCGCTCCCACCCTAGTGACGTTGTCCCCGCAGTCGAGACAACGTCCGGAGAGTACACTCCAACCGACAACCGCAGAGGTGGCGAGGAGCTAACAGGATGCAGCAGTAGGAGGCGGAGAGACATCCATCAAACGCTGCTCACCTCGGTTCCTTTCGCCAGACGCCTCCCCCACCTCGTCGTCACCCGGCCAGACAAGGCCACCACAGCCGACCCGCCCACGAACACCAACCCGCTCATCGACGCCTCGGGAGAAACAAGGTGTGTGACTACTGCTCCGGCCGGGGACACGCAGCAGAGGAGTGCCACGCGAGGGCTGCAGACGAGAGGCAAGAACACCTCCTCAGACGTGTGATTGCTGAGGTTAGGCAGCCTGTCTCCAGTCACCTGCCCCCTCCACCAGGACCCTCACACATCGCGCCACAGCCTCCTTCCTGGGGCCATTCACCTGGCTGGCAGTGGTCGACCCCTCCCTCCTACCTGAGTAGCTCCAGCACCCATCACCAACTCACGTAGGATGGCAGACACTCCGAGGACTCGTCACCAGCTGGTGCTTCTCTCCGCCAACGTACGAGGCCTCCGCACCAACATCGGGGACCTGACCCACAGCTTTGTCCTGAGGCACCGCGTGGACATAGCTGTAGTGACTGAAACGTGGCTCAACAATGAGGTGGAGTTATCCTTCGGCAGGTTCCAGGCTACACCCACTGGATCAGAAGAGACCGGCAGGGAAGACAAGGCGGCGGTGTGGCAGTGTGCCTCAAGGAAGGAGTGCAGGCCCAGAGACTTGAAGTAGAGACCACCCACGACAGAGGCGGTATTTCTCAAAGTAATTCTGGCAGATGGCACTGCCCTCCTCCTGTGTGCCATGTACCGCCCCCCAAGGCAAGGGCCTGCCCCCCTGGATTTTCTGACGGAGCAAATGGACGACCTGCTGACTCGCCATCGCTGCAGGCACGTCCTAATCGTGGGTGACAAACCAGCACATGGAGGAGCCGCCTACGAGAATCTCCTGACGGTGCAGGGTCTGACAGATCATGTCACCTTCCCAACCCATGAGCGAGGCAGGACGCTGGACCGTTATCTCGGACCTGGGAGAGGGCAGGGTCATGTGCCAACAGCTTGGGCCGGTTGGCAGCTCTGACCACCACGCCATCCTGACCCGAGCAGACGTGGGCGTGGCGCGGGATGAGGCCACTTCCCACACCATCTGGCTGTGGGACAGAGCTGACTGGCCCTCCCTTAAAAGACCTGCAACAGACAGACTGGCACACACTTCTGTCTGGGCGAGCAGAGCCCATGGCGAGCGCCTTTACTGAACGGCTCGAAGCTCTCCAACGAGAGCATATCCCACCGCCAGTACACCTCCAAGCCACCAATCAGCCCTAGTTTGGCTACCGATGTCACCTAGCTGCGGAGAGGAAATACTCTGCGTGGCTCCGCTACAAGAGGAGCCCAACTCGCCTCAACAAAATCCTGCATCGAGCGGCGTGCAAAATATGGTGGCCACCAGTAAATGGGCGAAACGGAGGTGGAAAGAGACCTCCGCGCCAAGCTGTGCAGGCCAGGGGTGGGCAGCAAGACCTGGTGGACCCTTATTAAGGAAAAGCAAGGCAGCAGCCACCAAGAAACAATCCTCCCTCACCAAGCAGGACAGCACCACAGCCACCAGCAGCAGGGAGAAGGCCAAGCTCCTGGCTGACCTCTTCTCTCTGCCAAGATGTCCGTCCTGATCCACCAGACCTCCACCACAACTGCCACAGAAATGCAAACAGACCCTGACAGAGGTTGCGGTACACCGAGCAAGTGGAACACCTTCTGAGAGCAGTGGACGTCAGGAAGGCCAATGAATCTGACGACGTCAACCTACATGTACTGCTCCACTTCTCCAGTGAGCTGGCGGAGGTGTTCGTGGCCTGTGTCCAGGAGATCACCTGGTCCCTCTATATGGAAGGAAGTTCGCGTGGTGCCGGTGCACAAAAGCGGGCCAGATCTGACCCTGCCAGCTGGGCCTATCTCCCTCTTATCTGTGGATGGCAAAATCTTCGAAAGAGTAGTGGTGGAGGCCATAACCCGCCACCTCGAGGACAATGCCCTCCTCACTGACCAGCAGTTAGGGTTCAGGTATGGCCGCTCCACTTCAGACCTCCTGCTGTTCCTTCCCAGGGATTGGCAGGACTCCCTGGACACCAGGCTGGATACCCTTGTCGTCGCTCTCGACATCGCGGGTGCTTTTGACCGAGTGTGGTACGCGGGCTTGCTGGAGAAGCTTCGTGCCAAAAACATCCAAGGAGACTTGCTGATGCTGATGAGCGACTGCCTCCAGGGAAGAAGCCTTCACGTTGTCGTCGGCGGGCAGCAATCACGGGACCTCCCAGTTGGTGTCTCTATACCTCAGGGATCTGTGCTGGGCCCTGTCCTCTGGAACCTGTACAACATCGACGACCTTCTCATGAGCCTGCCAACAATCTCTTCATACGCTGACGACTGCAAGCTCTTCTTCTCCTACCAGCACCAAGAAAGCTAGGAAGCGGTTGCTGACGTCTACCAGCAACTACGCTTGATATAGGAGTGGGGGGAGCGCTGGCAGGTGAATTTCGCCCCCGAGAAGACCCAGGCGATGGTGATCTATCGGTCCCCGGCAACCACACAAGCTGACGAAGAAGGGTGTTGTTTGGCTCTGTCACCCTCCCGCTCCAGAATTAAGTCAGGATCCTCAGAGTGGACTTCGACCGAGAGTTGCGCTTTGACCGCCACCTGAAACACGTCGCCCACCAGGCCTCCCTACGTGTCTCTGCCCTTCGTAGAGGGCTAATTTCTCGACAAGCGAGAATTATGCCTTCTCTACAGCCCAGGTAGACCTCACCTGGAGTGCAGGGCTCTGACCTGGATGTCCAGCGCTGCCACACACCTGCAGAGACTGGAAAGGTGTGGACTGAGGTGCAGCGACTGTTACAGGAGAACAACCCCAGCCGCCCCCTCAGGATATTATACCTCTAGACACTCTGGAGCACCGCCGGGACGTCGTTGCGCTGGTGGTGTTCCACAAGGCCCAGGTACAAGGGTACCACACCTGGCGGAGGCTGAGGCTCCCCTGCGAGAGGCTGTGAGAGATACGAGAACAGTACTCTCCACACGAGCAGGTCAAATGCCAAAGGTCACGCGCCAGCCAGCACCAGAGGACCTTCACCTCCAGGGTGTCCTGCCTGTGGAACACTTCACTGGGCAGCAAGGCCAACAGTGAGGGAAATGTCCACCAGCAGGTAAAAGTGGCTGCTCACAGGTGGCTGAAGAACATGCCCACCACTGGTGATGCTAAACACAGTGAACAAGTGTAAAGGACTTTTGAAATAATGCACAAGAAAAAGTGACATTTTAAGCCCTGAAAAGTGCACAGTGAAACATATGCTTCTCGTTTCGAACGATCGCATATAGTGTCGTCGACAAAAACAAGTATGTTGTGTACTATAAATTGTCAGTTTAAATAAAAAGAGAGAGAGAGAGAGAGAGAGAGAGAGAGAGAGAGAGAGAGAGAGAGAGAGAGAGGCAGGTGTGGGGAGGGACGCGTGGAGGTGTGGAGGGAGAGGAAGTTTAAATGGCAAAGTGTGAAAGGGGAAAAAAAGAAACCAAACATTTAATTGGTGCAGCAGTTATGGGTGAGTACCTCCTCTTTCCCCTTACCTCTCCCCTCGTTCCGTTTTCTTTTAGCATAGCCATCACCAACCTTCCTCTTTCCCTTTTCTTTTTTGCCCTTTCTCCAGATTCGTCCCTTCTCCCAGACCCATATCTTGAATTTTTCCGTCTCTTCCTCCTCCTACATCGCCAAACTACCCTTTTTTTTGTTTGTTTTCGTTTAATCTTCCTCTTCCTTTATATTCCCTTCCCTTTCACCTGTTACCATTTCCCCTTTTCATATCCCATTTCTTTTTGCTTTGTGACCCCTTCTTCTTCACCATATACTCTTTTCTCCTTTATATTTGCACTACCCTCTACCCTTTCCTCTATTCCTCTCCCTCTACTTCTGATTTTTTTCTTTTCTTCAATGCCTTTTCTTCAGTTTTTACTGTATTCCTTGTTCGTTATCTCTTTTCTCTTACTCTCATTCTTATCCTTTCTTCTACTCTTCCCCCTCTTCCTCTAGTTTTCTTTCCATTTCTTTTGTTCCTCTTCCTCTCTCTCTACTCTTCTTTCTTTTCCTCTCTTCCTTTTACAACTTTTCGTACCTCAATTCTCCTCATCTCGTTTTCTCTTCCTCTATTCACCATATCCACTCCTTTACTCATTTTACTCTTTCTCAGTCTCTCCCCTCATCTATTTTTACCTCTTATTTTACTCCTCTTCCTCTTTCCCTCATTTTGGAGAGTATTTATTTTTCTCCGCTTTCCCCTTTCAAATCACTGAACTCTCTTTTTCTCCTTTCTTCATTTCCTACATTTCTGGCTCTCCTGCAACTGCAAGCACACTCTTTTTCTATTCACTTTCCATTTTTCCTTCCTTTCATTCCACCCTTTTTTAGTATACTCGTATGTTTCTCCCTCTTTCCCTTTTCAAATCACTACACTACTCTTCTTTCAATTGCATCTTCATTGGTGCTTCTGCTTCTATTCTTCTTCTATGTAAACTCTTTCTCTACTCCTCTTCCATTTTTCCATTTTTTTATGTTCCTCCTTTTTCGTCGTATATATTTACCTCTTCTATTCTTCTTCTATGTAAACTCTTTCTCTACTCCTCTTCCATTTTTCCATTTTTCTGTTCCTTCTTTTTCGTCGTATATATTTACCTCTTCTTTACTTTCCAATCACTCTTTCTCTACTCCCTTCCATTTTCCTTCCTCTTCTACGTTGCTCCTTCTCCTGCTTCGTATATATTTACCTCTTCGCTGCTTTACCTTTTCAAATCACTACATTTCTATAATTTCCTTTTTATTTCTCTTTGACAACACTGATGATTCTGCTACTAATATTCTTTTTTCTATGCATACTCTTCCTCTACTTCTATTACATTTAACCTTTATTCATGTTTTTTCCTTCTCTTTACCCTTTCAAATCACTACACTTCTATAACTTCCTTTTTATTTCTCTTTTACAGAACTGATGATTCTGCTACTAATATTCTTTTTTCTATGCATACTCTTCCTTTACTTCTATTATATTTAACCTTTATTCATGTTTTTTTTCCTTTTCTTTAGCCTTTCAAAACACTACACTTCTATAATTTCCTTTTTTTTATTTCTCTTTAATTACACTGATGATTCTGCAACTAATATTCTTTTATCTAAGCAAACTCTTCCTTTACTTCTATTCTATGTAACCTTTATTCATGTTTTTTCCTTCTCTTTACCCTTTCAAAACACTACACTTCTATAATTTCCTTTTTTATTTCTCTCTTATTACACTGATGATTCTTTTCTCTAAGCATACTCTTCCTTTACTTCTATTCTATGTAACTTTTATTCATGTTTTTTCCCCTTTTCTTTACCCTTTCAAATCACTACACCTCCCTTTTTTCCCTTTCTTCCTCCTCTACATGACTATTTCTCCTGCTTCAAATATTCCTTCCTCTAAGTATACACTTCTACGACCCGTCTATTTTTCCTCCCCTTCCTTCCTGTTATTTTCTGGTGTAGATTTTCTTTCTCTTTACCTTTCAAACCACAACACATCTATATTTTTCCCTTTATTGCTCTTGTACACACTGCTGCTTCAAATTCTACTATTCTGTTTTTTTTTTCTAAGCATATCCTTCCTCTACGCCCTTTCTAATTTTCTTCTTTTCCTTCCTCTTTTTTGTCGTATATATCTTCCAAACCTTAACCATTTCAAATCACTACGCTCCCTCTTTACCTTGTCTACATTGCAAGTTCTCCGGTT
The DNA here is from genome assembly GCF_024679095.1 of Eriocheir sinensis. NCBI lineage: Eukaryota > Metazoa > Arthropoda > Malacostraca > Decapoda > Varunidae > Eriocheir > Eriocheir sinensis. The sequence continues at coordinate 9,673,069 of NC_066521.1, forward strand.
TCTAATACTCTTCTATGTAAACTCTTCCTCTACCTTCCTTCCATTTCTTCGTTCTTTCCTTCCTTTCCTCCTATTTTGTCGCATTCATTTTCCTCCAATTTACCCTTTCAAATCACTACTCTTCTTTCCCTCTTTTAAATCGTTGCTTCTGTTGCTTCTGATATTCCTTCCCTGAACACACTAGACAAAATTAGGTTAAGGTGGAGGAGGCAGACTGTGAGAGGAGAGTTAGAGGAGAGGTACAGGCGAAGTGACTGGCTCCCTCTATCTTCCCTCTCCCTCTCTCAATCGCCCCTCTCCTTCTGTCTCTCTTTCTTTCGCTCTAATTATATCCCCATACTGACCTCTCTCTCCCCTAACATCACTGAAAGTTTGGGCAGTAAAGATAGGGGAAGTGGAGGAGGAGGAGGAGGAGGAGGAGGGGGAGGTAGTAAAAGTTGTAGTAATTGTGGTGGTAGTGTCAGTAGTAGTAGTAGTAGTAGTAGTAGTAGTACATAAGAACATAAGAACGTAGGAGTCTGCAAGAGACCGATAGGCCTGTACGGGGCAGTTCCTTTGACCCTTAGCTCCCGTGTATCTAACCCCACCTAATATCGCTGTCCATGAATTTATCTAGTCTATTTTTTAATGTGACAATTGTATTGGCACTCACCACATGATCAAGTTTATTCCACTCATCCACAACCCTGTTAGTAAACCAATTTTTGCCTATGTCCCTGTTGAGTCTGAATTTATCCAGTTTAAACCCATTACTTCGTGTCATACCCGGTTCTCTTACCAACAAAACCTTATGAATATCTCCCATATTAAAGCCCTTCATCCATTTATAAACCTCGATCATGTCTCCACGCACCCTTCGCCTTTCTAGAGAATGCAAGTTTAACTGTTTGAGTCTTCCCTCGTATGGCAAGTTTCTCAACCCTGAATCATCTTAGTCATCCTCCTCTGCACCGATTCTAACATTTTGATATCCGTTCTATAGTAAGGTGACCAGAACTGAACCGCATAGTCAAGATGAGGTCTAACTAATGCTAAATATAGTTTGAGGAAGACCTCGGCGCTTCTGTTGCTTACGCTCCTTGAAATAAATCCCAGTACCCTATTTGCTCGATTTCTAGCTTGAATTCATTGTGCCCTTGGACGGAGATCAGAGCTCACTAAGACCCCTAAATCCCTCTCGCACCCAGACCTGCTTATGAGAGTGTCATTTAAGCAATAGTTATGTGAGGTGTTGTTCCTACCTACACTCAGAATACTGCACTTCCCTACATTGAACTCCATCTGCCATTTATCCGCCCAGTCATACAATCTGTTTAGTTCATCCTGGAGAATTCTAGCGTCCTGATCCGACACAATTACTCTACCGATTTTGGTATCATCTGCAAACTTACTGACATCACTACTAATTCCTGTATTAGTCATTGATATAAATAATAAATAAAAGTAGACCTAATACCGAACCTTGTACACATCCCTAGTCAGATCTTTTACCATTGATTTGCTTTATTTTCTTCCTATTGCTAAGCCGCGCCTTGACCCAGTTCAAAACTTTACCCTCTACTCCGTGAGCTTGTAATTTATCCAACAGTCGTTGGTGAGGAACTTTCTCAAACGCTTGACTAAAATCAAGATAGATTACATCATAATTTCCATCTCTGTCTACCGCCTCAAATACTTTATTGTAGAAGGACAAGAGATTGGTGAGGCATGACCTACCTTTCGTGAACCCATGCTGATGTTATTGTTTTCTTATTGCAGTATGTTATTCTCTTATATATTCATCGCTGTTGCTTTTGTTGTTATTCTTGTTATTGTTATTGTTAAGACAGGAGAAGACGAAGAGGAACAAAAGAAAAATGAGAATGCAGGAGGAGGAGGAGGAAGAGGAGGAGGAGGAGGTAGAGGAAAAGGAGGAAAAGAAAAATGAAGACGAGGAAAATGGAAATATAGGAGCAGGAGCCAAAGAGAAAAACAAAAAGAGGAGAAGAAGGAGGAGGAAGAGAAGAAGGAAGAGTAGGAGGAGGGGGAGGAGCGGGAAGAAGAGTAGAGAAAAGGAAAAATGCGAAAAACGTGGGGAGAGAGAGAGAGAGAGAGAGAGAGAGAGAGAGAGAGAGAGAGAGAGAGAGAGAGAGAGAGAGAGAGAGAGAGAGAGAGAGAGAGAGAGAGAGAGAGAGAGAGAGAGAGACAGAGAGAGACAGAGAGAGAGAGAGAGAGGAGAGAGAGAGAGAGAGAGAGGGGAGAGAGAGAGAGAGAGAGAGAGAGAGAGAGAGAGAGAGAGAGAGAGAGAAACATGTCTTTTTACATGCTCTGGCAGCTTTAAATGCTTATTTTCACAGAAATACACACACACCACACACACACACACACACACACACACACACACACACACACACACACACACACACACACACACACACCACACACACACACACACACACACACACACACACACACACACACACACACACACACACACACACACACACACACACACACACACACACACACATACATATCCCATCTTCTCTGTATCATCAATCTAACCAGGAAATTGATGGCCAGCGCCAGGAAATTGATGGCAAGCGTCAAGAACTGACATATGCCTGGACAGAAATTGATGGCCAGCGCCAGGATATTTATGGCCAGCGCCAGGAAATTGATGGCCAGCGCCAGGAAATTGATGGCCAGCGCCAGGAAACTGATGGCCAGCGCCAGGATATTTATGGCCAGCGCCAGGAAATTGATGGCCAGCGCCAGGAAATTGATGGCCAGCGCCAGGAAATTGATGGCCAGCGCCAGGAAATTGATGGCCAGCGCCAGGAAATTGATGGCCAGCGCCAGGAAATTGATGGCCAGCGCCAGGAAATTGATGGCCAGCGCCAGGAAATTGATGGCCAGCGCCAGGAAATTGATGGCCAGCACCAGGAAATTGATGGCCTGCGCCAGGAAATTGATGGCCTGCGCCAGAAAATTGATGGCTAGCGCCAGGAAATTGATGTCCAGCGCCAGGAACTTGATGGCAAGCGCCAGGAAAGTGATGCCGCCAGAAATTGACAGCGCCAGAAATTGATGGCCAGCGCCAGGAAATTGATGGTCAGCGCCAGAAATTGATGGCGAGCGCCAGGAAATTGATGGCCAGCGCCAGGAAATTGATGGCCAGCGCCAGGAAATTGATGGCCTGCGCCAGGAAATTGATGGCCAGCGCCAGGAAATTGATGGCCAGCGCCAGGAAATTGATGGCCAGCGCCAGGAAATTGATGGCCTGAGCCAGGAAATTGATGGCCAGCGCCAGGAAATTGATGGCCAGAGCCAGGAAATTGATGTCCTGCGCCACGAAATTGCTGGCCAGCGCCAGGAAATTGATGGCCTGCGCCAGGAAATTGATGGCCAGCGCCAGGAAATTGATGGCCTGCGCCAGGAAATTGATGGCCAGCACCAGGAAATTGATGGCCTGCGCCAAGATATTGATGGCAAGCGTCAAGAACTGACATATGCCTGGAAAGAAATTGATGGCCAGCGCCAGGAAATTGATGTCCTGCGCCAGGAAATTGATGGCCTGCGCCAGGAAATTGATGGCCAGCGCCATGAAATTGATGGCCTTCGCCATGATATTTATGGCCAGCGCCAGGAAATTGATGTCCTGTTAGCGCCAGGAAATTGATGGCCTGCGCCAGAAATTGATGGCCAGCACCAGGAAATTGATGGCCTGCGCCAGGATATTGATGGCCAGCGTCAAGAACGACAAAGAGGAAATGATGGCCAGCGCCAGGAAATTGATGGCCAGCGCCAGGATATTTATGGCCAGTGTTGCAGAAATTGATGGCCAGCGCCAGATATTTATGGCCAGCACCAGGATATTTATGGCCAGCGCCAGGAAATTGATGGCCAGCGCCAGGATATTTATAGCCAGCGCCAGCGCCAGGATATTTATGGCCAGCGCCAGGATATTTATGGCCAGCGCCAGGAAATTGATGGCCAGCGCCAGGATATTTATGGCCAGCGCCAGGATATTTATGGCCAGCGCCAGGATATTTATGGTCAGCGCCAGGATATTTATGGCCAGCGCCAGGATATTTATGGCCTGCGCCAGGAGTTGTCCTCTGCCCGGAGAGATAACAATGGATTACGCCAAGAACTGGCCTTCACCGGGACAGAAAGCAAAGGCCTGCGCTGGCAAAATGCGCGCCTGGCCTACTCCCTCCACCAATCCCAAGAAGAAGTCGCCGTTCTGCACAGGGCGGTCCAGGCCGAGGAACGGATGTGGAGGGAGCAGGAACAACGAGCGCAGGCTCTAGAACAACAGAACAGCGTCATGCGCAGATACCAGCCCTTCGCCGAGCAGGAAAACAAAGGCCATGTCCACGACACTGCACCCGTCGTCTACGTTCAAGCTCGTCAAGCAGGTGACGAGATAAACATTGAAACTGGTGACGTCCCCTTCGAGGAAGACTCCGACGCTGACGACGTGATGAAATTCGAAGTCCATATAACAGATGATGACATGGGGCACGTGATCGAACCCGAGCCAGCTGAGGAAGTTCCAGACATCGAAATGACATGATGATGAGCATTCCCATCTTGGAAGCCACCCTCCCTCCCATCCGTCCCCCCCGTAGTAACTCCCCTATCGTCGGCCTCCCCATCCTCACCCTCCCCCTCCCCATCCTTCCCCCCCGATGTAACTCCCCTATCGTCGGCCTCCCCATCCTCACCCTCCCCCTCCCCATCCTTCCCCCCTCCCCATCCTTCCCCCTGACGTAACTCCCCATCGTCGGCCTCCCCATCCTCACCCTCCCCTCCCATCCTTCCCCGACGTAACTCCCCCCATCGTCGGCCTCCCCATCCTCACCCTCCCCTCCCCATCCTTCCCCCCCGACGTAACTCCCCTATCGTCGCCCTCCCCATCCTCACCCTTCCCTTCCCCATCCTTCCCCTGATGTAACTCCCCATCGTCGGCCTCCCCATCCTCCCTCCCACTCCCCATCCTTCCCCGACCTAACTCCCCATCGTCGGCCTCCCCATCCTCACCCTTCCTTCCCCATCCTTCCCCGATGTAATCCCCATCGTCGGCCTCCCCATCCTCACCCTTCCCTTCCCCATCCTTCCCCGACGTAACTCCCTATCGTCGCCCTCCCATCCTCACCCTTCCTTCCCCATCCTTCCCCCGACCCCTGACTTAACTCCCCATCGTCGGCCTCCCCATCACCACCTCCCCATTCCCCATCCTTCCCCAACTCCCCTATCGTCGGCCTCCCCATCCTCACTCCCCCATCCTCCCCTGATGACCTAACTCCCCATCGTCGGCCTCCCCATCCTCACCCAACTCCCATTCCCCCATCGTCGCGTAACTCCCCATCCTCACCCTCCCCCCATCCTTCCCCCTCCCCATCCTTTCCCCCCGACCTAACTCCCCTATCGTCGGCCTCCCCATCCTCACCCATCCCATCCCCCTCCTTTCCCCCCGACGTAACTCCCCGTTCGGCGGCCTCCCCATCCGCACCCATCCCTTCCCCAACCTTTCCCCGACCTAACTCCCCTATCGTCGGCCTCCCCATCCTCACCCATCCCTTCCCCATCCTTTCCCCCCGACGTAACTCCCCTATCGTCGGCCTCCCCATCCTCACCCTTCACCTCACGGTGGCTTACCCATCCCCAGCGTTCCCATTCCTCAACCTGGCAGATTCTCCTTCCAACTAGCGGCGGTTCTTCAGTCCAACGGGTGTCCGGGCCAGATTACTCACAAAAGCCTGCGACAGATTCTAAACCCGTACCTTGAGTTCGCCGACTCGACTTGCATTTCTTACATTTCTTACATTTCTTAAAACCTTTCTATCTATGCGTAAATTTGTCCTGAAGGAAATATTTGAATCACAGAGTTACATTCAGAGATAATAAAGAATGAAAGAAGAGACAGAGATATTAAGAAGGAAGATGAGAGAGACGGAGAGAAAATGTATAAGAGGAAGAGAGGAAAAGAAGAGAGAAAAGAGGGAGGAAGGAAAGGAAGCAAAGAGAAGGAAAAGACAGGACCGGCCAAGGATGAGGAGAAAGAGAAAACTGGATAAAATAAAGGAAACAAAAGGAAAAGGAAGGGAGATAAGGAGAGAGAGAGGGACACCAAAACGGAGGAACAGTAAATGAGGGAAGAGAGAAAGGGAAGGGAGGAAAAAGGGAGGGAGGAAGGGAGGAAATGGTGAATGGGTGGTCTAAAATGGAGGGCAGAGGGGAAGAAGGAGGAAATAAAGGGGGAGGAGAGGAAGGGAAGAAAAGATGGATGGATGGGGCAAGATGGAGGGAGGAAAGGAGAAGACAGGGAAACGGAGGGACAGCAGAGGAGGAGAGGAGGAAGGAAGGAAGGGCAAGGGAGAAAAAAAAAAGAAAAAAGAGAAGGAAGACAAGAATGGATAAGAATAGGGAGACAAAGAAGATATATAAAGGAGACAAAAAAAAAAGAGAAAAGAAGGAAAAGGAGAGAGGGACAGAAGAATAAAGAAAGGAGGAGAGAAAGGAGGAAATAAAAAGGGAGGAGGGAAGGGAGGAAAAGGTGAACGGGTGGCCCACTCAATTAAGCCCAGGTAAAGGGTCCTCAAGGTTGCATTTCATGATTACAGGTAAGTTACGGGTAGGAGGAGGAGGAGGAGGAGGAGGAGGAGGAAGTCAAAAGAAAAAAAAAGATATGCATAAATTTTGATCTATTTCTCTCTTTAAAATGGATGTTAGAGAAGAGAGAGAGAGAGAGAGAGAGAGAGAGAGAGAGAGAGAGAGAGAGAGAGAGAGAGAGAGAGAGAGAGAGAGGAAGAATAAGAAAAACAAGAGGAGAAGGAGGAGGAGGAGGAAGAAAGGGAAAGTTTGAATATATGATCAGGTTTTCACGTCTAAATCTTTCATCCCTCTAGCGATCAAATTCCACCCATTTTCTGTATATAAATTTCCGACCCTCAAATATACGTTTGGGAAGATTTTTATAGACGGTGCACAGTTTTACGTCACACCTACACAACATTCCTTAGTAGTGAGTAGTGTGTGTGTGTGTGTGTGTGTGTGTGTGTGTTCAGGTGTTGATATACATGATCAAGGCCAGTTGGGTTATATACTGTTAGGTAACCCGCTACCACCTCGACTACTACTACTACTACTACTAACTACTACTATTGCTACTACTACTACTACTACTACTACTACTACTACTACTATTGCTACTTCTGAGTACTGAGCTACTCCTCAGTTTTAGGCCCGCTTTTATTCATTATCTACATCAATGACATAGACAATGGGATAACTAGTGACATAGGTAAATTTGCAGATGACACCAAAATAGGACGCACTATTAGGACAGGGAAGGATGCTAGAGCACTGCAGGAGGATCTCAACAAACTGTCAGCTTGGTCAGAGAAATGGCAGATGAATTTTAACATCACCAAGTGTAGCGTACTTAAGTGTAGGAACACGCAACCCATTACAAGGGTATAGTTTAGACTCCACAGCGATAGGCAGGTCTGAGTGTGAAAGGGATTTTGGAGTGTTAGTGAATTCTGACCTAAAACTAAGGAAGCAATGTATTAGTGCAAGGAATAGGGCTAACAGGGTATTAGGCTTTATTAACAGGACGGTAACCAACAGGAGTGCAGAGGTCATCCTCAGACTCTATTTAGCGTTAGTTAGGTAACACTTAGATTATGCTGTCCAGTTTTGGTGCCCACACTACAGAATGGACATCAACTTGCTAGAATCAGTTCAGAGGAGGATGACCAAGATGAATCAGGGGCTGACGAACCTCCTATATCAAAATAGGCTGAAACATCTAAACTTACATTCACTAGAAAGACGAAGAGAGCGGGGAGATCTGATAGAAGTATTCAAATGGGTCAAGGGTTACAACAAAGGCGATATAAGTAAAGTACTGAGAATTAGCCAGCAGGATAGAACTCGCAGTAATGGATTTAAATTAGAAAAGTATAGATTTAGGAGAGATATAGGCAAGCATTGGTTTAGTAATAGGGTGGTGGGGGAATGGAATAGACTCAGCAATCACATGGTTAGTGCAGGGACGATAGCTTGTTTTAAGAGTAGACTGGATAGCTACATGGACGAGGACGACAGGTGGCAGTGAGGTGTGGGTGCAGTAAGGTGACGGGGTACTGGTGCGTGCCTAGTACCGCCGGTATAACGAGGATCAAGCCTCTACCTGTAACCCCTGTAACTACACCTCACCCATCGTGAGTAGTGGTGGGGATTCTGGAGCTGCCCTGTGTAGGCCACCCGGCCTCTTGCAGTTTCTACTACCAGCAACAAGACAACTACGCCTACAACTATTACTATCATCATTATCAAAACTACCACTCTACTCACCTTTCAACTATCACTACTACTAGTACACCACGATTACTATCATCACCTCAGTCACACACACACACACACACACACACACACACACACACACACACACAAACAATCCACTTTTTTCAGAGCCATTCTCAAACTCTCTCTCAGCAGATCCAAGGTCACCGAGTGCTCTTGAATATGCCTCCTCCTCCTCCTCCTCCTCCTCCTCCTTCAGTTCCTCTTCATCCTCGTCCTCTTGCATCTCTTTACTTTCGTTTTTCAATTATATTTTTCTTCTTTCTCTCTGATATTCCTCTCCTCCTTTCTTTCTTTTTTCATTTATCATAATCATCATTCTCTCTCTCTCTCTCTCTCACTTCGATCGCCTCTAGTTCTCCTTCAGTCCTCTCTCTCTCTGAGCCTCAAAATCAACGAAAACGGAGAAATAAAGAACAGCGTCTGAATGTTATGAACATGAGGACGAGAGAGAGAGAGAGAGAGAGAGAGAGAGAGAGAGAGAGAGAGAGAGAGAGAGAGAGAGAGAGAGAGAGAGAGAGAGAGAGAGAGAGAGAGAGAGAGAGAGAGAGAGAGAGAGAGAGAGAGAGAGAGAGAGAGAGAGAGAGAGAGAGAGAGAGAGAGAGAGAGAGAGAGAGAGAGAGAGAGAGAGAGAGAGAGAGAGAGAGAGAGAGAGAGAGAGAGAGAGAGAGGTGAGAGGAGAATGGAAATTGGGGAAGAATTCACTGGAGAGGCGGTGACCGAGTGTTCAGCGTGCAGGCGTGGTGAGCCCGTGGACTTAGGCTCAAGTCCCATGGAAACACGCAGATATTTCAAACCATCGCCGAGTGGAGAAAGATTACCCACATGCTGCACAGATATTCAAAAAACCCTAACTTCTCCGACCTCAGTCAAGAGCACCGGGGAGCAGCATGGGCCAAGCAAGTCATATTATCAAGGGAGCCACCATAAATAAAATTCGCCAGCGCCACTAACAGGCTGGGATCGTCGAGGGGATCTCTCTAGAAAGCCTATTTTGCGCTACATGCAGCATCTGAAAAAATAAATACAGTAGAGGAAAATGATAAGTAAAGAGATAGAATAAGGAGAGTTACGAAGAAAGCGAGAAATATAGAAAAATATCACTCGCAGTTTAGAAAATAAAGAATGAAAATAATAAGAGAAAATTGGAGGTAAATTAGGAATATAGACGAAAAACGTAAGTGAAAGAAAATGTAGAATAAAGAAAGATATAAGGAAAGAGACGAAAATATCACTACTGGAAAAAGCATAACGTAAAGGATAATAGGGTTAAAGGAAATAAAATTAAAGCGACAGCAGAAGTAAATAAAAAAAATAAGAAAAAACAATAACAGAAGTTGAAGAAAAGTAAGGAATGAGAAAATGAAAATGGATAAAGTATAAAGTAAAATGAAGTATAAAAGCGAAAAAACCTGAAAGGAAACGAAATTAAGACAGAAAAAACGACAGGAAAAAACAAAAAATATGCAGATACATAAGGTAAATGAAAAAAAGGAATAAAAATAGAGAAACAGGAGAAAATGAAGAAAGCAAAGAAAAAATAGAAAGTATATGAAAACTAGGAATAAAGAAAAACCACGCAGACGAAGGGTAAAGGAAGACGATGAAAAAGAAAAAAAGGAAAGGAGCACAAGAAATACAAATGCTGAAGTACATAAAAAAAAAAATCCGGCAAATTGGAATAAAAAACGAAGGTAGAAATATACAAAAAAAAAACATAAAAAAATGACATAAGAACAAAGCGAAGGTGGAAAAAAACAACGAAGTAAATGAAAGATGAGTTAGGACGTCATATATAGTACAGAAAAAAAAGAAAGGCAGTCTCCCAGCAAACAGAAAGTAGAAACATGCAATTGGAAAAGGAAGACAAGCAGGAGGAAAAAAAGAAAACTCTGCCTTGCCTTTCGTAAATTATTCCTACGTTTCCCCTCCTCCTCCTCCTCCTCCTCCTCCTCCTCCTCCTCCTCCTCCTCCTCCTCCTCCACCTCCTCCTCCACCTCCACCTCCACCTCCACCTCCTCCTCCTCCTCCTCCTCCTTTCCTAATTCTAAAACTACTTTATTTGTCTCGCATAAGTAACTTCAATTAAATTTCCAACTACTCTCTCTCTCTCTCTCTCTCTCTCTCTCTCTCTCTCTCTCGCTTTAACTGTATACATTTTCTCAATAGCGTTCTCATTAGGTGATATTATGATTCGGAAGGAAATACACACACACACACACACACACAAACACACACACACACACACACACACACACACACACACACACACACACACACACACACACACACACACACACACACACACACACACACACACACACACACACACACAAGAGAGAGAGAGAGAAAGAGAGAGAGAGGTCAAGCCAATACACTTTCGGCTTTCTTTTCCCATTACACTACTGAACAAACTCTCTCTCTCTCTCTCTCTTTTATTTAAACATAGGCACATGTATAATATTTACATACCCAAAGGTGCACTGTCGTGTGCTGCCTATTCAAAGGGCAGAATAAAATCTATATAAAAAATAACTACATAAACTATAAAAAATATATATATACTATAAAATAAAAGAAATACAGAATATATGTGAGCGCACTGCACACTACACTCGTGTCACTGCTCCACCACGAGTGTCGGTGGAGTGGGGAGTGAGCCCCTCCAGTGGTGGGCCGACAGTTTTATTTTTTGGGTGTTCATCTCCCGGATGTTTGGTACACAGGCCGTGAGCATGTTCCACATTCGGCAGACTCTTCCCGAAAAGGTGCGCTGGTGCTGGCTGGTACGGGAACACGGCACCTCCACTGCGTCACCACGGGATAGCACCGTTCTCGTGTCCCGCGTGGTGACTCTCGGAGGTTGGCGTAAGCCCACCAGATGTGGCACTCCCTGCACTTGTGCCTTATGAAATACCACAAGAGCAGCTACGTCCCTGCGGTGTTCCAAGGAGTCGACGGAGCTGAGAGTTTCCTGCCCGGTTGGGGGGTCTGCCGCATCCACCAGTTGCAGTGCCCGTCTCTGGATGGCGTCGAGTCTCCCGCTGTGCGAGGCAGCACACGACATCCAAGAGAGGGCAGCGTACTCCAGGTAAGGCCGTATCTGGGCCTTGTAGAGCAACAGCCTCCCTTTTTTGTCGAGGAAGCTGGCCACCCTTTGCAGGCAGGAGACTCTGTGGGAGGCCTTTTGGGCAATGTGTTTGATGTGGCTGTCAAACCGTAGCCCTCGATCCACTTCCACTCCCAGAATCTTGACGGATTCCTGGAGTGGGAGGGGGACGCCACCAAAGCTTAGCTGTCAAAGGCACCCGCTATGTCCAGGGCTACCACGACAATGTCCAGGCCGTCGTCAAGGGCGTCCTGCCAGTTCTTGGTGAGGAGCATCAGCGGATCGGAGGTGGACCGGCCAGGTCTGAACCCATACTGTTGGTTCGAGAGGAGGTAGCTGTCCATGAGGTGGCGACAGACTACGTCTGCCACGACCCTCTCGAACACTTTCCTCACCACAGACAGCAAGGAGATGGGCCGGTAGTTTTTGGGGTCAGACCTGGAGCTCCTCTTGTGGACGGGAACCACCCGAGCCTCTTTCCACACCGATGGCCAGGTGTTTTCCCGGAGGCAGGCAGAGAAGACTGTGGTGAGAGGGGCAGCCATCTCGTGGGCACACTGCTTCAGCAGGTGCGGGCTGAGGTCATCGGGGCCGGTCGCCTTCTGGATGTCCAGCCCTCGTAGCAGGCGCTCGACCAACACCTGTGTCACCTCCACTTTCGTGACAGTCTCCTCGCACTGCTGTTCCAGATGTGGCGGTGTCTGTCCGGGGTTATCCACCTTCATCTTCTCGGCGAAGAGACTGGCCAGCAGCTGGGCTTTCTCCTTTCTGCTGGTGGCCACTGTTCCATTATGTCTTGAGAGTGGAGGAATCGCGTCCTGGCGGCTGATCCCCTACCTTTCCTTGACGAGGGACCACCAGGTCTTATTTCCTACCCCTGCTCCACACAGCTTGCGCCTCATGTCGATAATCTCTCTCTCTCTCTCTCTCTCTCTCTCTCTCTCTCTCTCTCTCTCTCTCTCTCTCTCTCTCTCTCTCTCTCTCTGAAACAAAAGATCCTGTCTATCAAACCTATTAACCTTTTATAACGACCTCTTCACTGTTTATGACGTAACCAAATCACTGGACGTAGTCTATCTTGATTTCCAGAAAGCGTTTGATAAAGTCCCACATCATAAATTACTTTACAAATCGCGAATTGGTTGAGCAACAGACAACAAAGAGTAGTGATTGACGGATTTAACTCAAGAGTGGGCGCCAGTCACTAGTGGCGTCCCTCAGGGCTCGGTTCTTGGCCCAGTGCTCTTCATTATTTACATCAAGGACGTGGATGTTGGACTCAATAATCGCATTAGTAAATTTGCAGACGACACAAAGATTGGTAATTCGGTTCTCACTGACGAAGACTGGCAAGGCCTCCAAGAGGATTTGAACAAAATTTCAGCTTGGTCGGATAGATGGGAGATGCCCTTTAACGTAAGCAAGTGCCAGGTCCTTCAAGTTGGAACGAGGAATAAGAAGTTCGATTACGAAATGCACGGCGTTAAACTCAAAAGCGTTCAATGCGTCAAGGACTTGGGGATCAAAATCGCGTCAAACCTCAAATTCTCATAGCAATGCATCGATGCAGCAAATAAAGCGAACAGAATGTTGGGCTTCATTAAAAGAAACTTTGTATTCAAGAATAAAGATGTAATACTCACGCTCTACAATAGTTTAGTCAGACCCCACTTGGAATATGCGGTACAGTTTTGGTCTCCCCACCATGCAAAGGATATTGCTAAATTAGAAGGTGTTCAGCGTCGGGCAACGAAAATGATCCCTTCCTTGCGCAACAAGTCCTACGAAGAAAGGCTTTCTACTCTTAACATGTTCTCTCTTGAGAAACGTCGCCTCCGAGGAAAACTGATCGAATGTTTTAAAATACTTAATGGTTTCACGAATGTAGACAGATCAACATTGTTTATGATCGATGACACTTTGCCCACGAGGAACAATGGCGTAAAACTCAAATGTAGACAAGTACATTCAGACCACCAAATTTTTCTTCACCAACTTTGTAGTGCGAGAATGGAATAAGCTTCCACCATCAGTGGTCCAGTGTAACACGATTGACTCCTTCAAAAATAAGCTCGACCGTCACTTCCTTCAACTTAATATCAACTAGAGTAGAAATGCAACGTTTAGGAGCCTTCTGATTAATGCAAAATCACTTAGGTTTAAGGACAGACCACCTAGTCTGGACCATTGGGTCAGTGTGGTCTGATTTTCTATGTAAATCTCTCTCTCTCTCTCTCTCTCTCTCTCTAATTTCCTGTCCGTTATCCTGATCTGACTATTTCCTTTTTCCTTTTTTTTTATATTATCGATTGTTGGTTTGTTTTACAGGTGATCTTTTTGTATGTCTGTTTGTTTGTATATTCTGCCTCTGTTTGTTTGTTTGTTTTCTGTTTTTGTAGTGTTTGTTTACCTGGCTGCCCTCTTATCTGTTTATTATATGTTTCCTGTTTGCTTGTGTATTCTATAATCTCCCTCTTTCTTTCATTTTCTTTTTCTTTCATATTCTTTTTCTTTTTCTTTTTCTTTTTCTTTCATTTTCATTTCTTTTCTTCTTCTTTTCTTTTCTTTTCTTCCCTCTTTTCTTTCTCTCTCTCTCTCTCTCTCTCTCTCTCTCTCTCTCTCTCTCTCTCTCTCTCTCTCTCTCTCTCTCTCTCTCTCTCTCTCTCTCTCAAGTATGGACAACCATTATCAAATATGCATAAAAAACGCGTATTAATAATGTGAATGTGACCTTAGTGAAAATTAGATGTTCCTTCCTACCCTTCTTTCTTCCCTATATCCTTTCTTCCTTCCTCTCGACTTCCTTCCCTTTTCCTTTCTCTTCTTTAATGTCTTCATATTTTTTTTCTCTTCTCTTCTCTCTTAAATACCTACATTCAACCCTCCCCTCGTTCCTTCCTCCTCTACCTCTTCTCTTTTATTTCTCTCCCCCTCAATTCTTTGCTCCATAAATACCTGCATTCAGCCTTCCTTCCCTTCATTCCTCCCCCATTTTTCCTTCCCTTCTTTCCTCCTCTTTAGCCTTTTGTCCAACGGTTCTATTTCTCCTTCCTCATTCCTTTACTTCTGAAATACCTATGTTCAGCTGTTCCTCCCTTCCCAGCTCCCCCTTATTCTTTCTCCTTCCCTTCCTTCCTTCTCCTCCTTCCTTTTCCTTCCCTTTCTTCCTCCTCCTCCTGAAAAGCCCGACTTCATTTTGATCACAGAAACATGGCTAAATACGCGTGACAAGCATCAGTTAAGTGAAGTAGCTACCAATGGTTACAACGCGTTTGCAAAGTGTCGTCTGAACAAAAAAGGTGGAGGTGTAATAATATATGCTAAAAGTAATTTAGAAGTCATTCAGCTTAACACAACCGAAACAGAGGCTTATGATTCATTGTATGTACAAGCGACGATCCATAATGAAAAGTATGTTCTGGGCGTAATTTACCGACCTCCTAAATCAAATGAAGACATTGATGGAAATCTCTACGCAGAGATAAATAAAATTATCAGAAACAGAAATGCAATAATATGCGGCGACTTCAATAACCCCTCTGTTAACTGGTCTGCACTATCTGCCGACAGGGAAGGAACTAGATTATTAAATTTTGCGCAGGATACATTTCTTTATCAATCAGTCACCGCGCCGACGCGAGGAAATAACATTCTGGATTTAGTCTTCACGACCGACAGCCACCTCATAACCGCCTGTGAGGTCGGCGAGCCATTTGCAAGCAGTGACCACAACATAATCAGATGCGTTTTAAATATTGAAACAAAAGCACGAGCAAACTCACTCTTAATACCTAATTATAGTAAAGCAAATTTTATGGACCTAAAAAGAGAACTGGCTTCAGTAAATTGGAATCATTTGCTCAACAACGTCAGCGTTCAAGAAATGTATGATCGTTTTACTGCACAAATCACTGCGAGTGTAAATAAATTCATTCCACTCAAGCCACGAAGGACTGATAATAAAAAACCGTTGTGGATGAATACTTACCTACAAAAAATCATCGTCGAAAAAAGAAAACTGTATAAGCAATATAAGCTGTCACATAATTCACAGGATCATACTAATTACATCAATGTCAAGAGAGAGTGCGAAAGGAAAATCAGAAAACAGAAACGCGAATATGAGATGAAAATGTCACTCGATGCTAAGAAAAATCCCAGGTTATTTTTCAGTTACATAAGAAACAAAAAAACTGTTAAAAATAATATCGGCCCACTACTATTAAGTGGCAATACGATTAGTGATGATAAAGGCATGGCGTCGGTCCTAAATTCAACCATTAGTAGCGTATTTACAAAAGAGAACATGACATCGATTCCAGCCCCGAAGAAAATTTTTCAAGGCCCTGAAGAACATAAGCTTGCAATGACCGAAATTGATATCAGCGAAGTGCGTGCGTACCTGCAGAAAATAGATCGAAATAAATCTCCGGGCCCCGACAATTTATCTCCTCGCGTGTTGAGAGAATGTAGTCAACAGCTAGAATTACTCATAACATTAATATTCAACAAGTCATTAGCACAGGCCAGTGTGCCTCTCGAGTGGAAAAAGGCCAATATTACCCCGATCTTTAAAAAAGGAGATAAAAAACAAACCAGTAATTATCGTCCCATCAGCCTTACGTCTGTCCTAATTAAACTATTCGAAAAAATAATCAGGGATAAAATTATCACTTTCCTTGAAACAAATGATTTCATAACTGATAGTCAGCATGGATTTCGTAGTAATCGGTCTTGCCTTACCAAACTATTAACCTTTTTCAACGATGTTTATGCATGTTGGGACGCCTGATGCCCATATGACGTAATTTACTTAGATTTTCAGAAAGCGTTTGATAAAGTTCCTCACGTTAGGCTTATTTCAAAACTGCGTTCCCACGGTATTAACGACCATCTATGTGCGTGGATTCATGACTGGCTCACCAACAGAGAACAACGTGTAGTTCTTAATGGTGAAGCATCGGATTGGCAACCCGTCACCAGTGGCGTGCCCCAAGGTTCGGTCCTGGGGCCAACACTATTCATAATTTACGTGAACGACTTAGAAACTGATATCCTATCAAAAGTAGCCAAATTCGCCGACGACACCAAATTAGAAGGTACGGTAATGAACAGTCAAAGTTGCGAGAATATTCAATCAGACTTAATAAGACTTGCCGACTGGAGCGAAAAATGGCAAATGAGTTTTAACGTAGATAAATGTAAAGTAATGCACATAGGTGAAAAAAATCCTAACTTTAAATATCAGATTCAAGGACATGAGCTCAGCGAAGTAAAACAAGAAAAAGATCTTGGTGTCATTATCAGTAACACTCTTAAAATGAGTGATCAATGTTCTGCAGCGAGTAAAAAAGCCAATATGATGTTAGGATTAATCTCAAGAAACTTTGATTATAAATCACCCGAACTTATGAAGAGATTATATTTAGCATTTGTAAGACCACACCTAGAATACGCCGTTCAGTTCTGGTCACCGAACTATGTCAAAGATCAAGTTTTGCTAGAAAAGATACAGCGACGAGCAACCAAACAAATTCCAGCGCTCCGAAACTTGCCATATGACGAGCGTTTAAAGCGTTTAGATATGTTTTCCCTAAAAAAGCGAAGGATAAGAGGGGACTTAATTGAAGTGTTCAAAATCCTTAATGGATTCGACAACATTAACCCAGATAGTCTATTTCAGAGAGACACCAACACAATAACACGCAGCAACGGTATGAAGTTAAAGGGAAACCGATGTAACACATTGGTGCGCAGAAGTTTTTTCAATAATAGAGTCGTCGATCACTGGAATAGACTCCCACCGTCAGTAGTTAGCGCACAGAGTATCAATAGCTTCAAGTCTTCATTGGATAAGTACTTCAGGGATATAAGATTACACTGACCCTTCTTCGCATGTTTTCAGACAGATTGCAGCAAGACCTCAACCTAAATCCATATTATTCTCCCCCACAACCTAGATTGCAAGTAGCGTAAGTTAACAATAGAGTAAAGCAACAGTTAATGTCCGCATGACAGATGGAGTGAGGTGTGGGTGCAGTAAGGTGACAGGTTACTGGTGCGTGCCTAGTACCGCTGGTAAAACGAGGATCAAGCCTCCACCTGTGCCCCTGAAACTACACCTCACCCATCGTGAGTATTAGGGGGGATTCTGGGGCTGCCCTGTGTAGGCCACTCGGCCTCTTCAAGTCTCCCTGTGTTTCTATGTTCTTATGTTCTTATGTAATGAAGCCATTTTTCCCCACAGCTTAGGTTACCAGTAGTATAAGTTAAGGGTAGTAATTTCCTCTTATTTCTCTCTTTACTGTAAAATTCCCATGTCCCTTTCTTCCTTAAAGCTACATGGTGTTCTCTTCTAACTATTTCCTGCCGGCACGTTGCCGGAGGGAGAGGTGGGTGGGGAGGAGCCTTCATCTATTCTGTCCTGTTCTACCACACGTAGATTACTAGTAGTAGCGGTAGTAAACAGACACCCTCGCCATAGATCGATAGGTCTTCTGGTGTCTGTTCTTCCTATGTATTCCTATGTATCTCCCATTACGTTTCTCTTCCATTCTTCTCTTCCTCACTTCCTTTCTTTTACATACTTGCATTCAACCTTTCCTCCCTTCCTTCTTCCCCCTCCTTCCTTCTCTTTCCCTTCCTTCATCCTCCTATGCATCTCTCCTTACGTTTCTCCTTCATTCTTCTCTTCCTCACTTCCTTTCTTTCACATACTCGCATTCAACCTTTCTTCCCTTCCTTCTTCCCCCTCCTTCTTTCATTCTTCCTTTCCTTTTTCTTGCTCTGCCTTTATATGTCTCCTTCCATTTTCAATTCCTTGCGTCCTTCTTTTTCAATTATCATCACTCAACCCTCTATTTATTCCTCTCTCCCTACCCTTCCTTCTTCCCTCCCTCCCTCCCTCCCTCCTTTGCCTCTCTCCTTAAGGTTCTCCCTCCTTCCTCCCTCTTCCTAACTTCCTTCCTACATACCATCATTCAACTATCCTCCCCCTCTCTCCCTTCCTCCTCCTTTGCCTCTCCTTATGGTCCTCCTTCCTTCCCCCCTCTTCTTGACTTCCTTCCTCCCTAGGCACTGGCATTCAATCTTCCTTCCCCAACCTTCTTTCCCCTCCATCCCTCCCTCTCCTTCTTCTCTCCCTCTCTTCCTTCTTTCTTCATTGCCTCTTCTTACGTTTTTCCTTCCTTCCTCACTCTTCGTAACTTCCTTCCTTTCTAAACACCAACATTCAACTCTCTCTCTCTCTCTCTCTCTCTCTCTCTCTCTCTCTCTCTCTCTCTCTCTCTCTCTCTCTCTCTCTCTCTCTCTTTCACCTACTCCTTCTTCCCTCTCTTCCCTCCTCCTCCTTTATCCCTCTCCTTCAATTTCTCCTTCCTTCCCCCCTCTTCCTGACTTCCTTCCTTCCCAAATACTAGCTTTCAACCCTTTTCTCCCCTTTCTCCCCTTCCTTCACACCCTCCTTCTTCATTTCCTCCCTCCCTTCTTTCCTTTTGAACCTCTCTCCTTGTCTTCCTTTTTTTTTCTCTTCCTCATTCCCTTCCTATTCAACACCAACACTCAGGCCTCTTTTCTTCCTTCCTTCCTCACCCTCCTTCTTCCCTCCCTCCCTTCCTTCATCATTCCTTACCTCTCGCCTCAAGTTCCTCCTTCCTCCCCCTCTCCTCCTGACTTCCTTCCTTCCTAAATACAAGCATCACTACTCCTTTCCCTCCTTCCTTCCCTCCCTCCTCCTTTGACTCCCTAATAGCCATCGTTTTAAGGGAGCAACCCATCGCCGCTACTCGTTACGTGGGCTGAAAAAGGCGCGGAGAGGCAGTTAGTTCCGCCAAGATACAGTGAACGGCGGAGGCTAGTAGTAAAAGCAGTACATTTTTAAAGCAATGGGAGTGTAATGGTACGCAGGCTTAGGATCGGCTAGGTTTGGTTTGGTTCGTTTAGGTTGGGTTGAGTTTGCATTTTGTTTCGTTTGACTCTGCCTTGCTTTGGTTTAGTGTGTGTGTGTGTGTGTGTGTGTGTGTGTGTGTGTGTGTGTGTGTGTGTGTGTGTGTGTGTGTTTATCTAGTTGTATTTACCTAGTTGTATTTATCTAGACGTAGTTTTACAGGGCCTGGGCTTTACGCTCGTGTGGTCCCGTCTCCGTACATGCATTTATCCAACTTTTCCTTTCCTCTGTGTGTGTGTGTGTGTGTGTGTGTGTGTGTGTGTGTGTGTGTGTGTGTGTGTGTGTGTGTGTGTGTGTGTGTGTGTGTGTGTGTGTGTGTGTGTGTGTGTGTGTGTGTATTTCTAGTGTGTAGGGAAGGAGGAGGAGGAGGAGGAGAAAGAAAAGGAAAAAGATAAGGCGAAGGATAAGGAAAAAAATTAGGTCGAGAAGGCGAAGAAGGCAGAAAAGAATAATAATGAGATGGATGCTTTGTAATCGCCCGAACCAAACTAATCAACCTTCGACACTCCATAATGGTTAGGTTTTCGATGCAACACCAAATACACAAGTGGCTTCCCGTATGGTTCCCACAAAATCATTAACTTAAATATGGACACAATAACGCTGCACAAGGAATTTTCGAAATCTTTGGTATTGGTTTGGAGGCTTACTAACCCATCACGGCGAACTGTGGAAGTGGCCCTTGGTTTCGTTTCATTTGATTAGGTTTGATTTATTATATTTTGTTAGGTTTGGTTTGGTGAAATCTTGTTTACTTAGGTTTTTCTTTTTTCTTTGTTTTGTATTGTTTTCGTTCCATTTGGTTGGGTTAGGTTTGGTTAGTTTTTTTTTTTTACGTCTTCGCCTATGGCGCCGGTAGGCTTGTTTTTTTGAGGGGTCTGACGGTATGGCCCACCCCGTCGTGGAGCAGGCAAATGTTTATAGTGGCGCCATCTTGCATTGGCTCATGCTGCCCCCCGGGGCTCATATCCAATCCTAGAATCCAGAGTCCGGGTTGATAGGTGGTCTTCTGGACAGCATGTGGGTAGTTTTAAGCCACTCGGCGGCGGCTGAAAAATCCCAGCTTAGTATCACCGGGCGGGGCGCGAACCCGCGTCGTCCTGAATGCGGCGCCGTCAGGCTATCCACTGCTTTGGGTGGACTTGGTTTTGGTTTGGTTTACTTTGGTTTGAATAGGTTTGGTTTGGTAAGGTATGGTATGGTTTTGTATGGTATGGTATGGTTTTGTATGGTATGGTATGGTTTTGTATGGTATGGTATGGTATGGTTTGGTTTGGTTTGGATTGACTGGGCTTTGGTTTGGTTTAGGTTGGTTTGAATAGGTTTGGTTTTGTTTAGTTTGACTTTGTTTTGTTTTGGTTTGGTTTTGGTTTCGTTTGGCTAGAGTCAAGTTAGTCAGGTTCGATTATAATTTCTTGGGGGACGTTCAGCAGGGTTAGGTAATGTGGGTTTAATTAGGTTAGGCGGGGCTTAAATTAGGTCGGGTATAGCAAAGGCAATTAGCGAGTTTTACAAAGAGCGCGTGATAATGGAGAGAAAGTTTATTTTTTATGGACTGTGTGTGCGTGTGCGTGTGAGTGCGCGTGTACGTGTGCGTGTGTGTGTGTGTGTGTGTGTGTGTGTGTGTGTGTGTGTGTATTTCAAGTGTGTAGGTAAGAAGGAGGAGGAGGAGGAGGTGGAGGAGGAGGAGGAGGAAAAAGAGAAGGAGAAGAAGGCAGAAAAGAACGATAAGGAGATGGAGGAAGGAGGAAGAGGAGGAGGAGGGTAATGAGGAAGAAGCAAGTAGGAAGAAAAGTCTTAAATACGTGATTAGGAAAGACTCTATCAGCTGCCTATTACAACCCGGGATGATGGCAGGAAGAAAAAAAGGAGAAAACCAGGAAAAAAAGAAAATGAGAAGAAAAGAAGGAAGAAAAGGGAGAATAAAAGAATAAAAAAGGGAAGAGGCAAAAACGGAAAAGAATAAGGAGGGAAAGACATTAAAGGAAAGTAAAAGGAAAAGCCAGAAGGTAGAAAAAAAGAAGGAAGAAAGTGAGGAAACGAAAGAAGAAAATGAAGAAGGAAAGGAAGACTGAGGGAGGGAATGAAAAAAAGAAACAGCAAGATTGAAGGAATAAAAGAGGAAAAATGGAAGGAAAGAAGTAAGAAAACTGAAAATGAGGAAAGAAAAAAATAGGAAGAGAAAGGATGATTAAAGGAAGCAAAGCAGGATAATACTGGAGAATTAATGAAGAAAAGAATGAAGAGAAGGTATGAGATTAAGGGAAAGAAGAAAAGGATGAATATACAAAGAAAGGGAGGAAAGAAAAAGAACAACGAATGAAATAAAGAATATGGAAGAAGGATAATCTAAGAAGAAATTATGGAGTAAAAGGGAGAATTAAAAAAGAATTGAAGAAAAATGAAGAAAATGGAAAACGAATGAAGTAAATAAGGATAAATAGGATTATTAAAAGAAGAAGGAAGAAGATGGAAGAGGAAGGATTAAAATATGGAAAAGGGAGATGAGAGAAGGAAAAGGAAGAAAAGGGAGAATGAAGGATTGAAAGAAAATGGAGAAGGACTGATGGAAAGAAAGAGAAGAGAGAATGAAGGATGAAAAGAAGATAAAAAGGATGACAGAGGGAAAAAGCAAGGAATAAAAGGAAGAAAACAGAAAGAACAGGATAAGAAAAATGAAGAAAAAGCGGAAACGAAGGGAGAATTATGAAAAGAAAAGAGAGAATAAGAGAAGAAAAAGAGGGGAAAAATGGGAAAAGGAAAATGGGCGACAGTACAGCGTCAGTATTATATTCAGGGGAAATATTTATATGTTAATGGACGAAGGGGGAGGGAGGGAGGGAGTGCAACGGGAGGAAGGGAGAGGAGGGCAAGGGAGGGAGGGAGAGGAGGGCGAAGGGAGGGAGGGAGGGAGTGCAACGGGAGGAAGGGAGAGGAGGGCAAGGGAGGGAGGGAGAGGAGGGCGAAGGGAGGGAGGGAGGCATAAAAAGGCAAGGGTAGGCAGGGAGAGGAGAGAAACGGTGGAAGGAAAAGAGGAAAAGGCAGCCAGGAAAGAAGGAAGGAAGGATAGTGAATGGGGGAGATAGAGAAAAGGTAGATAAAGTAAGGAAAGGGAGGAGAATAGTGAAAAGGGAAGAGAAAGGAGAAAGTGAGAGAGAAGGAGAGAGAGGCAAGAATCAGTAGGCAGAGAAAGGGAGGGAGGAGGAAGAGGAAGGCAGTTAGGTAGGAAAGGAGATAAATGGTGGAGGCGTGAGGAGAAAGGAGGAGGAAGGAAGTGAGTGAGGAGGGTCAGAAAAGGTGAGAGAGGAAGGAGATGAAGAGTAGGAAGGAAAAAAAGGTGATAAAGTGAGTGAGGGACGAAGTGAGAGAGAAAAGGAGAGGTAGAAAGCGAAGGGAGAAAGATAGAAGGTAAAAAAAAGGGAAAACGAGAGTAGGTAAAAAGGGAGAAGGTAAAAAAAAGGGAGAAAGATAAAAGGTAAAAAAGGGAGAAAGAGAGAAGGTAAAAAAAAAGGGAGAAAGAGAGAAGGCAAAAAAAAGGGAGAAAGAGAGAAGGTAAAAAAAGGGAGAGAGAGAGAGAGAGAGAGAGAGAGAGAGAGAGAGAGAGAGAGAGAGAGAGAGAGAGAGAGAGAGAGAGAGAGAGAGAGAGAGAGAGAGAGAGAGAGAGAGAGAGAGAGAGAGAGAGAGAGAGAGAGAGAGAGAGAGAGAGAGAGAGAGAGAGAGAGAGAGAGAGAGAGAGAGAGAGAGAGAGAGAGAGAGCTGGGGGGCAGCTGACTGGGGGAGGCTGCGCACAGCCCTGCAACAGCTGGACTGGGACGCGGTTCTGAGTGGCAGCGTGGAGCAGCAGGTGCACTAGTTCACTGAAGCAGTCCTCAAGGAGCAACACCGGTGGGTGCCACACCGCGAGCACAGATCCAAGCCGTCCGACCAGCCGTGGTTCGGGCCGAGGTGTCGTGCAGCTTCAGACGCCAAACATCGCGCTTGGCTAACGTATAAGCGTAACCCAACTGCCTTCAACAAGAGGAGGCACAGGGAGGCAGCAGTCCGAATGCAAGACGCCCAGGCCTGGGCTAAGGACCAATGGGTGACTGCCATAAAAAACAAACTAAAAGGAGGCCAGGTAGGGAGCAAGCAGTGGTGCCACCTGGTTAAGGCACATCAAGGCGAGGTGCAAGAAGGCACAGTTCCGACCATGAGAAGAGAGGATGGCACCATGGCACTGAACAATAAAGAAAAAGTAGAGTTGTTTGCCAAGACTTTTGCTGCCAAAATGACCGTCCCTCACCCAGAAAAAGAGCCACCGACTCTCCCTTCAGTTACAAAAGAAAAGCTGACAAGCCTCTCAACAACGGAGGTGGAGGTGTGTCTGACACTGAAGGCCTTAGACGCAGATAAGGCTGTTGGCCCGGACAATATCAGCCCCCGCCTCCTGCGTCAGTGTGCCAAGGAACTCACTCTTCCCCTCTCCAAGGTATTCAACCACTGTCTTCATACCTCCACCTGGCCGCAGAAGTGGAAGACTAGCCATTTTGTTCCTGTGCACAAGAAGAACGACCGAACGGACGTGAGGAACTACAGGCCGGTGTCCCTCCTATCAGCAGTGGCAAAAGTGTTGGAGGGAATAGTGGCTGAGCGGATCACATGACACCTGGATAGGCATTATCTGTTGAGTGCCAGGCAGTTCGGCTTCAGGAAAATCCGGTCAGCAGCCGATCTCCACCTACTACTATCCAACGAATGGAGTTCACAGCTGGACCAAGGAAGAGCCACTGCTGCTCTGGCACTAGAAATTGAGGGCGCATTTGACCGAGTGTGGCACACCGCCCTATTAGAAAAAATGAGAGCAGCCGGATTGGAGGGAAAGCTTCTGTGCCTGATGAAAAATTACTTAGAGGAACGCCACCTTCAAGTGGTCCTGAATGGGCACAAGTCCTCCCCACAACGGATCCACGCCGGCGTGCCACAAGGCAGCGTCATCGGGCCACTACTATGGAGCATGTACATAAATGACCTCCTCCATCTTGTTCCTAGTGCCAAAGCGTTCGCCGATGACATCACTTTGACTCACAAAATAGAGCCAGGAGGAGAGGCCCAGGCAGCACCCCAACTAAGAGCCACACTCCGGCGAATTGCAGATTGGGGGAGTAAGTGGCAAGTTAAGTTTGCCCCAGCAAAAACTCAGCTGCTGATAGTGGCCAGGTCACCTGTGGATCTCCAGCTTGAATTCGAGGGACTCAAGCTGACGCCACGTGAGGAAGTGGAGGTGCTGGGCCTCACATATGGCTCCAGCAGCTGGCAAGGGCAGCCTCACGGAAGCTGACGTCCCAATGCAGAATCTCCTGGCTGATGGACAGTCGAGGGCGCGAGGTCTTATACAAGGCACAAATCCGATCCTCCCTTGAGTATTCGTGCCTAACGTGGGGGGGAGCTGCCAGTACCCATCTCGCGCTCCTCGACAAGATCCAGGAGAGGGCGTGGAGGATCATCACGGATCGACAACCGGAGCACCTACCGACCCTGCAGACCCTCCAACACCGGCGAGACGTGGCCGGCCTCATCACTCTGTACAAAATACAGCAGGAGGGAGTGGAGCACCTGAGGACGCTGCGCCAGCCGGAGCGGGAGGTGACAGCCAACACCCGGTCAGCGGAGGCGGCTCCCACGGCTCTGGTGATACAGCGATGCCGGACGACTCACTACCAGAGGCAGTTTATAAACGCTTACGTGCAGATATGGAACCGTCTCCTTGCGTCCGGTCAGCTGCCCCAGCAGTTCACACACCGGCAACAATATAAACTGTTTGTGAACCAGTGGCTGAACAATTTGTGAACAGGTTAGGCTTTCAGATAGGAGATACCAACTATGTTCCCTTTAGCCTAGAAACTAGTGCCGCCATATAATGTAATGTTATAGGTACTAGGCCCTGATGTAACAAAGTGTCTGTGTAAAAATTAAAAAAAAAAAAAAAGAGAGAGAGAGAGAGAGAGAGAGAGAGAGAGAGAGAGAGAGAGAGAGAGAGAGAGAGAGAGAGAGAGAGAGAGAGAGAAGGTAAAAAAAAGCGAGAGAGAAGGAAAAAAGGGAGAAAGAGAGAAGGTAAAAAAAAGGGAGAAAGAAATAAGGTAAAAAAAGGGAGAAAAAGAGAAGGTAAAAAAGGGAGAAAGAGAGAAGGTAAAAAAAAAAGGGAGAAAGAGAGAAGGTAAAAAAGGGAGAAAGAGAGAAGATTAAAAAAGGGAGAAAGAGAGAAGGTAAAAAAAAAGGGAGAAAGAGAGAAGGTAAAAAAAAAGGGAGAAAGAGAAGGTAAAAAAGGGAGAAAAAGAGAAGGTAAAAAAGGAGAAAGAGAAGGACAAAAAAGAGAGAAGGAATAAAAAGGGAGAAAGAGAAGGAAAAAAGGGAGAAAGAGAGAAGGTAAAAAAGGGAGAAAGGGAGAAGGTAAAAAAAAAGGGGAGAAAGAGTAGGGAAAAAAAGGGAGAAAGAGAGAAGGTAAAAAAGGGAGAAAGAGAGAAGGAAAAAAGGGAGAAAGAGAGAAGGTAAAAAAGGGAGAAAGAGATAAGGTAAAAAAGGGAGAAAGAGAGTAGGGAAAAAATGGAGAAAGAGAGAAGGTAAAAAAGGGAGAAAGAGAAGGAAAAAAAAGGAGAGAGAGAGAGAAGGAAAAAAAAAGGAGAAAGAGAGAAGGTAAAAAAAAAGGAGAAAGAGAGAAGGAAAAAAAGGGAGAAAGAGAGAAGGTAAAAAAAAGGAGAGAAGGAAAAAAAAGGGAGAAAGAGAGAAGGTAAAAAAAAGGAGAAGGAGAGAACGTAAAAAAAAGGGAGAAAGAGAGAAGGAAAAAAAAGGGAGAAAGAGAGAAGGTAAAAAAAAGGAGAAAGAGAGAAGGTAAAAAGGAGAAAGAGAGAAGGAAGAAAAAGGGAGAAAGAGAGAAGGTAAAAAAAAAAGGAGAAAGAGAAGGTAAAAAAAAAAAGGAGAGAGAAGGTAAAAAAAAAGGGAAAAAGAGAGAAGGTTAAAAAAAAAGGAGAAAGAGAGAAGGTAAAAAAAAAAAGGGAGAAAGAGAGAAGGGAATAAAAGAGAGAGAGAGAGGATAAAAAAGGGAGAAAGAGAAGGAAAAAAGGGAGAAAGAGAGAAGGTAAAAAAGAGAGAGAGAGAGTATAAAAAAGGGAGAAAGAGAAGTAAAAAAGGGAGAAAGAGAAGGTAAAAAAAAAGGAGAAAGAGAAGGTAAAAAAAAAAGGAGAGAGAAGGTAAAAAAAAGGGAAAAAGAGAGAAGGTAAAAAAAAGGGAGAAAGAGAGAAGGTAAAAAAAAAGGGAGAAAGAGAGAAGGTAAAAAAAAAAGGAGAAAGAGAGAAGGTAAAAAAAAAAAAGGTGAAAGAGAGAAGGTAAAAAAAAAGGTGAAAGAGAGAAGGTAAAAAAGAAGGGAGAAAGAGAGAAGGGAAAAAAAGGGAGAAAGAGAGAAGGTAAAAAAGAAGGGAGAAAGAGAGAAGGTAAAAAAAAGGGAGAAAGAGAGAAGGTAAAAAAAAAGGTGAAAGAGAGAAGGTAAAAAAAAGGGAGAAAGAGAGAAGGTAAAAAAAGGGAGAAAGAGAGAAGGTAAAAAAGGGAGAAAGAGAGAAGGTAAAAAAGAAGGGAGAAAGAGAGAAGGGAAAAAAAGGGAGAAACAGAGAAGGAAAAAAAAAGGTGAAAGAGAGAAGGTAAAAAAGAAGGGAGAAAGAGAGAAGTTAAAAAAGGGAGAAAGAGAGAAGGTAAAAAAAAAGGGAGAAAGAGAGAAGGTAAAAAAGGGAGAAAGAGAGGAGGTAAAAAAGATGGGAGAAAGAGAGAAGGTAAAAAAGGGAGAAAGAGAGGAGGTAAAAAAGAAGGGAGACAGAGAGAAGGTAAAAAAAAGGGAGAAAGAGAAGGTAAAAATAAAAAGAGAGAAAGAGAGAAGGTAAAAAAAGGGAGAAAGAGAGAAGGTAAAAAAGGGAGAAAGAGAGGAGGTAAAAAAGATGGGAGAAAGAGAGAAGGTAAAAAAGGGAGAAAGAGAGGAGGTAAAAAAGAAGGGAGACAGAGAGAAGGTAAAAAAAAGGGAGAAAGAGAGAAGGTAAAAAAAAAAGAGAGAAAGAGAGAAGGTAAAAAAGGGAGAAAGAGAGAAGGTAAAAGAAAGGGAGAAAGAGAGAAGGTAAAAAAGGGAGAAAGAGAGAAGGTAAAAAAAGGGAAAAAGAGAGAAGGTAAAAAAAGGGAAAAAGAGAGAAGGTAAAAAAAAGGTAGAAAGAGAGAAGGTAAAAAAAAGGGAGAAAGAGAGAAGGAAAAAAAAGGTAGAAAGAGAGAAGGTAAAAAAAAGGGAGAAAGAGAGAAGGTAAGAAAGGGAGAAAGAGAGAAGGTAAAAAAAGGGAAAAAGAGAGAAGGTAAAAAAAAGGTAGAAAGAGAGAAGGTAAAAAAAAGGGAGAAAGAGAGAAGGTAAAAAAAAGGGAGAAAGAGAGAAGGAAAAAAAGGAGAGAGAAGGTAAAAAAAGGGAGAAAGAGAGAAGATAAAAAAAGGGAGAAAGAGAGAAGGTAAAAAAAAGGGAGAAAGAGAGAAGGTTAAAAAAAAGAGAGGAACAGTGACAAGTAGAATAAAGGAATGAAAAAAGGGAGGAGAGGCAGGGAACAGAATGTGAGAAAAGAGATATGAAAAAAAAATAGTGACAGAGCCGGTTTTCTTTCTTTCACATTTTCCTTTACTCTCTTTTTAGGTTCGTTTGCATTTTCCTCGCCATTTTATTATTTTCTCTCCTTTTACTTATTGTTTGCATCTTTTTCCTTCTCTTTTATCTCCTTTTTCTTTTTCTCTTCTTTCTATTTTCCCTTCCATACCCTCCCTTTTTTTCTCTCCCTTGCATGCTGACCCTCATTTACTCCCTTCCCTCCCTTCCACACACACCCTTTTTTTTCCCTTCTCTCTCTATTTCCCTTCATTTTTCATGCTTTTTTTCTCCTTTTCTCTTTTCGTTGCTCATTTTCTCCCTTTTTCTTCCTCCAATCTTCATATTTTTTCTCATTTTCTTCCACCTTTGACTCTTTTACATCTTTTTTCCTACATATGGTTTTCTTTCTTCGTTTCTCTTCTATCCTTCCACGTCTTCATATTTTTACACTGTGTTTTTTCTCATATTTCCGCTATTCGCTTATTTCCTTTTTTTATCCCTATATTTTCCTAACCTGTTTCTTCCGTTTATCTAATTTCATCTTTTCTCTTCTTCCTTCCCCTCTTCCTCCTTCTAAACATATATATTTTAGCTTTATTTTTTTTATTTTCTGTTAGTTTAGTTAGTTTTTTTTTTTTACCCGCTCATATATACTGTATTCTTTCTCTCTCTGAATTTTGAACGGAAGCGCTTCCACGACAACAGAGAGAGAGAGAGAGAGAGAGAGAGAGAGAGAGAGAGAGAGAGAGAGAGAGAGAGAGAGAGAGAGAGAGAGAGAGAGAGAGAGAGAGAGAGAGAGAGAGAGAGAGAGAGAGAGAGAGAGAGAGAGAGAGAGAGAGAGAGAGAGAGAGAGAGAGAGAGAGAGAGAGAGAGAGAGAGAGAGAGAGAGAGAGAGAGAGAGAGAGAGAGAGAGAGAGAGAGAGAGAGAGAGAGAGAGAGAGAGAGGGGGGGAGGGAGAGAGAGAGAGAGAGAGAGAGAGAGAGAGAGAGAGAGAGAGAGAGAGAGAGAGAGAGAGAGAGAGAGAGAGAGAGAGAGAGAGAGAGAGAAACGATGTGGAATAATAATGAATACATATTAAGTGAAAAAAATTCCTGTTATGTCCGACGCCGTATTAATTGTTTACATTAGAGCGAGAGAGAGAGAGAGAGAGAGAGAGAGAGAGAGAGAGAGAGAGAGAGAGAGAGAGAGAGAGAGAGAGTGAGAGTGAGAGAGAGAGAGAGAGAGAGAGAGAGAGAGAGAGAGAGAGAGAGAGAGAGAGAGAGAGAGAGAGAGAGAGAGAGAGAGAGAGAGAGAGAGAGAGAGAGAGAGAGAGAGAGAGAGAGAGAGAGAGAGAGAGAGAGAGAGAGAGAGAGTGTGTGAAGAGCTTTAACGTGTCAAGGGTGGGATGCAGTTTTTTTCGTGAATTAGGCAACCTTGTATAAAAAAAAGTAATAAAAGATAAAAATATAAAATCGAAAGAGCGAAAAAATGGCCGAGGAAGAAAAGAAAAAAACTATAACAAACAAAAAATAAACAAAATAAAAAATAAGTGAAGAAAAATAACTGGACTATAAATCATCATCATCATCATCATCATTATTATCATTGTTATTATTTTTATCATTATTACGTCGATTACTCTATCAGTCTGTAAGAGGTTCATGAGCGTTTCAAGATGGCGGCTTCATGACGTCACGGCGAGGCAAGTTTAGCAGTTTGTCATTCTTACCATTACTACGGAGAGAGAGAGAGAGAGAGAGAGAGAGAGAGAGAGAGAGAGAGAGAGAGAGAGAGAGAGAGAGAGAGAGAGAGAGAGAGAGAGAGAGAGAGAGAGAGAGAGAGAGAGAGAGAGAGAGAGAGAGAGAGAGAGAGAGAGAGAGAGAGAGAGAGGGGGGGGGGGAAGGGAGGGTAAATGACCAATTAGTCTTACCCATAATGTAAGTTTGTAAGAATGCCTGCTCCTCTTCCTGCTTCTCCTCCTCTTCCTCCTTCTCCTTCTCTTACTCCTTTTTCTACTCCTCTTCCTCTTTCCCATTCACATCTAAATAATTTTCGTCCTTTATATACTCTTTCCCATCCTCCTTTTTCTCTCTCTACTCCTTTTCCTCTTTTCCTCTTGCTTCCACACAACCCTCATCCTTTTCATGCTCTTCCTCCTCTTCCTTCCTCTGCTCCTCCTCCTCTTCCTCTTTCCCAATCACTTCCACACAACCCTCATCCTTCTCATACTCTTCCTCCTCTTCCTCCCTGTGCTCCTCCTCCTCTTCCTCTTTTCCAATCACTTCCACACAACCCTCATCTTTCTCATGCTCTTCCTCCTCTTCGTCCCTCTGCTCCTCCTCCTCTTCCTCTCTCCCAATCACTTCCACACAACCCTTATCCTTCTCATACTCTTCCTCCTCTTCCTTCCTCTGCTCCTCCTCCTCTTCTTTTCCCATCACTTCCACACAACCCTCATTCTTCTCATACTCTTTCTCTTCCTTCTTCTCCTCTTTCCCCTCGTTCATGTTTGTTCCGTGACGAAGGCTTCACTAATGGAGGTGGCTCAGCGCGTCTCAGGAGGATGGTGAACGAGGCGGTTGTCGGCTACACAGACACGCACAGAAAACAAAAAGCCTTGCGTGCGAGGGCGGGGTACATACAGACCTTGACCGGCCATACTGTGAGGCGAGTTCCACAGTTTGACACAACGGGTTCCTAAGCGACCGAAGCAAACACTAAACATCTGTGAACATTTATTGTATAGTGTTTGGCGTTCTTGTAGACGGTAAGATATTAGATGAAACTATACAGGGAATTTCTTAGGTAAACACAAAACACTGTCGCCCGTATTTTTTATGCATCGGCTCCTCAGTTTGCCTGTTCGAAAAGCCTCTCGTAAATGTTGCTGGGCTTATCATGGACTGTTTTGTGATTCTAGTGATAGTTTTACACCTCATCTACATCCTGAACGGGAAAACTCATCCATCAAAACCCGGTTAATCTTCTCTGTGGTCCTGAAAAATAGTCGCAATGGGAGCTCAAGAGTCAATACGTTTAAAAATATGGACCTATGAACATCGGTTGCGTAGTGTTTGGCGTAAGGAACTAAGGAATATGAGAACACTGAACATGAACGGGAAAACCCACACATGAAAACCCGGTTAATCTTCTCTGTGGTCCTGAAAAATAGTCGCAATGGGAGCTCAAGAGTCAATACGGTTAAAAATATGGACCAATGAACATCGGTTGCGTACTGTTTGCCGTAAGGAACTAAAGAATATGAGAACACTGAACATGAAATCTCTTAAGTAAACACAAAACACTTAAAGGAGGTAGGAAAATATGAGAACACTGAACATGAAATCTCTTAAGTAAACACAAAACACTACGAAAATGTCTTGTATAGTGTTTGGCGCTCATAAAGGAGGTAGGAAATATGAGAACACTGTACATGAAATCTCTTAAGTAAACACAAAACACTACGAAAATTTCCTGTATAGTGTTTGGCGCTCATAGAGGAGGTAGGAAATATGAGAACACTGTACATGAAATCTCTTAAGTAAACACAAAACACTACGAAAATTTCCTGTATAGTGTAAGGCGCTCATAAAGGAGATAATAAATATGAGAAAACGATACAGGCAATCTCTTAAGCAAACACAAGACACTGAAAATTGCTTGTATGTTGTTTAGCGTTCAAGTAGAAGGTAAAAGCTTTGAGCCAACTATGCAAGAAATCATTTAAAAATCCATGCCTGCGTGGAAAACCTGACCGTTATGGACTGTATATATCTAGTTTGGTTTGGTTGGTTATAAAGGCACTGTGTCGGCCTGTGGAGTAAGGTTGTACTGTTGAGGTGAGGTTGGAAGAACTCTGACAACACATTCAGCACACGAGCCGATGCAGTATCATGAATAGTTCGGAACCTGAGTAACTTTTCTGTCCTGTACATGAACGCGCGCTGCATAATACTTAAAGGTGACGATTTTAGTGCTTATTTTGCAGTAGAGAAACCGAATGTGATAGCCTTTAAGAAATTTAGTGCCTATGTTAGACTAGAGAAACAGGACGTGAGAACCATTACCGAACTTACGGTTTATGGTACAGTGAGTCTTTGCATCATTTACGAGAGATGTTAAAGTAGAAAACTGGAAGGGATAGCCATTACCGAATCTAGTTGTTTATGTTGTGGAAGAGACCGGACGTGGCAGACATTACCGACTTTAGAGTTTGTATAAAATTAGAGAAACTGGACGTCAAACCCATTACCAAATTTAGTGCATAATTGTAAAAGACGGTGTGTCAGCCATTACCGAACATAGTGTGTATACTACAGGAGAGAAACCGGACTTGAAACCCATTAACCCGGTAGCAGCGACGGGCCAAATTTTTGTCAAGATAAAGTCCCCAAAAATAGATGATGCATAAACTGATCACAAATGCATTGATATATATTATGAAATGGTTTGTGTGGGTGATGATATTTTCTTATTAATTCGCTTAGAGGGGCCTTTAATTAAGAACCATGATCTCCGCAGCTACCGGATTAACAAAACAAAAAACTAGGACTATTATAGGGCAGAGGTACGCTTTCTGCCATCAAGCGAGAAAAATTGATTGGAGAAAAAACAACAACAGCAAATCTATAAAATAAACAGAGTAAGAGAGACAGATAGATAAATAAAAAGAGTAAGTGTGTAGGAAAGATAAAGAATGGTAAAAACAGACGTAGTGAATTACTAGACTGCAATATAGCGAAAGTAAGTGATATATAATTGAACAAATACAACTCAGAAAAAAGGTTCCACTTGCGTAAATAACAAAAAGAAACTGATATCTGCAACTGCTAAAAAACACACAAACACAACAGGCAGCCGACGACACTGTCCAATATGCTTTCTGTTGCTTCTTTCATGTTTAAATGTTTACTTCTTCTCTTCCTACTCCAGTTCCTTCTCCTCATCCTCTTCTCGTCTCCTCCACCTTCTCCTTTTCCTCCACAGCCTCCATCTCTTTCTCCATCTCCTGCTCATCTCAATGCTCTTACTTCTTCACCTCCGGTTTTCTCGTTTTCTTTGTATCCTTTTATTTGTCATTTACACATCGACATTTACACGAAATTCACTCTTTCTCCACCTCCTACTCCTTATAAATTTTCTGCTCCTTTTTCTTTTACTCCTCCTCCTCCTCCTCCCCTTCATCTGCCCTTCTTCCTCCTCCTTGCCTCATACACTTCCAAACTTGCATCATTATCACATGACAACGAAAAATTTATGTTGATATGAAAATAATAAACATGGAAAATATGAGGACGAAGAGTAGTAGGCGTAGGCGAAGGAGGAGGAGGAGGAGGAGGAGGAGTAGGAGGATTAGGAGGAGGAGGAAGAGGAGGAGGAGAAAGATATAAAAAAGTTTGTGTAGGAAGAATTGCAAGAGATAGTTGAGAAAAGTCAGTAAATACGTTGGTTGAGAGAGAGAGAGAGAGAGAGAGAGAGAGAGAGAGAGAGAGAGAGAGAGAGAGAGAGAGAGAGAGAGAGAGAGAGAGAGAGAGAGAGAGAGAGAGAGAGAGAGAGAGAGAGAGAGAGAGAGAGAGAGAGAGAGAGAGAGAGAGAGAGAGAGAGAGAGAGAGAGAGAGAGAGAGAGAGAGAGAGAGAGAGAGAGAGAGAGAGAGAGAGAGAGAGAGAGAGACACAGGGGATGATACGAATTGCAGGACGGAGCATGCGAGACAAGAGACATGAAATAGAGGAGAAAGGCAGTGAATCGAATGAAAGGGAGAGGAGAGGGACACACGAACGAGAAGATGAAACGAAAGAGTGAAAAGGAAAATTAAAAGACTGGAATGTAGTGATATTAAGCGAGAGGAATTGATTGCAGAAAAAAGAAACGGCAAAACTCTAAAACAAACGGGAAAAGAGACAGATAGATAGATAGATAAAAAGAGTAAGTGCGTAGGAAAGAACAAAGAATAGATAGGAATAGACAGTGAATAAAGCGACTGCAATATAGTGAAAATAAGTGAGATATTTTAATTGATAGAGAAATAATAACAACAAAAATGACAGATAGCTAAAGGTAAAGTGTGTACGAGGAAGTAAAAGAGAGAGGTAGAAAGAATTAGATTGAGAGGAAAAAAGTTGAAAGGAAAATGCAGAGAAAGAGAATTTGAAAGTCTGAAAAATGTGTGAAATTGACGCAAGGTATTAAAAAATCTTGTTTCAAAGGAAGAAAAGATTAAAAGGAACATCAGGAAACCAAAGAAAAAAAATGGCAAGCAAAAAAATATCAAGATTAATAAATGAAGTCGAAAAGGAGAGAAAATGAACAATACATTGGAGAGAGAATGACCGGAAAGAAAACTAATGAAAATGTATATGGATTCTCTCTCTCTCTCTCTCTCCGACCCTTCCTCCCTGTCCCTGTCCTCCCTTCCTCTCTCCCTCCCCTCCCTCTCTCTCTCTCTCTCACCTGATCACGCAGTCCAATCACACTCTCTCCCCGTAATTACCGGGCAGGTGTGAGAACAGGTAAGTCTACGGAATGGCCTATCCACGTTCTACTTACCTCCCCCATCCATCCACACTCTCTCTCTCTCTCTCTCTCTCTCTCTCTCTCCCGGTCAGCCGTCCAATCAGGGCACAGATACTCACGATCACATGCTTTTATTGGCTGACGGAATGTAAACACGACCCAAGCTGTCCTGTCTTTCCCTTCCGCTCCTCCTGAAAACAAATAAAAGTTGACTTCAATTGCGAAACTTGGCAACCGAAAGGGGAGGCGGAGGAGGAGGAGGAGGAGGAGGAGGGGGAGGTAGAGGAGGGAGGGGTAGGGA
>NC_066521.1:9712908-9865408 GCF_024679095.1 Eriocheir sinensis
GTAGGAACAGGGAAAAGGAAAGAAGGAACAGGGAAGAGGAAAGAAGGAACAGGGAAAAGGAAAGAAGGAACAGGGAAAAGGATAGAAGGAACAGGGAAAAGGAAAGAAGGAACAGGGAAGAGGAAAGAAGGAACAGGGAAAAGGAAAGAAGGAACAGGGAAAAGGATAGAAGGAACAGGGAAAAGGAAAGAAGGAACAGGGAAAAGGAAAGTAGGAACAGGGAAAAGGAAAGAAGGAACAGGGAAAAGGAAAGAAGGAACAGGGAAAAGGAAAGAAGGAACAGGGAAAAGGAAAGTAGGAACAGGGAAAAGGAAAGTAGGAACAGGGAAAAGGAAGCAGTGAATAAAGGGAAGAAAGGGCGAAGAGAAAAAAATAGGGAAGAGGAAGAGACATGAAAGGGACAGGAAGGCAGGAGGAAAATGGGAAGGAAGCGTCTGGTAAAGTTGGCTCTCGCTATCAAGGGAAATATAGTTTTTGTTGATGTGTTTAATTAACTTAGAGAGAGAGAGAGAGAGAGAGAGAGAGAGAGAGAGAGAGGGGGGGGGGAGGAGAGGCTGAGAGGCAATGAGGACGCATAGTTAATGAGGAATCCACACCCACCTCTCCTATAATGCAACGAAAGCTTTCCTAAATATCTGTAACGCCAAAAGATTTATATAAAAATAACAACAACAACAACAAAAACAATGATGATGATGATGATAATTACCAACAGAGCGAGGGAAAGAAAACGGGAAGTTGTCTGTTGAAGGAGGAACATAAAGGAAACTAACAGACAGACAGACAGACAGACAGGTAAACAAACGGAGCAAGAGAAAAAAGAACAGAGACGCGGACACATACCAAACAGCAAAAAGAGAAAAACGAAAAGAAAAAAGAAAGAGGTAAATACAAGAAACAAAGCGAAACCAAGAGACAGAGAAAGAGAAAATCAGTGAAGGAAACGAAGGAGACAAAGCAAAAAAAAAAAGAAAAGAAAAAAAAACAGCGAAAATTAAAGTGCACGAGAAAGAGAGAAAACTTATGATGGAACTAGAATAAAAAAATAGCAATAAAAAGTGAGAAAAAAAGAAAAAAGCAAGAAAGAAAGCGAAGCAGAAACTAACACAAAGGAAAGAGGAAGAAAAAACAAGAAAAAATGTAGAAAAAGAGAATTGGAGAAAAGAAGAGGAAAGAGAAGAAGAGAGGGAAGGACACAAGACAAAATAAAAGAAGAGACCAAAGAGAAGAAAAAAACAAAAGATCAAAGAATAACCAATAACAGAAATCAATAAAAAATAGAAAGACGTAAAAAGATAAAAAAAAAAGAGGAGAAAAGAAAAGAGACGACAAGAGAAAAGAGAATAAAGAAGAGAAGAAAATAAAAAAAACGAAAAGCATAACCAACAACGGAATCCAACAACAACAACATAGAACGAAATAAAAAGCTAAAAATAAAACCGAATAAAGGAAGGAAGAATAAGAGGCGAAAAGAAGAAAAAAAAGGCAATAAACGAGTCGACAAATCAGGGCAAGAACGAAGCAGGGATTGAAACGTGAGATGAAGCTCCGAAACTGACTGAGACGAAGCAGTAAACCGGCGGCCCTTTCATCCCTGTGGACCCTTGGGAGGAGGAGGAGGAGGGAGGAGGAGGGAAGAAGAGAAGAAGGAAGGAGGCAAAGGAGGAGGGAGCGAAAAAAGGACACTAAGGAGGAGGAGAAGGAGGAGGAGGGAGCAGTGAAAGAAGATTAAGGAGGAGGAGGAGGCGGAGGAAGAGAAGGAGGAGTAAAAGGAAGGCTAATCAGAAGCCAAAAAGAGAAGAAAAGGAAGAAAGAAGACAAGAGGAGAGAAAGGAGGAAGGGAAGAGTCAAAATAAAGAGGAAAAAATAAGAGAAAAATTAAGGAGAGGGAGGAAGATGAAGAAAACAGATAACTGGACGTAAGGAAAAGCAAGAGGAAGAGGAAGAGAGTAGTAAAATAAGAAAGCAGCAAGAGGAAAGAGGAGCAGAGAGAGGAAGAGAAAGTGGAATCAGAGGAATTGAAAAAGATTAGGATTGAAAAGATTAGGGGAAAGGAAAGAGGAACAGGAGGAGAATGAGGAAGTGGAAGCAAAATATTAGGAGGTATTAAGATTAAGAGAAACACAGAAAGAGGAAAGAGGGATTAAAGAAGAACATGAAAAGGACGATAATCTAGAGAAAAGAAAAGAGTAAAAACAATCGAACTAAAAAAACAAGAAGGGAAAGAAGAAGAAAAAGAAAAAGAAGAGGAAGAAGAAAAAGAAAAAGAAAACCAAGAAAAATAAGGAAAAGAAAAAAAGAAAATAGACAAAAACAAAAGACAAAACAACAAGAAAATAAACAAGATAAAAAAAAAAAAAAAAAGCAAGGCGGCAAAGACAAAGCAGAAAAGAACGAGAAGAAAAGCAAAATAAACAACGTGTCAAAAAGCAAGATAGTGAAAAACAAAAACATGAACTAGAACACGAACAAGAAAAACGAGGGGAACAACAACAACAACAACAACAACAACAACAACAACAACAACAACAGCAAGAGGAGTAGCAGGCAGATCGAGGCGGCGGCATGAACTACGAGGAAGTGCGGTGCGGCTGCCTGTGGGCCAAGCTGCACTACCTGACGCGGGTCGTGGGAGTCTCCACATCACTGGGTGGGTGTGATTCAATAAGACGCATATTACGGCAGATTCTTCAAACGTCGTATTGGCATTTGTTAAGCTATGTGGCAAGTTTGGCTTTATAGTTCCATTTCTGAGACGGGGTTAGTTAGAAGTATTGGGTTTTCACAGAGTTAGATCGAGATATAACAACCCCAATTAAAATTTAGTGAGTATTTTTTAGAGTTTTATGCAGGTTTTCTTTTCATGGCGGCATTTTGGTATTTAGCAGGCGTTTTAGTTTTCATTTCATGCTTTTTTTCTTTATTTTTGCCCTTGAGCTGCTTCCTTTCTGAAACGGGGTAAGTTAGAAGTGTTGGGTTTTCACAGAGTTAGATCTATATATTACAACCCCAGTCGAAATTTTGCTAGTTTTTTAGAATTTTATGCAGGCTTTTTTTTATGGCGGGCTTTTTGGTATTTAGAAGGCGTTTTAGTTTTCATATCGGGCTTTTTTAGTTTTCATTTGTCTTGCCCTTGAGCTGCTGCCTTTCTGAGACGGGGTAAGTT
Source organism: Eriocheir sinensis (assembly GCF_024679095.1). Lineage (NCBI taxonomy): Eukaryota > Metazoa > Arthropoda > Malacostraca > Decapoda > Varunidae > Eriocheir > Eriocheir sinensis. The sequence goes on from NC_066521.1 coordinate 9,716,075, forward strand.
AGAGAAGTGTTGGGCTGTCACAGAGTTAGATCGATATATTACAACCCCAATGGAAATTTAGCGAACCTTTTTTTATAATCGTATGCAGGCTTTCTTTTCATGGCGGGCTTATTGGTATTCAGCAGGCGTTTTAGCTTTCATATCGGGCTTTTTTTTTTGTTTTCATTTAGTCTTACCCTTGAGCTGCTTCCTTAACTGTAAAAGAAAAAAAAGTTATATAAAAAATCAACAAAACCAATAATCACGCCTTGAATAATGAGCCAAGTAAGACAAATCAGCCACATTACTGTTCGCGACGACTATTACGACGTTTAAAAGATCTGGCGTTTGTCTTCGGTAACTCCATTCTCTCTTAGTTAACCTTCGCATATGCTCTCTCTCAACCGTAGTATTTTCACCTCACATTTTCTAACCTTAATATTTTCCCTTGACATTTTTTCCCTTCATACTTTTGTTCGCGTGTCATTCCCTTCACGTTTTGGTCTGCTGCTGCGTGACGTGGTAATTATTCGCTAATGCTTTCTTTCCTTTCTCTATTTCCTTGTGTTTCTATCTCTCTTCCTTTATCTCATTGTTTTTCTTTCTCTTTTTATGCCATTGTATTTTCTTCCTCCCTTTCTTTATTCCATTATGTGTCTTGGTTCATTTTGTTCTCTTTTCTGGTTATCCTTTGAAGTTTTTTTGGGCCATTTTTTTTTTTTTTTTAGCGTTTTTGTTAATGCTCTTATTCATTTTTACCTTTAGTCTTTCTTTATTTAATTTTGTCGATTCGCTTTCTTCCGTTTTCTGGTGCAGTCTATATTAATGTTCTTCCTCCTTCTTCTTCTTCTTCTTCTTCTTCGAGTGTAAAAAGTCATAAGTCATGTTATCCTTGTATAATTCAATGGTAAAACCGCACCTCGAATATGCAGGATAGTTCTGGTCTCCTAATTACAGGAAGGACATTGAAGTAATGGAAAGGGTTCAACGACGCGCCACGAAAATTATTCCAGCCTTAAGGGATCGACCGTACGAGGAACGATCAAGCGACTCAATCTCTCGACACTGGAGAAAAGACGTCTACGAAGGAATACGAGTGTTTAAGTACCAGAAAAGATTCAATAACGTCGACCATTCCAGTTTCTTTGAACTACAAACCAACTCAACGACTAGAAATAACGATTTATCCATTCAAGCGAGGCGATGAAGAACAGACTTTGGCAGGAGTTTCTTCTCAAAACGAGTCATCCGTCACTGGAACAATCTTCTCTCAGAAGTAGTAAATGCAAATACCCCTTGGTCACCCTAGAACCTTTTTTCTAGCATGCGTAACGTTTTTTTAATTCAATTTTTCTCTTTATTCACTCAGGTTTCTTGAATTGTTTTGTTAGGTTTTCTGTTTCTCCTGTTGCTGCTCTCTTTTAATATCCCTATTTTCATATATTTTTAGTTATTTATTTTTTATTTATCTTTTTCTAACTGTCAGTCGATTTTTGTTTTGTTTTTCTGATGTTCTTTTCAAATTTTCTTTTTTGTCATGATTTTGGTAATTCTTAGTTTTTTATGTTATTTTCTCTTTCTTTGCAATAATATATTTTTTCGCTTCTGTTGTTTTATTCATATTCCCATTTGATATTTCTCTTTTTTTCTCTCCATCACTATTTTGACCGGTTTATAGTTTTCTGTATCGAGCTGTGTATTCTCTTTCTCATTTTTTTTTTTTTTTTTTTGGTGTCTATCTTGACTTTTGTTGTTCACTTGTTTTGTTTCTTTTCTTGTCTTCGCGTGGTCCTTCTGCTGTCTTTTGTTAGCTTAGTACACGAATGTTCATATCTCCTCATCTCCTCCGTAGCGTCATTTTCTCGTATTTGTTGTCTTCATTATCCACTTTTCCTTTTTGTTGTTACGGTGAAGAAAGCAGCTCAAGGGACAAAAACACAAACGAAGAGAAGCCCGCTAAAAAAAAAAGTTCATCTGTCCTTTGTCTCCATCTTCTTTGTCTTCATTTGTTTTCTCTTTCTTTGTCTTAGTGTTAGCATGTAGTTTTGTGATCGTGTTCCTGAGTCTTTGATCTTTTAATGAGACTTTCCTTGTTATTTCCGGTGTGTGTTATCTTCTTAGCGTTTTAATTTCTCGTTAGTTCCGCCTCACGGTGTATGCTCAGTGTTATTAATGTGTTTTTCACCTCGATACGCCCTTTGTACATTTACTTCCGTTCCTTTTATAATTTCTTGTGCAACGTCTTTGTATATATTCATTGTATCTATTGTATTGTATTTGTATATTGTAGCTGTGGGCCGTGCTACTCAACATTTCGTCGCCCAAGTTCACATATTTGACAAGGCTTTCATAGGTGTTGTGGGCATTTCCAGGAGCAGTCTTATGATCCTGGTGGTAGTGTGACCCTTCCTCTATACCGTGGACTTAAAGAAACACTCATTAGAACCAGACTGACCCCTCTTTGACCTTTAGAATTAGCTGATGTGAGAAGTTAAAGTGTCTTATAATATCTGCCTATGTGTTGCATCTATTTATGAAGAAACAATTTTATTCGCCTCTTCATTCATTTATCCCGGTAGCAGCGACGGGCAAAATTTGTGGCTTTACCGTGTACCAGCGACGGGCCACATTTTTGCCATGATATAAACCCCCGAAAATAGATGATGCATAAACTGATCACAAATGCGTTGATATGTATCATGAAATGGTTTGCGTTGAGTGATGATTTTTTTTTTCTCGCTTAGAGGGGCCTTTAAGAAACATAATCCCTGCAGCTATCAGGTTATATATTTCTTCATCCATCCTTTCCTTTTTTCTTTTTTTTTACTTCCGGAGCAACATTTTACGAGACCCATCAATCACGAAAACAATATATATTCATCTATCACATACTAATATTTTACCTCTATGAAGAAACTCACTAATTTACCCACTTAACCATTCACTCGTATCTGTATTCATCCTTTTCTTACTTTCCTCTTTTACTTCCAACGCAACATTTTACTAGACCTGTCAAGCAAGAAAGCAATACATATTCACCAATCAACATCGTAATATTTACCTGTCTATGAAGGAACATACTAATTTGTCCTCTCCTTCATGAATCAGTATCTATATTAATTTTTTTTCATGTTTTTATTGTATTTTCAGCATAACATTTTACTAGACCTGTCCATCAAGAAAATAATATACATTCAAACATCAGCATCTTAATATTTTACCTATCCGTTAAGAAACATACTAATTTGTCCTCTCCTTCATGAATCAGCATCTTATTCATCCTTTTCTTGTTTTTTTTTATTGTATTTCCAGCGTAACATTTTACTAGGCCTATCCATCAAGAAAATAATGTACATTCAACTATCAGCATCTTAATCTTTTACCTATCCGTTAAGAAACATACCAATTTGTCCAATCTTTCATTCATTCGTATCTAGATTAATCATTTTCTTGCTTGTTTATTGATTTAGAGGGTAACAATTTACTAGAAACCAATACATATTCACCTATCAACATCTTAATATTTACCTATCCATGAAAAAACATTCCAATTTGTCCGCTCGTTATGTATCTATATTCCTCTCTCATTGCTTTTGTACTTCCAGCGCAGCAGTTTACTAGACCCTTCAATCAAGAAATAAAAGACGTATTCAGCTCTCAATCAGGCAATGTACATATTCATTTATCTACCCCGTCCGGAGCCTTCACAAATTTACCTGCCCAGCCGTCACGCAACACGAATAGCACACACATATTGTTTACTGACCCACCTGTCCATCGCTTTAAAGTTTATCATCACACCCGCGGCTCTCTACCTGTTCAATCCTCCCTATACAATTACAACATTCTAATATTCTGAATCTCTCTATGTAACATTTCTATACTTTTATATCTCTGGTTTTCTTATCGATTGTTTTCTTCATTCTCATAATTTTGATGTAGGTTACCATATCAAGGATCAGTCATTCACGTATTCACTTGCCTCGTTTTCAGTTCTTATTTTGTTTGTCTTTCTTAATCTTTGTTTCATCAGGTCATGAATTATTTAGACTATTTCTGGTACTTTTTTGCGATTTTTCTTCTTTCTCATAATTTTTTTGTCATAATTCTGATATACCTCTTTATAGCAAGCCTCATTTATTCGTACAATCACCTGCCTAACTAACCTTTTAATAGCGTATCACCATAACAGTGGCTCTAAAACTTTTCATATTTCATTAACAAACTTTCCAATGCAATCACAACGCACTCACCTCTCCGCAACAGGCAACGTTTACCGATCCATCCACATGCCCGATACTTTAACTTCTCATCATCGTATTATCGCGTGTCAGTCAAAAGCTTTTTTCAAAATTCATCAACAAACGCTTCAGCTTAATCACAGCATCCGCGCGCCGCCAATTATTCACTAACTCTACATTTTTCAGTTCTCTCTTTCTCTTTCTCTTTCTTCTCTCAATTCAATTAGTGAAGCATAGAGAACATTTCATCTGTCATATATTTTACCTTTTCGTCTATTTCTCTCTCTACCTGCGCCGCTAATGAGTCCTTTACCTGCCTCGGCCCGCCACACACGCGTCTCCCGTGTCACTACATGTCCACGCTAATTGCATTTACCTATCCATCTAATTATATGTCTTTCTCTGCCCAATTACGTTACCTAAATTAGCGTTTCCTTCCTTTCCTTTTCATCTCTCTCTCTCTCAATAATGTAAAGAGTTAATTTACAAAGCATCGTTCATATCTCAGGTAATTTCGAAGCAGCAAAAGGTGAAAAAAATGTTTGGAAATGAAAAAAAATAGTAATAAAAAAATGAGCAACAACAACAACAACAACAACAAGAGAAACAGGAGTAAAACTAAACATAACAATTAAAAGAGAAACAGGAAAACGAGTTCATTTCCTCCTTCGCAAAAATTAAACCTAAAAATCAAGCAGCTCGAACTCAAAATAAAAATAAAACGAAAGAAAAAAGAAACCAGAACTTAAGAAACATTTGAGGTAATTAAGAAACAGGAACAAGGGTAATGGTGGAGGTAATGGTGGTGGTGGTGGTAGTGCCGGTGGTGGTGGTGGTAGTGCCGGTGGTGGTGGTGGTAGTGCCGGTGGTGGTGGTGGTGGTGGTGGTGGTGGTGAACGAGACTTTTAAACCATAATAACAAACATATGAACGAACATTTAAGAAGAGGGCAAGGAGTGCATTGGCTAGCAAGGGAAGAGAGGAAGGGAGAAAGGAAGGAATGAAGGAAGGAAGGAAGGAAAAAATGAAGAGAAGGAAGATATAGTGGAAGGAATAAAATAGAGAAAGAAAAAGGAAGAAAGGAAGGAAGGAAAAAAAAGGGGAGGTATGAGGGAAGGAAGAAGGAATGAAAAGAAGGAAAAAGAAGGGAAGGATGGAAGGGGACAATGAAAGGGAAAAACAAAGGGAAGAAAAAAAGGAGGGAAGGATGGGTGGAAGAGAGCTGAAAAGAAAGGGGAACGGATAATGAATGAAGGAGTGAACTAATGAATGAGTGAATAGATAATTGAATGAATGAATAAGGAAAGGAAGAAAGGAAGGAAGGAATGAAGGAAGGAGGGAAAGGAAGGAAGGATGAAAAAAGAAAGGAATAGAGGGAAAAAGAAAAAATAAGGAAGCATTAATGAAGGAGGAAAGGAACAAAAATAGTGTTGGTGGTGATGATGATGACGATAGTGTTGTTGTTGTTGTTGGTGGTGGTGGCGGTGGTGGTGATGGTGGTGGCGGTGGTGGTGATGGTGTTGATGGTGGTGGTGGTGGCGGTGTGGCTGGCAGCAACTCCGCCCACACAATTATAACGTTCTTGTGTGTACGCCTCATTACCGTGTGTGTGTGTGTGTGTGTGTGTGTGTGTGTAATTCACCACGGCCTGATCACGAGTTGGACTCGCTTTCACCAGCAGGTACCCTCCCGACACGAACAAGTGCATGCTCATTATCGTCAATCTCTGGGTAATGCCAGGACCTCACACACCACACACCCCTTGCTCAAGGGGGGACAGTAACCACTCCTAGTCAACGGAAAGAATCCGGCCTGAGCGGGGCTCGAACCGCCAGATTCTTTCCGTTGACTAGGAGTGGTTACTCTACCCCCTTGAGCAAGGGGGATGGTGTGTGTGGTGTGTGAGGTCCTGGCAGTACCCGGAGATCGACGATAATGAGCATGCACTTGCTCGTGTCGTGTCGTGTCGTGTCTGTGTGTGTGTGTGTGTGTGTGTGTGTGTGTGTGTGTGTGTGTGTGTGTGTGTGTGTGTGTGTGTAGATGTTGTTGTGTTATTGACATAGGAAAGGAAGGAAAGGAAAGGGAGAACAGGAAGGAGAAGATAATAAGAAGGGAATCGAAAGAAAATGTATGAAATAAAGAAGGTTTCAGAAAGGAAAAGACAAGAAAGGAAGAGAAAGACAGAGGAAGGATAAAAAGAAAGGAAGGCCAAAGAAAGGGGTAGGAAAGAAAGAAAAATATAGTTGTGGGAAAGATGAAGGAAAGAGGAGAAAAAGAAGGGATGGAGGGGACGACAGCAAATAGAGATTGCTGAAGAAAGAATGAGACGAAGAAGAGAATGAAGGAAGAAGGGTGGAAGAGGAAAGAGAAAAAATCAATGAAAAAGATTAGGAAATGCAAAGAGAAAAGAAGTAAGTAAAGAAGAGTGAGGAGAATAACCGAGGGGAGACAAGAAAGAGGGAAGAGAGTAGGAAAGGGGATAAAAAATGAAAAGGAAAAAAATAAGAAAATATAATAGAGAAAAGTTAAGGAAGGGAGTGAAGGGAAAGCTAAAGGAGACGAAAAAAGGAAGAACGAAAGGAAGGAAAGGAGGAAAAAGAGAGGAACGGTGAAGGGAAAAGGAGAAACCCAGAAGAAAACAGGAAAAGGAAGAAGTGAGGGGCTGGAGGATGGAGAGAGAACAAGCTAGAAAAAAACAAATGAAAAAAACAATGAGTGGGAAAAAAAAGAAAATAAGACGAGGAAGAGAAAGAAAATAATTATGTACTCCGACTTTTAAGAGTGAAATTACTGAGAAGAGAGTGTGTGTGTGTGTGTGTGTGTGTGTGTGTGTGTGTGTGTGTGTGTGTGTGTGTGTGTGTGTGTGTGTGTGTGTGTGTGTGTGTGTGTGTGTGTGTGTGTGTGTGTGTGTGTCAGAAAACTCACCAGACCGAGGAAACACTAAAAGCAGGGAAAAAGGGAGAAAAAAATTATATATACACACAAATATTTTCCAAAAAAGACTCTCTCTCTCTCTCTCTCTAACACACACACACACACACACACACACACACACACACACACACACACACACACACACACACACACACACACACACACACACACACACACAGGCAGGGATTTAAAAACTGAACATGAAAGTGAAATCTGGAAAAAAGGGATGACTGGGAAAAAGAATAAATGAATGAATAAACGAATGAGAGAAAAAAATAATAAAACAAAGAAACAAATAAAATACAAAAAAAAAAAATCACCAACAGAATCAGCGAAAAAAAAAAGAATATAAATAGGCAAGATAAATAGAAGGAAAAACACACTGACATGATACCTGATAAAAAGGGATAGGTAGATAATTAAGGAATCAGCCAAACATAGATAGATAAGATATAGAGATCAATAAATAAATAGATTGTCGGTGAGCATAGACTGACAGGTAAAAATGTGTGGAAAAATTAGCTGGTTGATTGACGGACTGATTAAGAGATGGACAGACACGAACTGATTGACTGACTCGTAGAAAAGGGGAGAAAAAGGTCAAGATATAAGGTCGGATGAAAATAGAAATAGAAAGATGGATAGGTAATTAGATATAGATAGATAATTAAAGATGAATAAAGATAAGCACATTAATAGGTTGAGAAACAGACTGAGTAATACAAGAAAAATAATATATAAAGTCAGGTAAATATACAAATAGATAGACGGATAGGTAGAGATAGACACATAATTGAAGATTGGAATAAAGACGAACACAGTAATAGGTAGAGAGAGACAAACTAATACACAGATAAAGAGATACATAACAGACGGAAAAACATGCACTTATCACAACAAACTAACAAACAAACATTTAATACACTCCCATCAGATGCCGAAACTCAGGACGACTTAAGCAAACACAAGTTTCTTAAAAGCTATCAAGAAAATGTCCAACACACACACACACAGACACAGACACAGAGACACACAGACACAGACACACACACACACACACACACACACACACACACACACACACACACACACACACACATGTACGTACGCAAGGGAACGTTTGTGTCAGAACGTTTCAGTGCCACTTCGACAGAAACCTTTAAATGAGAGCGTTTGGGCGAAAAGGGTTGAAATAGAGAGAGAGAGAGAGAGAGAGAGAGAGAGAGAGAGAGAACGTTTGAGCGAGAAAAGTTGAGGAAATCCATACGTCTCGTTCCTATATATACATAAACTCTGTAAACTTTGCTGCTTCGTCTCTCTCTCTCTCTCTCTCTCTCTCTCCGCTCTTTTAAACCGATGTAGGAAACGAGGAGAAAGAAGATAAAAAGAAAATCTATATACTGCCTCACATCACTCCGATACCGAGCGAGAGCGAGAGCGAGAGAGAGAGAGGAGGTAAAAGTCAAAAAACAAGTGACATTTCACATATTCTCTGCCTCTCTCTCTCTCTCTCTCTCTCTCTCTCTCTCTCTCTCTCTCTCTCTCTCTCTCTCTCTCTCTGCCTATGCCTTCTGCTCTCAGTGCGTTCCTCTAATATAATCAATGCAAAACATCAAACACTATCTTCCCCTTCTCTTCCTCCTCTTTTCTTTCTCCTCCTCCTCCTCCTCCTCCTCCTCCTCCTCGTCCTTCTCCCCCTCTTTTCTTTTTCTCTTCCTCCTCCTCATTCCTCTCTATCCCTCTTTCTAATCTTCCTTTCTCCATGTCATTCTCCGTATTATAACTATTCCTTTTTTTCTATAAACCCTTTTTCGTACTCCTCTTCCTCCTTCTCCTCCTCCTCCTCCTCCTCCCCCTCCTCTTCTTCCTCCCTTTGAACGATAAGCTTTGGATATACGAAGATATGTGAAAAAATGTCTTTCCACGAACCACGCTGCTTATCTCAGGAAGAGGAAGAAGAGGAAGAGGAGGAGGAGGAAGCGAAGAGAGAGGAGGAAGGGAAGGAGGAGGAGTGGGAGGAGGAAGATGGATAAAAATAAGAAGAAAAAAAAAAAGACCTATTCATGTGTAAATACCGACGTCCATAAACCGTACGAGAGACAAACACAGACAAACAGACCGACAGGAAGACACGGACAGAGACAGATGGACCGAAAAACAGAGATAGGAAGACAGAATGAAGAAATAAAAAGACAAACTGGTACATCTCCATAAACACAAGATACACAAACACAGAGATAGACACAAAGACAGATAGATAGACAAACAGGCAGAAAAAAATAAAACAGACTGACAAATTTTACAGACAAAAAAAAAAGAAACAGACAGAAGGACAAAGACAAACAGACAGAAATAAAGAAATAATTAGGCAGTCATTTTTAATTAACAAAGAAAGAAACAGATTTATACTAACAAAATGACAAACAGACAAACAGATATACAGACAGAAAGAGAGAGTATCAAACAGTCGGAAGGACAGACAAACAGATAGGCAGAGAGAGACACACAGACAGACAGACAAATAGACTGACAGATATAGATAGAGACAGATAGACGAGGCTGAAAGGGAACGACTTGGGTACACACACACACACACACAGACACACACACACACACACACACACACACACACACACACACACACACACAGAGGCGCCACAAGGAAAATAGCTTCGGCATCTTTTCCTCTTAATTTCACAAGCACACAAACTTCGCCATGTCGAAACTGAGAATATTTTCCATTTGGCCTTTTTATCATAGCTTCCATGGATGAGAAGAGGAGGAGGAGGAGGAGGAGAAGGAGGAAATAGGAGGAGGAGGAGGAAATAGGAGGAGGAGGAGGAAATAGGAGGATGAGGATGAGAAGGAGGAGGAGGAGGAACACAAAGGAACACAAGTTCTTTGCCACTGTTGGAACCCTCCTGCAGAAGTAACTAATGCGAAGGCCATCAACTCAAAAATATACATTGTCTTTTGGAGAAAGAGAAGGAGGAGGAGGGGGAGGAACACAAAACAAAGTAAAAACAAACAACAGCAGACCTGATGGTCCTTACGAGGCTGTTTGTGACAAGCTACACTAACTATCTAATCAAAGGTGGAAGATGAAGGACAGCAAAGGCGAAGGCTCCTCCCCACCCCCCATCCCTTCAGCCAAAGCTGGCATGAAAGGAAAAAGAACCACGCAGCATGGAAAAACTGAATGGAAATTATGTAAGAAAGAGGAAAGAACTACCATTACTGCTACCACTAACCGGGCGATAAAAACGGACAAGGACACCAGTATTCGAAAGAACTTAACGTTATTACGACAATGAGTAATATCTCAGTTGCTGGTTGGATTTAAAATACTTGTCTAATCTATTCTTGAAGGCCGTAACTGTTGTACTATCAACGACATCACAGGGTACAGAGTTCCAAACAATAACAACTCGATTGAAGAAGAAGTGTTTGGCTTCGTGCGACGAGAATGTGAGGGGGAGAGGATGCGAAGGACAATAATGAGGAGGAGGAGGAGGAGGAGGAGAAGCAGCAGAAGGAAGAAGAGGAGGAGGAGATGGTGGAAAAGGAGAAGTGTGAGGATTTGAAGATATGTAAGAGTAGGAGAACGAGGCGTATACTAATAATAATAATAATAATAATAATAATAATAATAATAACGTAAACTACAATAAAACGCCTACAACTAACACTGCTACTACTACTACTACTACTACTACTACTACTACTACTACTACTACTACTACTACTACTACTTCTTCGACCACTGCTTAAGAGAAAGTTTTAAAGAAAGGTCAGAGCGTGCGGAGAACTCAATTCCTATTTTCTTTATGTTTTTGTTGTTTTCGTCGGGGCCCACGTAGGAGGAGGAGGAGGAGGAGGAGGAGGAGGAGGTGGAGGTGAAGGTGGAGGAGGAGGAGGAGGAGGACACTGGGAAAGAAGAAGAAAAATGAGGTAGAGAAGAAAAGAATGAAGATGAGGAGGAGGAGGAGGAAGAGGTGGAGGAGGAGGAGGCTGGTAGGGAAAAAGAAAAATGAGGAGGAGAAGAGAAGAATGAAGATGAGGAGGAGAAGAGAAGAATGAAGATGAGGAGGAGAAGAGAAGAATGAAGATGAGGAGGTAGAAAAGAAGGAGGAGGAGGAAGAAAGAAGAAAGAAGCGGGATGGAAGGAGAATGGAGGAGAATAGCCGAATAAGGATAAATATGAATGAAACGGAAAAAAGGAGAAGAAACAACAATCGGATAAAAAGGAGAATAAAGAGAAGAGAAAAAAAAGAGGAGGAAGTAAGAGGAGAGAGAGAGAGAGAGAGAGAGAGAGAGAGAGTGTGTTTGCGAGAGGCGAAGTGACAGGGAGTTGAGTAAATGTAAAGGAAGAGGAAGTGGAGAAGAAAAATGGAACGAGAGGAAAGGAGACAGGAAGAAACGAGAGGAAAATGAGAATAAGAGAGAATGGGAGGAAAGAGGAGACAGGGAAGAGAAATTGTAGTGATGGAAAAGAAGGCGGAGGAGGAGATAGAAACAAAAGGCAGGGAGGAAGGACGACAGAGGAGAAGAGAAAAAAGGAGAGTAAAGGAGAGGAGAGAATAAACAAGTAAAATGGGGAGCGAATGGAGGAGGAGGAGGAGGAGGAGGAGATGGAGGCGGAGGAGACAGAAACGAAGGCAGGGAGAAGAGAAGAAAGAGGAGAAGAGAAAAAAGGAAAATAAAGGAGAGGAGAGAATAAACAAGTAAGATGGAAAGGGAATGAAAACAGATGAAAAGAAAAAACGAAAGAATAAACGAGAGCGTGAAAGATAGAGAAACATGCAATAGGCGAGGGAGAAATATAGAGTAAAAAAGAAGGAAAGGAAAGAGAGAAAAGGGCAAAGAAAACTTGGAGAGAAAGAATTGAAAAAAGAGGCAAAGAATAAAAAAATGGAGAGAAAACGAAAGTAAAGAAAAGAAATGGGATAAGAAAAGGACAAGGAGGAAATGGAGGAAAGAAAAGGGAAAAAAAGCAAAAAGGAGGAAATGGCAAATGGAAAAGAAAGGAAGAGAAATGAGTTTCCGACCAGTGAAATTCTCTCTCTCTCTCTCTCTCTCTCTCTCTCTCTCTCTCTCTCTCTCTCTCTCTCTCTCTCTCTTCTCTCTCTTCTCTCTCTCTAATCCGTCATTCATTACTTAGGACTTTCTCTCTCTTTATTTTTATCTTCCTTTCATCCGCTTCTCTCCTTCACCCTTCCTCTTTTACCTCCTCCTTCTCCCACTCCTCCTCGTCCTTGTCCTCTTCCTCCTCTTTCTCCTCCTCCTCCTCCTCCTCCTCCTTTACTTTTATCTTCCTTTCATCCCCTTCTGTCCTTCATCCTTCCTCTTTTACCTCCTCCTCCTCCTCGTCCTCTTCCTCCTCCTCGTCCTTTTCCTCCTCTTCCTCCTCTTCCTCCTCCTCGTCCTCTTCCTCCTCCCCCTCCTTAACACTTCTCATTACACGCCGAATTCAAACCTCGCGTCCTTGAACGAAATAATATAACGCATTTGATTCCTTCTTTACGATTTCCAGATAACTTCGTCCTACCCCATTTCCGCCCTCTCTTCCTGCCTCCCTCCGTCTCCCCTCTTTTTTTATCGCCTCCTCCTCCTTTTCCTCCTCCTACGTAAACGATGAACGCTGAAGGGAGAGAGAGAGAGAAGGGAGGGAGGGAGGGAGAGGAGGGAGAATACGAGAGGAGTAGAATTTTTCGTCTATTTACTCTCATAATTCAGCGTGTTAGCACCGCCATTAGGAGCGAGATTTGTTGAGTTTGCCCTATTAAGAACTGAAGAGAATGGGTTTTAACTTCTCCTTTTCATTCTCATTACGCCCTCTTTTTTGGAGTGTGTGATTTTCTCTCTCTCTCTCTCTCTCTCTCTCTCTCTCTCGTCAGTTACTCGCTTCACTGATCTTTTTTCGACATCGGTGTTCGAAAGTGCAGTTGCTACTAATGATTCTCACTCACACACACACACACACACACACACACACACACACACACACACACACCGCTACCGCTCCGGTAGCTCAGTCGGTTAGAGCGCCGCGCTGCAAGGCTTCACGGCCAAACAGGCGGAGGTTCGAGCCCTGCTCAGGCCGGATTCTTTCCGTTGACTAGGAATGTTTACTGTCCCCCCTTGAGCAAGAGGGATGGGGTGTGTGGCGTGTGAGGTCCTGGCAGTACCCAGAGATCGACACTAATGAGCACTTGCTCACGTCGTGAGGGTACCTGCTAGCGAAAGCAAGTCAAACTCGTGATCAGGCCGTGGTGAATTACACACACACACACACACACACACACACACACACACACACACACACACACACACACACACACACACACACACACACACACACCACGTATTTTTTAACCCAACTTGATACGTCCGAGTCTAGAAACAAACAAACAAAAAGTGGAAGTGCCGAGCCTTCAATTAAATATCAGCAAGTATAAAAAACATGCATAAAAGTAAAATTGTACAAAATTGATATTTTGCAAATTGTATTTTTCTCCTGAACTTGAGGATAAAAAAAGTTGTAATAATGAGCAGGATAACGAAGACTTTTTTATACTGGCGGTGTGTGTGTGTGTGTGTGTGTGTGTGTGTGTTGAGAGAGAGAGAGAGAGAGAGAGATTAATGATATGTGTCCTCATTCTTGTTACACAGACGAGCAAATTCTGAGTCGTAAATTTTGTGAAAGAAATATAGTGTTCCGCAGAAATACAGTATAATACGAAAATGTGAAAGATAATGACTCTCTCTCTCTCTGTCTCTGTCTGTGTGTGTGTGTGTGTGTGTGTGTGTGTGTGTGTGTGTGTGTGTGTGTGTGTGTGTGTGTGTGTGTGTGTGTCTCTGTATCTCAGCCAGGTTAATTATATTTCTCTATTATACATTACATGGCAAAAAAGTAATCATGTAATAGCAGTAATAACAGCAATAACAGAGTAATAATAAGAGTGAGCGGCAAGTAAATAATAGAAGTAACAGTTGTAATAATTTGGATGCTTTCGTTTTTATGTTTTGGGAGCAGCGACAGCACGCCTTTTTAGTATATTTTTTTTTTGGCCTTTAAGCTGCCTCCTTTGCTGGAAAAATAAAGGGTAGTAATAGTAGTAATAAAAGTAGTAATGTGTGTGGCGGACGAGGGCGCGTGTGTCTCTCTCTCTCTCTCTCTCTCTCTCTCTCTCTCTCTCTCTCTCTCTCTCTCTCTCTCTCTCTCTCTCTCTCTCTCTCTCTCTCTCTCTCTCTCTCTCTCTCTCTCTCTCTCTCTCTCTCTCTCTCTCTCTCTCTCTCTCTCTCTCTCTCTCTCTCTCTCTCTCTGTGTGTGTGTGTGTCGTGCAACTATTTTTGGGGGGGTTGGTGTGTTTGATAACTTCCTTTTCCGTTTCCTCTTCCACATCCTCCACTCCTTTTTCTCCTCCTCCTCCTCCTCCTCCTCCTCCTCCTCCTCCTTTTCTACGTTCGACCTTTCCTCTCTCTTCTCATCATCTCCACCTTTCCCCCTCTTACAAAACACCAAGTGAGCTTCAAATAGTTTTCAAAAGGATGTTGTATTTCGTCGCTAAAACCGTATATTTTTTCTGTCCTGAATGTCGTAGAAAAAGAGAGAAGGTCATAGGAGAGAGAAGACGAATGGGTAAGGGACAGGAAGGTGACAGAACGCTGGGTGTAGGGGAATAGGTGATGGAAGAAGCAACGACATGGAACCTATAGAAGAAATTGGGTGAATAAAGTCTCTCTCTCTCTCTCTCTGACCACCCCTTCACTCTCGCTCTCCTCTTCTTTCTCCTTTTTTCTCTTCACTTTCTATCCCATTTTCCTCTTCTCCCCTTTCCTCTTCACCTCCGTCTCCATTTCCTGCTCTCTCTCTCTCTCTCTCTCTCTCTCTCTCTCTCTCTCTCTCTCTCTCTCTCTCTCTCTCTCTCTCTCTCTCTCTCTCTCTCTCTCTCTCTCTCTCTCTCTCTCTCTCTCTCTCTCTCTCTCTCTCTCTCTCTCCTCTCCTCTTCCTCCTTCTTCTCCTCCCCCCTCCTCCTCTTCCCTTCCTTCCCCCCCCTTTGCCTCCCTTCCCCAAGAGACACCCAACTTCCCCTTAAGCTTCAGGAGGGGAATTTTGTGTCGTTTATGTCCGTCACACACACACACACACACACACACACACACACACACACACACACACACACACACACACACACACACACACACACACACACACACGCACACACACACACTCTGACTCCTCCAGTTTCAGTTTTCTTGTTATTATTCAGTTTCTTTTTCATTTTTCTTTTTCTTTTTTTATTTATTTTTTTTTTTCATTTTCTTCAATTGGTCATTCTTGTCCGGTGGGATGCTGCTGATGTTTGTGTTGTCTTTTATTTACGTTTTTCCTTTTTTTTCTTTGTTTTCTTTCGTTCCTTTTTTTCTTTTTTTACCTTTCGTGTCCTTTTTGTCTTTGTACTTCAATCCTCTGTGTCTTTCTTCTCCTTCTGCTTCTTTTTCCTCTTCTTCTTCTTCCTCTTTCTTTTCCTCTTCTTCATTTCCTTCTTCTTCTTCTTCTTCCTTATTTTCTTCTTTTTCTCCTTCTTCCTCTTCTTCTGCTGCTGCTATATTTCATTTTTATTTTTCTTCTTCTTCCTCTGCCTACAACATTTTTTAATCATTGTGGTACACCTGCCTCTTCTTATTCCTCTTTTTCTTTTTCTTCTTCTTTTCCTTCTTTTTTTCTTTTTTCTTATTTTTCTCCTTCCTCTTCTTCTGCTGCTGCTATATTTCATTTTTATTTTTCTTCTTCCTCCACTGCCTACAGCATTTTTTAATCATCGTGGTACACCTGCTTTGTTTTCCTTTGCTCACCTTTGCCTTGCACTTTCTAATCACGTCTAGCTGGGCTTTGGCGACGCACGCGAGTGATGAGGTCAACTTCCTTGCTTTTTTTACTTTTTCATCCTCTGACGGGAACTAAAAGCGGAAAGAAAAATCTGAGAGAAAGTTTGTGAAGTCCGGGATTAAACCTCACCGTATGTATCTTTTCACGAGTCTTCCTCTCCGTTTTCTTTTCTTATTTTTTTCTCTTCTGCTTCTATTACTATTTCTACTACTACTACTACTACTACTACTACTACTACTGCTACAACTTGTTTTTATTTTGCGTTTGCTCCTATTGCACTTTTCTTTCTCTTACTTAATTCCAGCGCTCTCTGCCACACTAACTCTTTGTCTCACTCTGGGTCACACGACAACAATGAAACACAACGCTCAAAACTCTTTCAGCTTTCTATATTCCTAGCCTTCTCTGTGGCACATAAACGTTCTCTTATGCATTCTATAATATCACAGTAAAGCACTCTGAGCAACCCTATTACCCCAAGTGTCAAATCTACAGTCTAAACAATGCACTTTTCACGCTTTTTTTCAATGCTTGGCCCATAACGCCGGCAGACTTCCTTGGTTGGGTTGCTGATCGGCTCCAGACCGTTAGTGACGCAGGCAAGTGACTTATAGCGGCATCATCTTGCCTGGCTCGTGCTGCCTCCCGGATTTCCCCTTGATCCACTTTGGAGAGTTCCGTTAGAGCCCGAGTTGATAGGTGGTCATTAGGACAGCTTGTGGGTAGTCTCCAGCCACTCGAATGTAAATTGTCAGCATGTAGCGGCGGGCGGTACTTGGACCCGGGTTTCGGGATCACCATTTCAAGATAGGATTATGAGCATTATGAAAAAAAGAAAGCAGTCACAAGAAAATTCTAATCACTAGGTCTCTCTTCCCCACATAAGCTGCCAGAGTAGAAATATTATGAAAAAAAGAAAGCTGGCAAAAGAAAATTCTAATCACTAGGTCTCTCTTCCCCACATAAGCTGCCAGAGTAGAAATATTATGAAAAAAAGAAAGCTGGCAAAAGAAAATTCTAATCACTAGGTCTCTCTTCCCCACATAAGCTGTCAGAGTAGAAATATTATGAAAAAAAAGGAAGCTGGCAAAAAAAAATTCTATCATTAATTCTCCAGCACACTGACCACTCCCACACATTTTCCGCCACATCAACACATTCTATCAAACTGTTACACTGTATCTCCTGCACACTGCTGCCCTTTGTCACAATAACGTACCCTGCGTCACACTTTATGCCTGTTAAAGCAATCTGCGCCACACTCCGCATTATGTCACATTTGAAATCACGCTAACATACTCACAGCCACACAAACATTCTCTCTTTTTTCGTGTCTTCCTTTCGTATAATTTTTAGCATATAATTCATATTTTACTTTTGGTGTTCATGTAATTTTCTTATATTAATCTCTATTTTTTTTTCGCTTTTTCGTTTTCTATCCAATATTTATTTCCCACCTTCTATACTTCTCTATTCCTTTGCTCACTTCCTATTCTTGATTTTTAGTTTTCATTGTTTTTCCATTAACCTCCACAGTTTTTTTCTCCATTTTTTTCTTTATATTTCTGCTTTTCGTGTTCTTTCCAATAATATTTTCCCATCTTTTGTTTTCCTCTTCCTTTCCCCACACACAAACACTTTATCACACTCCGCCAAACTAACGCATTCATCAACATGCAGCCAACTACAATTACACCATTTATTACACAACGTCATTTTCCCGGACTTCATGCTACAGAAACACACTAAAGGGCACACACACACACACTATCACACGTTGCCATAATAAAAACACATTCAGATCTCCAACAACACCGTCTATCATCTACTTTACGTCCCTCTCTCTGACCTCATGCTACAGAACCGGCATATGACCACAGATGTTGCGCCGACTAAACGAAACTTTCCAACGTTATGCTACAGAAGCACGCTCAGAGTCACAGCAACCGTCTCTATCACATTGTCTAACTAACGCATTCAAACCGACATTTACAAACTCTATCAAGCTATTCCACGTCCTTCTATAACGCGCTCAGAGCCAAACCAGCACCCTTTGTCACCCTCTGCGTCACGGCAACACACTCCGCGCCCCGCCGACACACTCTCCCGCCACACGTTGTTGCGGGAGTGACCATCAGCGGCACTCATATTGTGTCTTTATGATCGTGCCGCCCTTCTGTTTCGATTTCCTCCGTTTGCTGCGTGTGTGTGTGTGTGTTTGGTTTTCGTTTTCTGCTTTCTGCTTTCTCTTCGCTTCTCTGGTTTCTTTCGTTCCTTTTTCCCCCTTGTTTGTTTGTGTTTGTGTTTGTGTTCGCTTCCTTCCTGCCTTGTTTTCCTGTTCCCTTTGTCTTCTCTTTTCACGCGTTTTCTGCTTTTTTCTCTTCTCCGTTTTCTTTCGTTTAGTTTCCTTCCCTTGTGTGTTTGTTTTCGCTTCCTTCCTACCTTGTTTTCCTGTTTCTCCTTTTTTTCTTTTGTTTTCTTTTCTTCTCCACTTTTCACGGGTTCTGTTTTTCTCTTCCCTGTTTTCTTCCGCTACGTTTTCTCTCCTTCGTGTTGGTGTTTGTTTTCGTTTCCTTCCTGCGATGTTTTCCAGTTTCTTTTTTTTCTCTTCTGGGTTTCCTTGTTATTCATTTTTCACGGGTGTTTTGTTTTTAATTCACTTCTCGTTTCGTTATTTTCCCTGTTCTATTTCCCATTCTCTTTTCTTTCGGGTTTTCTCTTTTCTTGTTTTTTTCCTCTTTTCGGTTTTCTTATTCTTCTCTTCTCAATTTCCTTTTTGTTTTCCTTCTTTGGGATTATTTTCTCTTTTTCAGTTTCCTTTCTCTCCTCCAACCTTTCTTTTCACTACTTTTTTTTTATTTTATGTCCCTACTTCCTTCTGTGTTGTCATCTTTCTCCCAATTTTTTTCGTGTCTTCCTTTCGTAAATTTTTTAGCATTTAATTAATATTTTACTTTTGGTGTTATTTTTTTTTTCTATCCAATATTTTTTTTTCCCACCTTCTCTACTTCTCTATTTCTTTGCTTACTTCCTATTCTTGATTTTTAGTTTTCATTGTTTTTCCACAGACCTCTAACAGTTTTTCTCCATTTTTTCTTTATATTTCTGCTTTTCGTGTTCTTTCCAATAATATTTTCCCATCTTTTGTTTTCCTCTTCCTCTCCCCACTTCCTTTTCTCTACTCATCAATTTCCATTTTTCTCAGTAACCTTCACAGTTTTTTTCTCCATTTTTTCTTTATATTTCTGCTTTTCGTGTTCTTTCCAATAATATTTTCCCAGCTTTTGTTTTCCTCTTCCTTTCCCCGTTTCCTTTTCTCTACTCATCAATTTCCATTTTTCTCAGTAACCTCCAACAGTTTTTCTCCATTTTTTCTTTATATTTCTACTTTTCATGTTCTTTCCAATAATATTTTCCCATCTTTTATTTTCCTCTTCCTTTCCCCACTTCCTTTTCTCTACTCATCAATTTCCATTTTTCTCAGTAACCTCCACAATTTCTTTTTCCTCTTTTTTTCCTCCTTTTCTTCCACGTTTCTCTCTCCTTTGACAACTTCCTTGCCTCATTTCTCCCGCAGATTACCTTTCCCATCTATTTCCCTTCTATTTTTCCCTCTCATTATATTCCCTTTGACGGTTTTTCCCTTCGCTTCACATCCAATTATCCTGTCTTTTCTGCCCACCCTTTGTAATCTTTCCGCCACTACTATTTTCCTAGTCTTTTCATACCTATTCACGATTTCTTTTTTTACTTATTTCCTTGTCTTCTCCATTTTCCTTTCTGTCTCACTTAAATACTTTCCCTTTCTCTCTGCCTCCTCTTTTCACCATCTTCCTCACTTTTTGCGCACTTTGCCTAAACTTTTTCCTCTTTTCGGCCTTTCCTTTTTATCCTTTCACTTGTTTTCCTCTCGTTTTTCTGTCATTCCAATCTCTTTCCCCTTTCCTACGCTTCTTTTCACTCCCTCGAACTATTTTACCCATATTTTCTTTTTAACTCCCTTCCCTTGTTACTTTTCTTTTTTAAACATTCCTCGTTTTCTTTTTTTTCTTCTTCATGTCTTGGTTTTATTTTACCCATACTTTCTTTTTTTCTCCCTTCCTTTGACACTTTTCTTTTTAACCATCTCTCGTTTTCTTTTATTCCCCTTTCGTTTCTTGGATTTATTTTCCTTCTTCCTCTTTCTTCCCCTTCCTTTCGATTCTTACAATAATTTTCCTCGCATTTTCTTGTTCAGTTATCTCTTTCTGCGATTTACTTGTTTTCATTCTCACCTTCATGTCTCTCAATAATATCTAAATCGTTTTCCTGTCTCTTCTTTCCCCATTTTTCCTCTTCCTCCCTTCGTTTTGTTACTTATAACCATTTCAATCATATTTTCTTGCCATTTTCTCTCTTTCCCTTTATCCTTTTTTTTTTAATCTCCATATTTTTCCATAGTTTTCCATTCGTTTTACAAGTCTTTTCTTCCTTTCTTTCTCCCCCTTTTCCCCTTCGTCTTGCTACTTGTAATAATTTCACTCACATTTTCTTGTAATTTTCTCTTTCCCTTTATCCTTTCACCTTTCTTTTAATCTCTTCATATTTTTCCATAGTTTTCCATTCGTTTTACAAGTCTTTTCTTCCTTCCTTTCTCCCCCCCTTTTCCCTTCGTTTTGCTACTTATAATCATTTCACTCACACTGCATTTTTTTTAAGTAGAGGAAACAGTTCAAGGGGAAAAAAAGGGGAACAATAATGAAAAAAAGAGCCCGCTACTATTGTCCTTTTTCTCTTTTTTTTTTTTGCCTTTTCACATGACATTTATCACCTTCATTTGTTTACAATTTCTTCTTGCTCCCAGTCTTTTCTTCCCTTCCTCTTCTTCCTTTCCCTCCTAACCCTTTTACTCACATTTTCTTGTCTTTTCCTCTTTTTCCCTTTCTTCCTCTAGTTTATCCACCTTTTCATTTCAGTTTCTTCTCGTTTCCCTTTCTTTTCTATTCCTTCTCTCCTTCCTTTCGCTCCTTCTAACCCTTTTCACTCATTTTCTTGTCATTTTTTCTCATTCTTTCTGCGTTTTTATCTTTCCTTTCAAATCACCTTTTTTTTTCAGTTCCTACTTGTGTCCGTGTCTTTTCCTTCCTCTCTCCCCATTCATCATCATCTACAACCCTTTCATTCACATTTTCTCGTCATTTTCTCTTTCTTTCCGTCCGCTCACCTCTTCTTTATTCTCACATTCATTTATTTTTAGCCTCCTCTTTTTCCCTCTTTTCTTCTCTTTCTCCGTTTTTCTTTCCTCACTTATAACCCTTTCACTTGCATTTTTTTCTTTCTTTTTCTTCCTTCCCCTTCACCTTTCCTTTATCCACCTTTTCATTTGTTTTCAGTTTCCTCTGGTTTTCTTCTGTTCTTCCTTTCTCCCCTTTCTTTCGCTCCTTTCACCAATTTTTCGATTATTCTTTCTTTCTTCCCTTTCACATTTTAACCCGCCACCATCATCATCATCATCATCATCTTGTTTTCCTGTGCTTTCTTCCGTTCTTCCTTTTTCCCCTTCCTTTCACTTCTTTAAAGTATTTCATAAACTGTTACATTCATTCATGTTATCTGTCCCTTTTTTTTCTCTTCCTTTCTTCCACTTCACACGTTCCATATCATCATCTTCACTTTATTCCACAGTTTCCCTCTCTATTCCTGTCTTTTCTTCCCTGTCTCCCTTTCCTAACATCACTTATAACCCGTTCACACGTATTTCCTTCTCATGTTCAATTCTCTTTTCCTTTTTTACTATTTCATTCTTCCACTTCACATCTTCTATATCCTCCTCTTCATTTTTTTCCATAGTTTCCCTCTCTATCCCTGTCTTTTCTTCCCTTTCTCCCCTTCCTCCCATCACTTGTAACCCTTTCACATATATTTCCTTGCCTTGTTCTTTCCTTGTGTCCTTTTCTCTCTTTCTTCCACTTCACATCTTCTATATCCTCTTCTTATTTTCTTCCATAGTTTCCATCTCTGTCCTCTTCTTTTCCTCCTTTTCTCCCTTTCCTAACATCACTTACAACCCTTTCATTCATATTTCCTTGTCTTGTTCTTTCCTTGTGTCCTTCTACCTCTTTCTTTCTTCCACTTCACCTCTTCGCCAGACGTGATGCTATCCTTGTATAATTCCATGGTAAGACCGCACCTCGAGTATGCAGTACAGTTCTGGTCTCCTAATTACAGAAAGGACATTGCTTTACTGGAAAGGATTCAACGACGCGCCACAAAGATGATTCCAACCTTAAGGGCTCAACCGTACGAGGAACGATTCAAGCGACTCAATCTCTTTACATTGGAGAAAAGACGCCTGCGAGGGGATATGATTCAAGTCTTCAAGTATCTGAAAAAATTCAATAACGTCGATTACTCCAAATTCTTTGAACTGCAAACCAACCTAAGAACTAGAAATAACGGTTTACCCATTCAGTCCAGTCGATGTAACACAGACATCGGAAGGAGTTTCTTTTCAAACCGAGTCATCCGTCACTGGAACAATCTTCCTTTAGAAGTAGTAAATGCTAATACTATCAATTCCTTCAAATATCGAATCGACCGTCACTTCGCTGCGTCGGGAGTAAACTGAATATTGATGTGCTTTCATCTGCTCCTCAATATCGAGGTGCTTTCATCTGCTCCTCAATGTCGAGGTGCTTTCATCTGCTCCCCAGGCCCCAAGTGGCTGTCGAGCAGATTATATCACCAAAGCCGGCAACCTCGTAATGAGCCAACAGGCTTTCTGTTGCCTGCATTTCCATGTTTCCATGTTTCTATATCCTCTCCTTCACTTTATTCCATAGTTTCCCTCTATCCCTGTCTTTTCTTCTATTTCTCCCTTCCCTCCCATCACTTGTAACCCTTTCACACATATTTGCTTGTCATGTTTTCCTTTTGTCCTTTCACCTTTACGTTAACCTCCCCTTCACTTCTTGCTATAGTTTCCCCTCGTCTCCTTGTCTACCCTGTCTTCCTCTTTACCCTTCCCCTTCTTAACATTCGCTTCACTTCTTTCCATAGTTTACCCTCGTTTCCCGGTCTTCCTCTCTGCCCTTCCCCGTTTTCTTTGCTCTCCCTCCGGTAATTTATTCACTCGAACACGCCCCGCCTACCCAACTGATTGTTTTCCTGAAATAGAGACCGCTGGGAGACACACTGGCCGAGATAGGGAAAAAAAAGTGCTCTCTCTCTCTCTCTCTCTCTCTCTCTCTCTCTCTCTCTCTCTCTCTCTCTCTCTCTCTCTCTCTCTCTCTCTCTCTCTCTCTCTCTCTCTCTCTCTCGAAGGAATGAAAATTTACGGTTCAACACAAGGAATTAATCTCGTTCAAGGGTATCTTTTTATTTCTTTTCTTTATTCATTTTTTTTCCTTTTTTAATTTGCTGTGTGTGTGTGTGTGTGTGTGTGTGTGTGTGTGTGTGTGTGTGTGTGTGTGTGTGTGTGTGTGTGTGTGTGTGTGTGTGTGTGTGTGTACTTCCGTTTGTCTTTGTTTCTTTGCTTGCTTGTTTTTTATCACTTTTTCTTATTTTGCATCAGTCTGCTCTTCTCTCTCTATCTATCTATCCACCTATCTATCTGTCCAACTGTCTATCTTTCTATACGTCTGCCAATCAGATTGTCTATCGAGCTATCTATCTATCTATCTATATATCTATCTGTATCCATATATCCACTTATCCATATGTCTATCCGTCTATCTATCCGTCTGTTCACTTATCTATCTGCCTATCTATTTATCTATCTAAACGTCTACCTATCTGACCGTCTTACTAGCTGTCTCAATCTATCTATCTATCTATTATCTATTCCCTTTTATATCTGTCTATCTGTTTCCAATTTAAACAAGGAGATGGAGTGAGACGAACGAGACGGGAAAGAGAGATAAAAAGACGAAAAAAAAGAGGCGATAAATATATTCACACACACACACACACACACACACACACACACACACACACACACACGCAACACACACGCAACACACACACACACACACACACACACGGGAGGGCCATTTTAATATTCCCCAAAGAGGACGACAACTATGTTTTAACCCTGAGCGCCCATCCATCTCGGGCGGCGGGAGGGAAAGGAGTGAAGAGGGAAAGAGGAAGGGACAGGGAGCGATGGAGGGATGGAAGGTGGAGGGCAATGACGAAGGGAGTGAAGGCAAGAGGCGGCAAGGAAAAAGGCAAGGAGGGAATGACATAGGAAAAAGAAGGGGAGGAAGGAGAGTGAAGGATAAAGGAAAGGATGGAAGGAAGGAAGGCAAGGAGGAAGAGAATGGGAGAAAAGCCAAAAAAAAAAGGGAAAGGAATGAAAGGAAAAGAGATATGGAGAGAGGAAAGGACAGGGAACGAGGGAAGGAAGAAGGGAGGCAGGCAATGAGGAAGATAATGAAGGGTAATGAGAAAACAGTTGAAAAGGAAGAAGGATAGGTGTGAAGGATATAAGGAAAAGAAGAAGGGACAGAGGGCAAGGGAGAGAAGGGAGGAAGGCAATGATGAAGAGAAGGAGAGAAAAGATGAAAAGGAAAAAAGGAAGCTGGGAAGGACATGAGTAAGAAGAAGAAGGAATAGGTAAAGGATATAGGCAAGAATGAAATAATGAAGGAAGAATGAAGGAAAATACAAGGAAAAAGGTACGGAGGGAAGGACATAAGGAAGGAGAAGAAAGAATAGGGAAAGGACATAGAAAAAAATGGAAGGAGGGAAACAGAAAACAAGGGAAAAGGGAAGAAAGCAAGGACATAATGAGAAGAAAGGATAGATAAAGGAAAGAGTACAGAAAGAAGGAAGGCAGCTGAAGAGAAAGACGGAAAAAGACGAAAAGGAAAAAAATGGAAGGAGAGAAGAACACAATGAAGGAAAAGAAGGAAAACGCAAGAAAAAGCAAGTTAGAAAGGAAAAAATGAGAGAAAAGGAACACGAAAATATGGAAAGAATGAAGGGAAGGAAAGAAGGCAATGAAGAAATGAACGCAGGAAAAAGAGAACGAGGAAGAGGGAAGGAGAGACGGAAATGACGAAGGAGAAGGAAATAATGAAAACAGAAGGAAAGGAGAAGAAAAGGAAAAGGATTTGGGGCATGGGAATAGAGAGGGAAAGGAAAGAAGGTAGGTATGAGGGAGAGAATGAGAGAAAAAGACAGGGAAAAAGGAAATTAGAAAAGATATGAGGAAAAGTGGAAGGGACAGGGAACGAGGGAGGCAACGATGAAGAGAACGAAGGATAAAGATGAAAAAGAAAAAAGTGAAAAAGAGGACAAAGGGAGACGTAAGACATTAAAGGAAAAGTATGCTGAAAGGAAAATGATGAGAGAAAAAGCACAAGAAAACAGGGAAAAAATGGAAGGACGCAAGGAAGGAAGGTTAATGAAGAAGAGAAAGATGGAAATAGATGAAAATAAAGAAGAGAAGGACGGAAGGACATGAGGAAGGAAAAGAGAAGGAAAACATGGAAAGAAAACAACAAAATGGGAATGGAAAGAATGAGAGAAATAGGACATGGAAATAGGGAAAGAATGGAAGGAAGAAAGAAAATGAAGGACAGAATAAAGGAAAAAGATGACAAGGACAAAGGGAAGGAGGAAAGACAATAAGAAGGAGAGGTGAAGAAGGAAAACATGAAGGAAATGAAGCCGGAGGAAAAAGAATTAGGAATAAAAGCGACAATGAAAAGTAGTGAGGAAAAATGAAAGTAAGAAAGAAAGAAGGAAAATACGAGAAAAATAATCAAGAAAAGAGAGAGGAAAGGAGGGAAGATAATGAGGAAGGAGGAAGAATTCATAGGGAAGGGAGGAAAATATGGAGGGAAAAACGAGAAAGGAGAAAATGGTGAAGGAAAAGGAAAGAAAAAAATGAAAAAATGGAAAAAGAAAAGCAGCGATAGGAAAGAAGGCAAAGCAAGAAAGGGAAGGAGTAAAAGGAAATTAGGGAAAAAAATAAGAAGGGTAAAAGCAGCTAAAGAAAACTAGGAAAAAGAGAAAAAAATGAGAGGGAAAAGAAAAAAAAGAAGGAAAGAGGAAGCGAGACGAATTATGCAAGAAAAAGAGGGCAAAGAAAGATAAAAAGAAAGTAGGAAAAGGAATGAGGAAGAGAAAGCCGTGAGACGTGAGGGAAAAAAGAAAAGGATTGCTTGAGGACAGAGGGGAAGAGGAGGAAGAGGAGGAGGAGGAAAAATACTATTGGGAAAAGAAGCAAAAGAAGACAAGAATTATGTTACGTCAGGGGAGAAAAGGGAGGAAAAATATGCTGATGAAAGGACGGGAGGGAAAAAAGTGTGTAATAGGCGTGAAGGGAAGAAAGTGAAGGGATGGGAAAAACATACGAGGGAAAAATGTGTCAAGGATGGAAGAGGAAAATGGGATAGAGAGGATAAAGTTGGAGACAGTCTAGTGGAGGAGAAAGAAGAGGAGGAGGAGGAGAAAGAAGAGGAGGAGGAGGAGAAAGAAGAGGAGGAGGAGGAGAAAGAAGAGGAGGAGGAGGAAGAGAAAGAAGAGGAGGGAAGAAAGTAGTGGCAGTAGTGCTTTCAAGGAGAAAAGTTTGTAAGAGGAAGAAAAGAGAAGACTCAAGAAAATAGAAAATGATAATAAATCAGAAGAAAATAATGGGAGGAGGAGGAAGAGGAAGAGGAGGAGGAAGCATGAAAACATGGAAGGACGGGCAACAGGAAGCCCATCGGCTCATACGAGGTTGCCCGCTCTAGTGATATGATCTGCTCGCCGGTCAGTTCGTGCATGCAAAGCAGACCAAAAAAATGTATCTTTGTTTACTCCTGTTGCAACGAAGTAACAGTCGATGCACTTACTACTTCAGCAGGAATATAGTTCTAATGGCGTATGCCTCGGTTTGAAAAGAAACTCTTTCCAATGTCTGTATTCCATCGCCTCGCTTGGATAGGTAGACCGATGTTTCTGGTTCTTGAGTTGGTTTGCAACTCGAAAAACCTGGAGTAGTCGACGTTACTAAAGTTTTTCAAGTACTTGATGATCTGAATCATATGCCCTCGTAGGCGTCTCATTTCCAGTCAAAAGAAGTTTAGTCGCCTGAGTCGTTCTTCGTACGGCTGAGCCATTTAGGGTGGGAACATTTTCGTAGCGCGTCGCTGAACTCTTTCTAACAATTCAATGTCCTTCTTGTAATTAAGGGACCAAAACTGCACTGCACATTCGAGGTGAGGTCTTACCATTAAGTTACACAGGGATAACATCAATTACGGCGTCTTACACTCGAAGTTCCTTGCTGTGAACTCGAGCATAGGATTAGAGGGAGGAGGAGGAGGAGTAAAGAAAAAGAAAAGAGCGATAGAAATAGAATTGCTCATTATTTCATTCCTGTATCCTCTCATTTTCACATTTTCCTCTTTTTTTCTCCCATTCTCTATTTCCTTTGTAAGCCTCTTCTCTCTCCTTTTTATCCTATTTTCTTCTCCTTTTTCTTTCCTCTCTTCAGTAATTCAGTTTCTTTCCTTGTTTCCTTTTCTATCTCCTCTCATTTATGTCTCTTTTTCGTTATCATATCCCTTTACTTTCCTTCCTTTCATAATTTATTCTTTCTCTTCCCTTCATTACTTATTCCTGAACGTGTCCTTCCTCGTTTCAACCTCTATCTATTTTTTCTTACTCCATTCCTGTTTTCTTTCAACTCTTTACGTTTTCTTCCACAATTTCTTCCCTTCATTCTGCCGCTCCTTCCTTCACAGTCTTCTCTTTCCTTTCCTCTTCTGCCCTCTCATCTTTTCCTCTTCCTCCTCCTGCCCTATCTTTCCCTCTTTTCCGATATTTATCTTTTACCTTCCTTTCATTAATTTTCCTCCACTTTTTTCCCTCTTTCCTCTCCCACATTTCTCCCTTCCTTGATTTCCTCCTCCTTTCCTTCCTTTCTTCCACGCTAGCCTTTCCCTTCCTCCTCCTCCTCCTCCTCCGCTGCATTCTCCTCCTCCTCCTCCTACAACTTCCTTCTAATCCTTCCTTCCTTTGTAGGCGCCCATTACACATATCCTGTCTGCCTTCCTCCTCCTCCTCCTCTTCCTCTTCCTCCTCCTTCACAACTCACACAAACTCGCCTTCCTTCCTCATGAACGTCAAAACAAAAGTATATTATTTTTACGATTCGCGGGTCACAAGCAATTTTTTCCTTACTTTATTTTGCCGCTTTATTTTTTTTACTTTATTTTTCCTGTTTTTTTCTTTGTTTTCTAATTTATTTTCTTACAATATATTTTCTTTTCTTTACTTTCTGCTAT
The DNA here is from genome assembly GCF_024679095.1 of Eriocheir sinensis. Lineage (NCBI taxonomy): Eukaryota > Metazoa > Arthropoda > Malacostraca > Decapoda > Varunidae > Eriocheir > Eriocheir sinensis. The sequence continues at coordinate 9,744,382 of NC_066521.1, forward strand.
ATTTTTTTCTAGATTGTTTTTTTTTTGTGTTTCTTGATTTTCTTACTTTATTTTCTTATATTATTATTTCGTTGTGTTTCTTCATTGTTTTTTTTTTATATTTGTTTTATTATTCGGCGTTTTTAGTGTATTTACTTATTTTTTTTTCTTTATTCTTTGGTTATATTTATTTTCTTTATTCAATTTATTCAATACTTTTTTCACACACACACACACACACACACACACACACACGCACACTGACAAGGGCACAAAACACTTAACCCATTCCTATTTTTTTTTTTCTTCCCTTCTTCATCCTACTCTTTCCTCCTCTTTCTCTCTCCTCTCTCCTTTCCCCGTTCTGACCTCTTTCCCCTCTTCCTTACTCTCCTTCTCCTCCCTTTACACTTCACCTTCTTTTTCTTTATCTCCTTCCCTTTCCCCCTCTCTTTCTCTTCCCCTCCTCTTCCCTTCCTTATTTTCCATCCTTTCCCTCATTTTTTCATTTTTCATTTCTTCCTCCCTTCTCCCCTTCCCTTCCCTTTTCCTTCCTTTTCTCTCATTCTTTTCCTCTCCTCTCTCTTTCCCTTCCCTTTCTCTCCTTTATCCAGATCTTGCCTTCCCTTTTCTTTTCCTTATTTCTCTTTCGCCACCTTGCTTTTATTTCTCTTTATTCGCATCCTCTCCTCCTCTAACCTCCATATCCTATTCCCCTTATCCTCTCTTTTCTATTCTCAACTACTCCTTACCTTCCTCTCCTATTTTTTCACTTTTTTTATTTTTACATTTCCCTTTCCTTCCCTTTAACTTTCCCCCTCTCCCCTTCCTTCCCCTCTTCCTCTCTCCCTTTCTCCTTTTTAGTTTCCCCTTCTCACCTTTCTCCTCTTTTTCCCTCCTTCCTCTCTCCCTTTCCTTCTCTCCCCTCTTTTCCCCTTTTCTTTTTCAGTTTTCCCCTCTCACCTCTCTCCTCTCTCCTCTCTTTCCCTCCTTCCCCTCTCCCTTTCCTCATCTCCCTTCCGCTTTCATTCTTCCCTCCCTCCCTTTTCCTCTCTCTCCCTCCCTCTCCCATCCCTCCCTCCGCCCCTTGATTTAAGTAAACAAACCCTAGTAAACAGACAACATTTACTGTCAACACGAAACCGCCGTATATTTTTTCCTCCCATATTTATTTTCCAGTGGAACATTTTACTTTTTTCTTCTCGTTTTTCTTTTCTATATAACTGGTGTCTTCCTGTACCCTGTTCCCTCTTTTACATGCGTTTTTTTTTCTTCGTCTTTCCTTCCTCTCCTCTTTCTGCATTGTTCCTTTATCTTTACTTTTTCCTGTACACTTTCCTCTTTCAATTGTCCCTCTTTTTTATCTTTCCCATTTTTTTCCTTTGCTTTCTCTTCCTGCACTTTTTTTCTTTCCTTTTTCTTTATAGCTCCTTCCTCTTTACTTTAATTTCCTGTATATGTCTTCTAAATATCCTTATCTTTCCTTTCCTTTTCTTTTTCTTTATTTGTCTTCTTGTTTACTTTCTCTTCCAGCATCTTTTCCTTTCCTTTTCCTTTGTTGCTCCTTCCTCTTTACTTTCATTTCCTGTATATCTGTCTTTTAAATATCCTTAACTTTCCTTTCCTTTTCTCTTGCATTATCTGTCTTCTTGTTTGCTTTTTCTTCATGCACCTTTTCCTCTCTTTTTAATGTCAGTTTTCTTTTCCTTCTTTTTCCTTTACTGCTCCTCTTCTTTATTTTCTTTTCCTGCACCCATTTATCTTTTCAATTGCCGTTTTCTTTCTTTCTCTTCCTTTTATGTCTCTTTCCTTTATTTTTTCTTTCGTGCAGTTTGTCCTCTTTAGTTTTCTCTACCTTAATATCCATTCCTCACTCTTACCCCTTGCCATGTTTTTTGTCTCTTTTTGCAATATTTCTTTCTTTCCGTTCCACCCTTTTAAATGTTCTAGTCTACATTTTCTTCTATGAATGTTTCTCGGTTTACTCTATTTTGCCTTCGTGTTCCTTTTTATTCTTTTTCCCTTCTTTGAATGTTCTTTTTCATTCCACCTTACCCTACTGTTCTTTCTGTTCCTTTCCTCTTTTAAATACTTCTTTACTTATCTTATGTCCTTTAAATGATTACTTTCTCTATTTTTTTAGTTTTTTTTCCCATTCTCTCCTTTAATTAGCGTTTCCTTTCCAATTTTCTTTTTTAAATCCATTGTTCTTCCTCTTTTCTCCCCTGCTCTTCCCTAAAATGTCTCTCTCTCCCTCCCTTTGCTGTAGCCATCTCGTTCCTTCGGGTTTCCACTCTCTTTATATTCAACTCCCTCTCTCTCTTTATCTCTTTAAAATAATTGTTCTCTCTTTTCTCTTAAAATTCTCCTCTTATTTGTCTTCCCTTTCCCTTCCCTTTCCCTTCCTTCGTCTCTTTTACCTTCACCATAAAACAATCGTTCTCCTCCCTCTCTCTCACAGTCATGCCCATTTATCTGCTTTGCCATCCTCTTCAAAGTCTGCGTCAGAAGTATTAAAATAATATTGCCATGAAACATTATTCACGGAAAGTATAATACCCTTGTTACTGAAACGCAGAGCCGGCACAAAAAGGCCGGCACACAGTGAAATATTCAACGCAGCATCACGGGCGGCGCGGCAAACGTATGCGACACATGAATTGAATATTGAATTGTCACAAGAACATTAATTAAAACTGATCACATCGGAAAATAGTTCAACTGCTTTTACATGAGCATAACCATTTTCACATGAGCATAACCATTTTCACTTCCTTTTTAATGATACAACGGTTAGGTGACGGGATTTTTAAGTTTAATTCACGATGTAGAGTTTTTTTTTCTTAGATCGGAAAGCTTTGAAAAAATAATCCGAATAATTGTGTAGCGTACTTGCGAGATGTTTTGATCAACATTTGAACTCTCAAAGTTTCGTAGCCACAGCTGAAAAGTATTGTTAGTCATTTTGCTGATAATCAATGCTATCAATTAACAAAAGTTTATGAACGTTCTGAAAGATGAGCTTTTTAATAACGATGCTGCGTAACCGAATTATTTTGAATATATTTTTAGCATGGGCCGAAACGTTCTCTTTTGTGACATTTTCCTTGTTACGAAGGTCAAGGACAAGTCCCCTCACCTCTTCCTTAATTGTTTTGCTCCCTCTCCTTCCTCCAGCACCTCCTTTGCTTCTCTTTCCTTGCCTGGTAAACTGAACTGGTACACTCTGGAGCAGACTTCCTTTGTCTGTATCTCCTCTTCTCTTCTCCCGAAATTGACCTCTCTTTTGGCCTCTTGCTCTGTTTGATGGAGCAACGCCTGGCGGCCTTTTCTGTTGCTTTTTTGTTGTTGTTTTATTACCCTTGAGCTGTCTCTCTTCTTGTAAAAAAATAATAAAAAGTTCCTTTCCACATATAATCCTTTCACTCTAAATTATAGCCAAAATATCCTCCATGCTTACCCTTTCTTTCCCTCTGAACATTCTTCTCTCCCTCACACTTTCTAAAAAATACGTAACTCCTTTCCAGCGACTAACACTATATTCCCTCCCCTTGTTCCTCTTCTCTCTCCTCCGTGTCATCCCCCATCCATCACCCTTCTACCTTCTGCCCTCTACTCTCCACTGTTATATCATCCTCTCCCCTCTCCCTTCCCTTCTCTCCCTTCCTTTCCATCTTGCCTAACATCCTCCTCGTCCATTCCATACTCTCCTCTCCTTGGCTAACACCCTCTTGTCTCCTTTTTTCTTCTCTTCTTTTCTGTTTCCCCTCCTTAACACACACACTATTCCTCTTATCTCTCCCTCCTCCTTTACTTTCTCTCTTCTTCCTCCTCTCTCCTTTCCCTTCTCTCCTCTCCCTTGGTTAACACCCTCTTGTCTCCTTTTCTCTTTTCTCTTCTCTTCTTTTCTGTTTCCCCTCCCTAACACACTATTTCTTTCATCTCTCCCTCCTCCTTTACTTTCTCTCTTCTTCCTCCTCTCTTCTTTCCCTTCTTCTTTAGTCTTCTCTTCACCCTCTCCCTGTCCCCTCGCTAATAGACTCGAGCTACCATCTCCCCCCTCCCCCACCTCTCCTTCCCCTTACTACCCTTTTCCTCTCCCTTCTCTCCCCTCTTCTCTGCCTCGCGCTCTCCCCTCCTCTCCTCTTCTCTCTCCCCTCTTCTCCAGAAAAAAAGGGGGAAAAAATGAAATTGCAAGGCGGCCGGAACACAACACAACAAATTTCTCTCTCTCTCTCTCTCTCTCTCTCTCTCTCTCTCTCTCTCTCTCTCTCTCTCTCTCTCTCTCTCTCTCTCTCTCTCTCTCTCTCTCTCTCTCTCTCTCTCTCTCTCTCTCTCTCTCTCTCTCTCTCTCTCTCATCACCACCCCTATCATCACCACTACCATCATTACCACCAGCATCACAACCACAACCACCAGCACCACCACCATTAACACCAGCGCAATCACATTCACTATAACCACTACCATCATCATCAACACCATCATCATCATCATCACAACCACTATCATCACAACCATCATCACTGTTATCATCACCTCTCCTCTCCTCTCCTCCCTTTGTCTCCTCCGTTCATATATAATTTCCAGGTTAAATGTGACTAGCTTTTTTTTTCTCTCCCTGTCAGCTCAGTATTATGGCGCGAATATTCACTATGACACACGAGAAATGATGATGATAATAATAATAATAATAATAAAAATAATAATAATAACCATAATTAAGTCATTCTTCTATTTATTATTCAGTAGGTGAGCTTCTCCCACTACGCACCTCGTATAATTATATATTTTAGCTGCCTCCTAATATACGTAATTGCAAGGCGGATATTTCTCTCTCTCTCTCTCTCTCTCTCTCTCTCTCTCTCTCTCTCTCTCTCTCTCTCTCTCTCTCTCTCTCTCTCTCTCTCTCTCTCTCTCTCTCTCTCTCTCTCTCTCTCTCTCTCTCTCTCTCTCTCTCTCTCTCTCTCTCTCTCCACGAATTTACGTCAAACTTTTTTTTTTTGTCAGACTGCAAAAAACAAGATTACAGAAGTTGGTGGTAGAGGAGGGTAGGTTAAATTAAGTAAGGTTATATAAGCCTATGTGAAGTGAGGTTACGTAAGGTAAGGTAAGGATAGACAAGGTAAAATAAGGTTGAATAAGTTTGAGTTGGGTTAGGTTAGATTAGGTTTGGTTAGGTTTGAATTAGAATGAGTCAAGTTACACTGCTGGGTTAGGTTTGGATTGGGTTTGAATTGGGTTTGAATTGGGTTTGAATTGGGTTTGAATTGGGTTTGGTTTGAATTAGGTTTGGTTATAAAAGCTTAGGTTTAGATTATGTCTGGTAAGGTTTGGTTAGGTTAGCTTAGATTAGGATTAGGTTTGGTTATATTAGCTTAGGTCTGGAGTAGGTTTGGTTAGGTTTGGATTAGGTTCGGTTATGTTAGCTTAGGTTTGGATTAGGTTCGGTTATGTTAGCTTAGGTTTGGATTAGGTTCGGTTATGTTAGCTTAGGTTTGGATTAGGTTTGGTTATGTTAGCTTAGGTTTGGATTAGGTTTGGTTATGTTAGCTTAGGTTTGGATTAGGTTCGGTTAGGTTAAGATCAGTTTTGGTTATATTCGCATGGGTTTGGATAAGGGTTGGTTAGGTTTAGATCAGGTTTGGTTATATTCGCTTAAGTTTGGATTAGGTTTGGTCAGGTTAGCTTAGTTTTGGATTAGGTTTGGTTAAGTAAGATTAGGTTTGGTTGCGATGGCTCATGTTACAGTGCTATTCTACTGGTGTGCTGGTTTGTATGATGCTTGCCATGGTGATTAATGGTGATGTTTTCCCCATGTTCCCTTTAAAGGTCTGCTAGCGTGGCGATGGTGCTGGAAATAATCATAATTGTAGTGATGGTGGTAACAGTGACTATGGTGATGATAAGTAGAACAAATGATAATGATAATGCTCTTTTTTTATGCTTTGTTGGCGAGGTGATGCTGATGGTAGTGGTAATAGTGATGATGGTGAGGATGATGAGGTGTAGGTGTAAGCAAATTAAATGATAATGTTTTCTCGTTCTTCTTTCTTGGGTCAATGGTGTGGTGGTGGTGGTGGTGATGGTGATTGTGGTGATGGTGATGAAATGTGTGTGTGGTTTTTTTTTTACAACAAAGGAAACGGCTCAAGGACACAAAAAAGGAAACAATAATAAAAAATAAGCCCGCTACTCGCTGCTCCTAAAAAGAATCCAAAGAGGTGGCCGAAAGAGGGGTCAGTTTCGGGAGGAAGAGGGGTCAGTTTCGGGAGGAAGAGGGGTCAGTTTCGGGAGGAAGAGGGGTCAGTTTCGGGAGGAAGAGGGGTCAGTTTCGGGAGGAAGAGGGGTCAGTTTCGGGAGGAAGAGGGGTCAGTTTCGGGAGGAAGAGGGGTCAATTTCGGGAGGAAGAGGGGTCAATGTCGGGAGGAAGAGGGGTCAATGTCGGGAGGAAGAGGGGTCAATGTCGGGAGGAAGAGGGGTCAATGTCGGGAGGAAGAGGGGTCAATGTCGGGAGGAAGAGGGGTCAATGTCGGGAGGAAGAGGGGTCAATGTCTGGGAGGAAGAGGGGTCAATGTCAGGAGGAAGAGGGGTCAATGTCGGAGAAGAGGGTCAATGTCAGGAGGAAGAGGGTCAATGTCGGGAGGAAGAGGGGTCAATGTCGGGAGGAAGAGGGGTCAATGTCGGGAGGAAGAGGGGTCAATGTCGGGAGGAAGAGGGGTCAATGTCGGGAGGAAGAGGGGTCAATGTCGGGAGGAAGAGGGGTCAATGTCGGGAGGAAGAGGGGTCAATGTCGGGAGGAAGAGGGGTCAATGTCGGGAGGAAGAGGGGTCAATGTCGGGAGGAAGAGGGGTCAATGTCGGGAGGAAGAGGGTCAATTTCAGGAGGAAGAGGGTCAATGTCAGGAGGAAGAGGGTCAATGTCAGGAGGAAGAGGGTCAATGTCGGGAGGAAGAGGGGTCAATGTCGAGAGGAAGAGGGGTCAATGTCGGGAGGAAGAGGGGTCAATGTCGGGAGGAAGAGGGGTCAATGTCGGGAGGAAGAGGGGTCAATGACGGGAGGACGAGGGTCAATGTCAGGAGGAAGAGGGTCAATTTCAGGAGGAAGAGGGTCAATGTCAGGAGGAAGAGGGTCAATCCAGGAGGAAGAGGGTCAATTTCGGGAGGAAGAGGGTCAATGTCAGGAGGAAGAGGGTCAATGTCGGGAGGAAGAGGGGTCAATGTCGGGAGGAAGAGGGTCAATGTCGGGAGGAAGAGGGGTCAATGTCAGGAGTAAGAGGGTCACTGTCGGGAGGAAGAGGGGTCAATGTCGGGAGGAAGAGGGGTCAATGTCGGGAGGAAGAGGGGTCAATTTCGGGAGGAAGAGGGGTCAATGTCGGGAGGAAGAGGGGTCAATGTCGGGAGGAAGAGGGGTCAATGTCGGGAGGAAGAGGGGTCAATGTCGGGAGGAAGAGGGTCAATGTCAGGAGGAAGAGGGTCAATTTCAGGAGGAAGAGGGGTCAATGTCGTGAGGTAGAGGGGTCAATGTCGGGAGGAATCGGGGTCAATTTCGGGTGGAATAGGGGTCAATTTCGGGAGGAAGAGGGGTCAATTTCGGGAGGAAGAGGGGTCAATTTCGGGAGGAAGAGGGTCAATGTCAGGAGGAAGAGGGTCAATGTCAGGAAGAGGGTCAATTTCAGGAGGAAGAGGGTCAATTTCAGGAGGAAGAGGGTCAATTTCAGGAGGAAGAGGGTCAATGTCAGGAGGAAGAGGGTCAATGTCAGGAGGAAGAGGGTCAATTTCAGGAGGAAGATGGGTCAATGTCGTGAGGAAGAGGGGTCAATGTCGGGAGGAAGAGGGGTCAATGTCGGGAGGAAGAGGGGTCAATGTCAGGAGGAAGAGGGTCAATTTCGGGAGGAAGAGGGTCAATGTCAGGAGGAAGAGGGTCAATGTCAGGAGGAAGAGGGGTCAATGTCAGGAGGAAGAGGGGTCAATGTCAGGAGGAAGAGGGTCAATGTCAGGAGGAAGAGGGGTCAATTTCAGGAGGAAGAGGGTCAATGTCAGGAGGAAGAGGGGTCAATGTCAGGAGGAAGAGGGTCAATGTCAGGAGGAAGAGGGTCAATGTCGGGAGGAAGAGGGTCAATGTCAGGAGGAAGAGGGGTCAATGTCAGGAGGAAGAGGGTCAATGTCAGGAGGAAGAGGGTCAATTTCAGGAGGAAGAGGGGTCAATGTCAGGAGGAAGAGGGTCAATGTCAGGGAGGAAGAGGGGTCAATGTCAGGAGGAAGAGGGTCAATGTCAGGAGGAAGAGGGTCAATGTCAGGAGGAAGAGGGGTCAATGTCAGGAGGAAGAGGGTCAATGTCAGGAGGAAGAGGGGTCAATGTCGGGAGGAAGAGGGTCAATGTCAGGAGGAAGAGGGTCAATGTCGGGAGGAAGAGGGTCAATGTCAGGAGGAAGAGGGTCAATGTCAGGAGGAAGAGGGGTCAATTTCGGGAGGAAGAGGGGTCAATGTCGGGAGGAAGAGGGGTCAATTACGGGAGGAAGAGGTCAATGTCAGGAGGAAGAGGGGTCAATTTCAGGAGGAAGAGGGTCAATGTCAGGAGGAAGAGGTCAATGTCAGGAGGAAGAGGGGTCAATGTCAGGGAGGAAGAGGGTCAATGTCAGGAGGAAGAGGGGTCAATGTCAGGAGGAAGAGGGGTCAATGTCAGGAGGAAGAGGGTCAATGTCAGGAGGAAGAGGGTCAATGTCAGGAGGAAGAGGGTCAATGTCAGGAGGAAGAGGGTCAATGTCAGGAGGAAGAGGGTCAATGTCAGGAGGAAGAGGGTCAATGTCAGGAGGAAGAGGGTCAATGTCAGGAGGAAGAGGGGTCAATGTCGGAGGAAGAGGGGTCAATGTCAGGAGGAAGAGGGGTCAATGTCAGGAGGAAGAGGGTCAATTTCAGGAGGAAGAGGGTCAATTTCAGGAGGAAGAGGGGTCAATGTCGGGAGGAAGAGGGGTCAATGTCGGGAGGAAGAGGGGTCAATTTCGGGAGGAAGAGGGTCAATGTCAGGAGGAAGAGGGTCAATGTCAGGAGGAAGAGGGGTCAATGTCAGGAGGAAGAGGGTCAATGTCAGGAGGAAGAGGGGTCAATGTCAGGAGGAAGAGGGTCAATGTCAGGAGGAAGAGGGTCAATGTCAGGAGGAAGAGGGTCAATGTCAGGAGGAAGGGGTCAATGTCAGGAGGAAGAGGGTCAATGTCAGGAAGAGGGTCAATGTCAGGAGGAAGAGGGGTCAATGTCAGGAGGAAGAGGGGTCAATGTCAGGAGGAAGAGGGTCAATGTCAGGAGGAAGAGGGTCAATGTCAGGAGGAAGAGGGTCAATGTCAGGAGGAAGAGGGGTCAATTTCAGGAGGAAGAGGGTCAATGTCAGGAGGAAGAGGGGTCAATGTCAGGAGGAAGAGGGTCAATGTCAGGAGGAAGAGGGGTCAATGTCGGGAGGAAGAGGGGTCAATGTCGGGAGGAAGAGGGGTCAATTTCGGGAGGAAGAGGGGTCAAATTCGGGAGGAAGAGGGTCAATTTCGGGAGGAAGAGGGTCAAGTTCGGGAGGAAGAGGGGTCAATTTCGGGAGGAAGAGGGGTCAATTTCGGGAGGAAGAGGGGTCAATTTCAGGAGGAAGAGGGGTCAATGTCAGGGAGGAAGAGGGGTCAATGTCAGGAGGAAGAGGGTCAATGTCAGGAGGAAGAGGGTCAATTTCGGAGGAAGAGGGTCAATTTCGGGAGGAAGAGGGTCAATGTCAGGAGGAAGAGGGGTCAATTTCAGGAGGAAGAGGGGTCAATTTCAGGAGGAAGAGGGTCAATGTCAGGAGGAAGAGGGTCAATGTCAGGAGGAAGAGGGTCAATGTCAGGAGGAAGAGGGTCAATTTCAGGAGGAAGAGGGTCAATGTCAGGAGGAAGAGGGTCAATGTCAGGAGGAAGAGGGGTCAATTTCAGGAGGAAGAGGGGTCAATGTCAGGAGGAAGAGGGGTCAATTTCAGGAGGAAGAGGGGTCAATGTCAGGAGGAAGAGGGGTCAATGTCAGGAGGAAGAGGGGTCAATTTCAGGAGGAAGAGGGTCAATTTCAGGAGGAAGAGGGGTCAATGTCAGGAGGAAGAGGGGTCAATGTCAGGAGGAAGAGGGGTCAATTTCAGGAGGAAGAGGGTCAATTTCAGGAGGAAGAGGGTCAATTTCAGGAGGAAGAGGGGTCAATTTCAGGAGGAAGAGGGTCAATTTCAGGAGGAAGAGGGGTCAATTTCAGGAGGAAGAGGGTCAATTTCAGGAGGAAGAGGGGTCAATTTCAGGAGGAAGAGGGGTCAATTTCAGGAGGAAGAGGGTCAATTTCAGGAGGAAGAGGGTCAATTTCAGGAGGAAGAGGGGTCAATTTCAGGAGGAAGAGGGTCAATTTCAGGAAGAGGGGTCAATTTCGGGAGGAAGAGGGGTCAATTTCGGGAGGAAGAGGGGTCAATTTCGGGAGGAGAAGGGTCAATTTTGGGAGGAGAAGGGTCAATTTCGGGAGGAAGAGGGGTCAATTTCGGGAGGAAGAGGGGTCAATTTCGGGAGGAAGAGGGGTCAATTTCGGGAGGAAGAGGGGTCAATTTCGGGAGGAAGAGGGGTCAATTTCGGGAGGAAGAGGGGTCAATTTCGGGAGGAAGAGGTGGCAATTTCAGGAGGAAGAGGGTCAATTTCAGGGAGGAAGAGGGGTCAATTTCGGGAGGAAGAGGGGTCAATTTCGGGAGGAGAAGGGTCAATTTCGGGAGGAAGAGGGGTCAATTTCGGGAGGAAGAGGGGTCAATTTCGGGAGGAAGAGGGGTCAATTTCGGGAGGAAGAGGGGTCAATTTCGGGAGGAAGAGGGGTCAATTTCGGGAGGAAGAGGGGTCAATTTCGGGAGGAAGAGGGGTCAATTTCGGGAGGAAGAAGGTCAATTTCAGGAGGAAGAGGGTCAATTTCAGGAGGAAGAGGTCAATTTCGGGAGGAAGAGGGGTCAATTTCGGGAGGAGAAGGGTCAATTTCGGGAGGAACAGGTCAATTTCAGGAGGAAGAGGGTCAATTTCAGGAGGAAGAGGGGTCAATTTCAGGAGGAAGAGGGGTCAATTTCAGGAGGAAGAGGGTCAATTTCAGGAGGAAGAGGGTCAATTTCAGGAGGAAGAGGGTCAATTTCAGGAGGAAGATGGGTCAATTTCGGGAGTAAGTGGGGTCAATTTCGGGAGGAAGAGGGGTCAATTTCGGGAGGAGAAGGGTCAATTTCGGGAGGAGAAGGGTCAATTTCGGGAGGAGAAGGGTCAATTTCGGGAGGAAGAGGGGTCAATTTCGGGAGGAAGAGGGGTCAATTTCGGGAGGAGTAGGGTACATTTTGGGAGGAGAGTGGTCAATTTCGGGAGGAAGTGGGGTCAATTTTAGGAGGAGAAGGGTCAATTTCCGGAGGAAGAGGGGTCAATTTCAGGAGGAAGAGGTCAATTTCAGGAGGAAGAGGGGTCAATTTCAGGAGGAAGAGGGTCAATTTCAGGAGGAAGAGGGTCAATTTCAGGAGGAAGAGGTCAATTTCGGGAGGAAGAGGGGTCAATTTCGGCAGGAAGAGGGGTCAATTTCGGAAGGAAGAGGGGTCAATTTCGGAAGGAAGAGGGGTCAATTTCGGAAGGAAGAGGGGTCAATTTCGGGAGGAAGAGGGGTCAATTTTGGGAGGAGAAAGGTCAATTTCGGGAGGAAGAGGGGTCAATTTCGGGAGGAAGAGGGGTCAATTTCGGGAGGAAGAGGGGTCAATTTCGGGAGGAAGAGGGGTCAATTTCGGGAGGAAGAGGGGTCAATTTCGGGAGGAAGAGGGGTCAATTTCGGGAGGAAGAGGGGTCAATTTCGGGAGGAAGAGGGGTCAATTTCGGGAGGAAAACGGTCAATTTCAGGAGGAAGAGGGGTCAATTTCAGGAGGAAGAGGGGTCAATTTCAGGAGGAAGAGGGGTCAATTTCAGGAGGAAGAGGGTCAATTTCAGGAGGAAGAGGGGACAATTTCGGGAGGAAGAGGGGTCAATTTCGGGAGGAAGAGGGGTCAATTTCGGGAGGAAGAGGGGTCAATTTCGGGAGGAAGAGGGGTCAATTTCGGGAGGAAGAGGGGTCAATTTCGGGAGGAAGAGGGGTCAATTTCGGGAGGAGAAGGGTCAATTTCGGGAGGAGAAGGGTCAATTTCAGGAGGAAGAGGGTCAATTTCAGGAGGAAGAGGGTCAATTTCAGGAGGAAGAGGTCAATTTCGGGAGGCAGAGGGGTCAATTTCGGGAGGAAGAGGGGTCAATTTCGGGAGGAAGAGGGGTCAATTTCGGGAGGAAGTGGTCATTTCGGGAGGAAGAGGGTCAATTTCAGTGGTGTGGGTCAATTTGGGAGGAAGAGGGTCTACCACCACACACTCGGCATCTACACAGTGTGAGTACAGTCTCTGTTTCTCTCTGTCTCTCTCTCTGTCTCCCCTTTCCCTCGTTCTCCCCTTCCTTCCCCTTGCCTCCTTCCTACCCTTCCCCCTCCATCCTCTCCTCCTCTCTCCATCCCACTTTCCTTCCCTCCTTCCCTTCCTCCCCTTGCTCCTCCCCCTCCTCCCTTTCCTTCCCCTCCTCCCCATGGCCAAACTGACAAACTAAAATAGATCACCTTTCGCTCTTTTGTCTCTCTTTCTCTGTCTGTTTCTTTTTTGCTTCTTTCTTTCTTTCTTTCTTTCTCTCCCTTTTTCTTTATGAACTTGACACTCACGAAATGAACGCAAGCCACTTAAGGGAATTTGAAGCGACTGTAAATTTTTCCTTTCTCTTAATCTTCCTCTTTTTCACTTCTTTTTTTCAACATTTTTTTTTATCTCTCTCATTGTTACACTAATCCTTTTTTTCTCTTACTAACTCTTTTTTTTCTTTTATTCCTCTGTCTTTGTCCTTTATCGCTTGTCTTTGCGCCCTGAAGCCTTTGTTTTTGCTTCCAATTTTGTGTCCATATATAAAGTGTCTGTTTGTCTGTCCTTCTGTCTGTCTGTGTCTGTTTGTCTGTCTGTGTGTATGTGTGGATGTCCCAACCACTTGATAGCCAATTCCTCGCATTATGAACAGGTGAATGTACGTTTATGTGCGTGTATGTCCGTATAGGAGCTTGAAACACACACACACACACCTTCCCATTACTGTGTGTGTGTGTGTGTGTGTGTGTGTGTGTGTGTGTGTGTGTGTATATATGACTAATGGCTTTGGAGACACGGGTACGGTGTGGGTGTGTGTGTGTGTGTGTGTGTGTGTGTGTGTGTGTGTGTGTGTGTGGGTGTGTGGGTGTGGGTGTGTGTGTATGTGAGAGAGAGAGAGAGAGAGAGAGAGAGAGCTCATTCCTCCTTCATGACAGCTTAGCCTCATTACTCTTTTTGTTGATGAGTGTGTGTGTGTATGTGTGTGTGTATGTATGTATGTATGTATGTATGCATGTCTAAATGAATGAATGAATATTTAAATGAATAATGTAAGTCTTCTCAGTCCTTCTCTTTCACTACCAAATATAATCTCCAAAATTCATCACCACTCAATTTCCTCTCACCACCACCATCACCACCACCTCCTCCTCCACCACCACCACCAGCACATCTTTACCTGCCTCTCTCTCACTCTCACTTTCTTTCCCTCAGGTTACTCGCAGTCGTCTTATTCTTCCTGGAGACAACATGGGCAGTGACGCTCTTCCTTCGCGTGTGTGTGAGGTAAGGGGAGGAGGTAGGAAGGGGAGAGGAGGGGGAGAGGAGGGGGAGGGGAGAGGGAGGGAGGGGAGAAGGGAGCGACTGAAAGAAAGGAAGGGAAGCAAGGATGAATAGATGGTTGAACAGACTGAGGAAAGAAAACACGTATAGAGGAAGAGGTAGGAAGAGAAGGAAGGAAGGAACGAAGGAAGGAGCAAAGAAAGGAAGGAAGGAAGGAAAAAAGGAAATAAGAAAGTAAAGAAGGTAGTAAAAAAATATATACGTAGATATAAAAACGAAGATAAAATATGTAAAAAAAAAAATCGAACAAAAGATGATTGGAAGGAAGGTACGAAGGAAAGAAAGAAGGAAAGACGAACAATAATAATGAAACAAAATGAAAGAAAGAAGAAAAGGGAAAAAAATTTAAAAAGGAGGGAGAGACAGATACTCATATATATATATATATATATATATATATATATATATATATATATATATATATATATATATAAAAATTATCATACGCATAAAACTAAACCATCTTTTTTGCGTATATATAATTATCGCTTTTTCACGTATGCGAGATTAAAGCACGTCATATTCAAGGATAGGAGGGATTAAAAAACGAAAAGGAAATGGAGAAAGATAAAAAAAAGAGGAATGAAGAAATAATGCTGAGTAAAGAAGAAGAGAGTGAGAAGATGAAGAAGGAAGTAACAAAAAAAGAAAGGAGAGAAAGGAATTATGTCGTGTGGGAAAAAAACGGAAAATTAAGAATATAGGAGGAAGGGAAGGAGAAATAATGCTGAGTGTGGCTGAACAGTTGATGAAACGAGAGAATAAGCGAGGAAAGGAGAATAATAACAATGAAGGGAGAATATGAGGAGAGAGATAGAGATGTGGAGACTAAGAAGAGACTTTCAGGATTTCATGAATGGAAAATGATGGAGGAAGCACAAAAGGAGGAGGAGGAGGAACAGTTAGAGAAAGAGGAGGAGGAAGAGGAGGAGGAGCAGGAGGAGGAGGAAGAAGAAGAGGAGGAGCAGGAGGAGTAGGAGTTGGAAAAGGAGGAGGAGGAGGAGGAGAAAAGAGAGGGAGGAGGGGAGGAGGAGAGGGAGGAGAGGGAGGAAGAGAAGAAGGAGAAAGAGGAGAAAAAAAAGAAAGGACTGAAGGAGAGAAGTTATAAAAAAAAATTATGAAAGAAGAAAATTTGAGAAGAATAGAAGGAGGAAGGGAGGGAAGAAGAGATAGACGGGAGAATGAAGAGGGGAGAAAGAAAGAAAATTGAAACAAGAGGGGAGAAACTAAAAAAAAATGAGATGAGAAGCGAGGAAATAAAGACGAAACGAAAAAAGGGAGGGATGAACGGAGTGAAGAGAAGAAAAGGAAGGAAAAATGAAAGAGGGGAAAAGGGAAAGAAGATATAAAAGAAGAATGGGAAGGAATATTTGATAGAGAAGTAAAGGAGGGAGAAATAGCAAGAAGAAAAGTAAGGTAAAAAAAAAAGGATGGGGGAGAAGGAGAGACGTTGATAAAGAAGAGAAGAAGAGGTACAGAAGAAAGGGAGGCAGAACGGAGGAACGGAGGAGTGGAGGGAAGGGCAAAAGGAGGTAAAAGGTGAAAAAAATGAAGGAAGGAAGGAATGGAAGAAGGAAGAAATGGGAAGGAAGAAGGTAAGGTAAAAAGGAAAGGAGTGAAAAAATAAATGGAAGAAGGAAGAAATGGCAAATAGTAAAGGAAAGAAGAATGGAAAGAAGAAGAGAGGGGACAATGATACAGAATGAGAGGAGTGGTAAAGGAAATGAAGGGAGGAAGAAGAAAGGAATGGAGGCTGAGAAGGAGTTGCTTGATGCTCTGGAGGTAATGGGAGGAAACTTTGCTCCCTTTTCCCTCCCTCCACATTGTTCTGAAGACACGAGTTGGAATGAAGAGGGAGGAAGGAATGGAGTGGAAAAATAATGAAGGGGAGGGAAGAGAGGGGAGAAAGGAGAAGAGAATGATGGAGAAAAGGTGGAATTAAGGAGAGGGAAGGAATGAAGAGGAAGAGGAGTGTGATAAATTGAAAAGTAGGGAAAGGGATGAATGTGAGGTAGGGTGAATGAAGGAGCTAAATGAATGAAGGAAGAGCTGAACTGAAAAGAAAGAAAGGAAGGAGAAAGCACGAGTCAAGCATCACGGCAGCAACTATAAATAAATTCGCCTGTGCCACTAACAGACAAACCTCCACCAGGAACCTACCGGCGCTAATACAGGCAGCAAGGAAGAAAAAAATCGGGAAGGAAAAGAGGATATGAAGGAGGTGGAAGAAGTGGAATGGAAGGGGTGAAAAAAAGAAGGGGAAGAGGATAAATAAAAAAAGAAATGAAAATAATGAAGGAAGGGAGAGAATGAAGGAAGGTCAGAAGAACCAGAGTGAATAAAGAAAAAGAAGGAATGAATTAAAACGAAGAAATGTAATAGATGAAGAGATAAGAGAATGACCGATGGGAAAGTATATGAAGAAAGAGGAAAAGATTTTGGATGAATAGGGAATAAGTGGACTGAATGAAAGAATGAGATAAGGAATGAGTGTTGCTTTTTTCCTTAACGTTGATTTTAATATTTCGGATCCACATTCTGCTTTATTCCTTCATTTTCTTGATCTTAGTCTTCTTCTCTCTTCTTCTTCTTCTCTCTTCTTCTTCTGAGTCTTCTTCTTCTTCTGAGTCTTCTTCTTCTTCTGAGTCTTCTTCTTCTTCTTCTGAGTCTTCTTCTTCTTCTTCTGAGTTCTTCTTCTTCTTCTTCTTAGTCTTCTTCTCTCTTCTTCTTCTTCTTCTTAGTCTTCTTCTCTCTTCTTCTTCTTCTTCTTAGTCTTCTTCTCTCTTCTTCTTCTTCTTCTTAGTCTTCTTCTTCTTAGTCTTCTTAGTCTTCTTCTTAGTCTTCTTCTTAGTCTTCTTAGTCTTCTTCTTAGTCTTCTTCTTAGTCTTCTTCTTCTTAGTCTTCTTCTTCTTCTTCTTAGTCTTCTTCTTCTTCTTCTTAGTCTTCTTCTTCTTCTTCTTCTTAGTCTTCTTCTTCTTCTTAGTCTTCTTCTTCTTAGTCTTCTTCTTCTTCTTCTTAGTCTTCTTCTTCTTCTTCTTAGTCTTCTTCTTCTTCTTCTTAGTCTTCTTCTTCTTCTTCTTAGTCTTCTTCTTCTTCTTCTTAGTCTTCTTCTTCTTCTTCTTAGTCTTAGTCTTCTTCTTCTTAGTCTTAGTCTTCTTCTTCTTAGTCTTAGTCTTCTTCTTCTTAGTCTTAGTCTTCTTCTTCTTAGTCTTAGTCTTCTTCTTCTTAGTCTTCTTCTTCTTCTTCTTCTTCTTCTTCTTCTTCTTAGTCTTCTTCTTCTTCTTCTTAGTCTTCTTCTTCTTCTTCTTAGTCTTCTTTCTCTTCTTCCTTTTCTTCATATTTCTTTTCTTCTTCTTTTGGATTCCATCTATCATTTTTTTCACCAAACTTTTTTATCTTTCTTACAACTTTTCCTTTTTTTCCCTTTGTCAGCAACATCCTTTTTCATCACCTCACCAACCTGACCTTCACCACATTACTCGCCGTTACCTTAATACTCATCATCATCACCATCAATGTAACCAGCATCATCACCATCATCACTATAACTATCACAAACAACACTTAAATCACCATTACAAAATATATCACTATCATTGCCAGCATCATCACCATCATCATCATTATCATCATCAACATTCTGCTTCTATTACTATTTTTTTATGCTTTTTCTTTTTCTCTTTTTTTCCCGCGCCAGGCAAAGCAATGTTCCAAACTAGAGAGAAAAGAATGGGAAAAAAAATTCGCGTTCCTCGCTCCTGTGGCTCTGAATATTGACCTAGCTCCTCTCTCTCTCTCTCTCTCTCTCTCTCTCTCTCTCTCTCTCTCTCTCTCTCTCTCTCTCTCTCTCTCTCTCTCTCTCTCTCTCTCTCTCTCTCTCTCTCTCTCTCTCTCTCTCTCTCTCTCTCTCTCTCCTATCTTATACATACGCGAGACAGACGGAATAACTTTAAACATTGTGTGTGTGTGTGTGTGTGTGTGTGTGTGTGTGTGTGTGTGTGTGTGTGTGTGTGTGTGTGTGTGTGAGAATGAGAAAAAAAAAATTGTCTAGGTTACCAATATAACAGACCAATAAAATTTCTGTCTCTCTGTCTCTCTCTCTCTGTCTCTCTCTCTCTCTGTCTCTCAAGACATAGCCATGGGTGGGGATGCTCAATTCAACATAGCAATGGGCTTTTCCACTCACTTACCACACATCACACACCCTGCCCGAGGATACACACACACACACACACACACACACACACACATTCCTATTCCTTGTTTCTTTCACTACTTCTCTCGCTCTTATCATTCTCTCTCTCTCTCTCTCTCTCTCTCTCTCTCTCTCTCTCTCTCTCTCTCTCTCTCTCTCTCTCTCTCTCTCTCTCTCTCTCTCTCTCTCTCTCTCTCTCTCTCTCTCTCTCTCTCTCCTCAACAATCCAAGTGAACTAATGCCTCACAATTTTGTCTTTCCTATCTCTTTCCTCCACCTTCTCTCTCTCTCTCTCTCTCTCTCTCTCTCTCTCTCTCTCTCTCTCTCTCTCTCTCTCTCTCTCTCTCTCTCTCTCGCTCTCTCTCTCTCTCTCTCTCTCTCTCTCTCTCTCTCTCTCTCTCTCTCTCTCTCTCTCTCTCTCTCTCTCTCTCTCTCTCTCTCTCTCTCTCTCTCTCTCAACAATCCAAGTGAACTAATGCCTCACAATTTTGTCTTTCCTATCTCTTTCCTCCACCTTCTATCTTTCACTCTCTCACTCTCTCACTCTCCTCTCCTCTCCTCTCTCTCTCTCTCTCTCGCTCTCTCTCTCTCTCTCTCTCTCTCTCTCTCTCTCTCTCTCTCTCTCTCTCTCTCTCTCTCTCTCTCTCTCTCTCTCTCTCCGCCTTACCTTCCTCTTTCTCTCACTCACATTAATCGTCTTCTCTCTATTTTTCCTTCCCATCTAACTTTTCTCTTTACTCTCCTCTTCTCATTCCCTGGCAGCCGAGAGAGTGCCTTGACATGCCTGAGAAATGAGAATTGGTCCAGTTAACTGATAGGACAATAGGAGTATACTTTACATTCTCTAATTTTGCTCCCTTCGTTTCGTCCCGTTAGATAAAGAACGAGTGTATGGTTCCTTGCTCTCCTCCTCTTCCTTCTCCTCCTCCTCCTCCTCCTCCTCCTCCTCCTCCTTTTGCACCTCATGACACTGCTTTCATAACCTTACAATGCCCATACACTCAATACCAAACCGTTGCCTACACTAGAAACTTTACAATTATAGCTAATGTATAGGAGTTCAAGCTACATCACTCAAGCCCAAAGGTAAAAAAAGGGACCATACGTTTGAGAGGAGGAAAAGGGAAACTCAATTAATTACTACGGGAATAAAAGGCAAAACAGAGATAATAGAGGGATCGTATGTCATAGAGGTTTGAGCTACATTATTTGAGAGAGAGAGAGAGAGAGAGAGAGAGAGAGAGAGAGAGAGAGAGAGAGAGAGAGAGAGAGAGAGAGAGAGAGAAAGAGAGCAGAAAAGGCGGAATTTAAAAAAGGGAAAAAAAATGCCAGTAACTTTCTCGCATTTGAAATTAAACTATGGCCTGTGATCACGACTTTTCACATTGTTGACTTTTTTATGTGTTTGTCTGTTACTGAAGGTGTGAAAATCGTGTTCCATTAAGTACTTTCCCTTTTTTTTACCTTTCCAGTTTTCACTCTTGTTTACTACCCCATTTTTCATCCCTTTTTTTTCCTTTTCCAGTTTCACTCTTGTTTACTATCCCATTTTTCATCCCTTTTTTTCCCTTTCCTGTTTTCACTCTTGTTTACTACCCCATTTTTCATCCCTTTTTTTACCTTTCCTGTTTTCACTCTTGTTTACTACCCCATTTTTCATCCCTTTTTTTTACCTTTCCTGTTTTCACTCTTGTTTACTATCCCATTTTTCATCCCTTTTTTTACCTTTCCTGTTTTCACTCTTGTTTACTATCCCATTTTTCATCCCTTTTTTTTCCCTTTCCAGTTTCACTCTTGTTTTTTTGTTACATTTTCCAGCTGTTATTCTTTTTTTTCATTCTTTTTTCCTTTCCAGTTATCACACTTTTTTTTTGTTACATTTCCCAGCTATCTTTTTTTTTCATTTTACAGTTTTCCCCGTTGTTTTTTACCTTTCCCATTTTTCATCATTTTTCCTTTGCCATTTTTCATTCTTATTTTCCTTTCCTAGTTTTCATCCTTTTTTTCCTTTCTCAGTTTTCATCCTTTTTTCCTTTCCCAGTTTTCATTCTTTTTTTTCCCTTTCCCATTTTTCATCATTTTTTCCTTTCCCATTTTTCATTCTTATTTTCCTTTCCTAGTTTTCATCCTTTTTTTCCTTTCACAGTTTTCATCCTTTTTTCCTTCCCCAGTTTTCATTCTTTTTTTTCCCTTTCCCATTTTTCATTCTTATTTTCCTTTCCTAGTTTTCATCCTTTTTTTTCCTTTCCCATTTTTTCATTCTTATTTTCCTTTCCCACTTTTCATCCTTGTTTTCCTTTCCCTATTTTCACTTATTTTAGTTACCTCTCCCTGTTTTCATCCTTTTTTTTTCCTTTCCCAGTTTTCATCCTTGATTTTCTTTCCCTATTTTCACCCTTTTTTAGTTACCTCTTCCTGTTTTCATTCTTTTTTTCCTTTCACAGATTTCATTATTTCCTTCCACAGTTTCCATTATTTCCTTCCACAGTTTTCATGATTTCCTTTCAAAGTTTTCATGATTTCCTTTCCTTGTTTTCATTATTTCCTTCCACAGTTTTCATTATTTCCTTCCACAGTTTCCATTATTTCCTTCCACAGTTTCCATTATTTCCTTCCACAGTTTTCATTATTTCCTTCCACAGTTTCCATTATTTCCTTCCACAGTTTCCATTATTTCCTTCCACAGTTTCCATTATTTCCTTCCACAGTTTTCATTATTTCCTTCCACAGTTTTCATTATTTCCTTCCACAGTTTTCATTATTTCCTTCCACAGTTTTCATTATTTCCTTCCACAGTTTTCATTATTTCCTTCCACAGTTTTCATTATTTCCTTCCACAGTTTTCATTATTTCCTTCCACAGTTTTCATTATTTCCTTCCACAGTTTCCATTATTTCCTTCCACAGTTTCCATTATTTCCTTCCACAGTTTTCATTATTTCCTTCCACAGTTTTCATTATTTCCTTCCACAGTTTTCATGATTTCCTTTCAAAGTTTTCATTATTTCCTTCCACAGTTTTCATTATTTCCTTCCACAGTTTTCATTATTTCCTTCCACAGTTTTCATTATTTCCTTCCACAGTTTTCATTATTTCCTTCCACAGTTTTCATTATTTCCTTCCACAGTTTTCATTATTTCCTTCCACAGTTTTCATTATTTCCTTCCACAGTTTTCATTATTTCCTTCCACAGTTTTCATTATTTCCTTCCACAGTTTTCATTATTTCCTTTCCCTGTTTCCATGATTTCCTTCCACAGTTTCCATGATTTCCTTCCACAGTTTTCATTATTTCCTTTCCCTGTTTCCATGATTTCCTTCCACAGTTTCCATGATTTCCTTCCACAGTTTCCATGATTTCCTTCCACAGTTTCCATGATTTCCTTCCACAGTTTCCATGATTTCCTTCCACAGTTTCCATGATTTCCTTCCACAGTTTCCATGATTTCCTTCCACAGTTTCCATGATTTCCACAGTTCCATGATTTCCTTCCACAGTTTCCATGATTTCCTTCCACAGTTTCCATGATTTCCTTCCACAGTTTCCATGATTTCCTTCCACAGTTTCCATGATTTCCTTCCACAGTTTCCATGATTTCCTTCCACAGTTTCCATGATTTCCTTCCACAGTTTCCATGATTTCCTTCCACAGTTTCCATGATTTCCTTCCACAGTTTACATGATTTCCTTCCACAGTTTCCATGATTTCCTTCCACAGTTTCCATGATTTCCTTCCACAGTTTCCATGATTTCCTTCCACAGTTTCCATGATTTCCTTCCACAGTTTCCATGATTTCCTTCACAGTTTCATGATTTCCTTCCACAGTTTCATGATTTCCTTCCACAGTTTTCATGATTTCCTTCTGAGTTTTCATGATTTCCTTCCACAGTTTTCATGATTTCCTTCCACAGTTTCATGATTTCCTTCCACAGTTTTCATGATTTCCTTCCACAGTTTCATGATTTCCTTCAGTTTTCATGATTTCCTTCCACAGTTTTCATGATTTCCTTCCACAGTTTTCATGATTTCCTTCCACAGTTTTCATGATTTCCTTCCACAGTTTTCATGATTTCCTTCCACAGTTTTCATGATTTCCTTCCACAGTTTTCATGATTTCCTTTCACAGTTTTCATGATTTCCTTTCACAGTTTTCATGATTTCCTTTCACAGTTTTCATGATTTCCTTTCACAGTTTTCATGATTTCCTTTCACAGTTTTCATGATTTCCTTTCACAGTTTTCATGATTTCCTTTCACAGTTTTCATGATTTCCTTTCACAGTTTTCATGATTTCCTTTCACAGTTTTCATGATTTCCTTTCACAGTTTTCATGATTTCCTTTCACAGTTTTCATGATTTCCTTTCACAGTTTTCATGATTTCCTTTCACAGTTTTCATGATTTCCTTTCACAGTTTTCATGATTTCCTTTCACAGTTTTCATGATTTCCTTTCACAGTTTTCATGATTTCCTTTCACAGTTTTCATGATTTCCTTTCACAGTTTTCATGATTTCCTTTCACAGTTTTCATGATTTCCTTTCACAGTTTTCATGATTTCCTTTCACAGTTTTCATGATTTCCTTTCACAGTTTTCATGATTTCCTTTCACAGTTTTCATGATTTCCTTTCACAGTTTTCATGATTTCCTTTCACAGTTTCATGATTTCCTTTCACAGTTTTCATGATTTCCTTTCTGGTTTTCATGATTTCCTTTCACAGTTTCTTGATTTCCTTTCAAAGTTTTCATGATTTCCTTTCACAGTTTTCATTATTTCCTTCCACAGTTTTCATTATTTCCTTTCAAAGTTTTCATGATTTCCTTTCAAAGTTTTCATGATTTCAAAGTTTTCATGATTTCCTTTCAAAGTTTTCATGATTTCCTTTCAAAGTTTTCATGATTTCCTTTCAAAGTTTTCATGATTTCCTTTCAAAGTTTTCATGATTTCCTTTCAAAGTTTTCACGATTTCCTTTCACAGTTTCCATTATTTCCTTTCCCTGTTTTCATTATTTCCTTCCACAGTTTTCATGATTTCCTTTCTGGTTTTCATGATTTCCTTTCACAGTTTTCATGATTTCCTTTCACAGTTTCATGATTTCCTTTCACAGTTTTCATGATTTCCTTTCACAGTTTTCATGATTTCCTTTCACAGTTTTCATGATTTCCTTTCACAGTTTTCATGATTTCCTTTCACAGTTTTCATGATTTCCTTTCACAGTTTTCATGATTTCCTTTCACAGTTTTCATGATTTCCTTTCACAGTTTTCATGATTTCCTTTCACAGTTCTCATGATTTCCTTTCACAGTTCTCATGATTTCCTTTCACAGTTCTCATGATTTCCTTTCACAGTTCTCATGATTTCCTTTCACAGTTCTCATGATTTACTTTCACAGTTCTCGCATGACTTCCTATCTCAGTTCTCATGATTTCCTTTCACAGTTCTCATGATTTCCTTTCACAGTTCTCATGATTTCCTTTCACAGTTCTCATGATTTCCTTTCACAGTTCTCATGATTTCCTTTCACAGTTCTCATGATTTCCTTTCACAGTTCTCATGATTTCCTTTCACAGTTCTCATGATTTCCTTTCACAGTTCTCATGATTTCCTTTCACAGTTCTCATGATTTCCTTTCACAGTTCTCATGATTTCCTTTCACAGTTCTCATGATTTCCTTTCACAGTTCTCATGATTTCGTTTCACTGTTCTCATGATTTCCTTTCACAGTTCTCATGATTTCCTTTCACAGTTCTCATGATTTCCTTTCACAGTTCTCATGATTTCCTTTCACAGTTCTCATGATTTCCTTTCTGAGTCTCTCATGATTTCCTTTCACAGTTCTCATGATTTCCTTTCACAGTTCTCATGATTTCCTTTCACAGTTCTCATGATTTCCTTTCACAGTTCTCATGATTTCCTTTCACAGTTCTCATGATTTCCTTTCACAGTTCTCATGATTTCCTTTCACAGTTCTCATGATTTCATTTCCTGTTCTCATGATTTCCTTTCACAGTTCTCATGATTTCCTTTCACAGTTCTCATGATTTCCTTTCACAGTTCTCATGATTTCCTTTCACAGTTTTCATGATTTCCTTTCACAGTTTTCATGATTTCCTTTCACAGTTTTCATGATTTCCTTTCACAGTTCTCATGATTTCCTTTCACAGTTCTCGTGATTTCCTTTCACAGTTCTCGTGATTTCCTTTCACAGTTCTCGTGATTTCCTTTCACAGTTCTCGTGATTTCCTTTCACAGTTTTCATGATTTCCTTTCACAGTTTTCATGATTTCCTTTCACAGTTTTCATGATTTCCTTTCACAGTTTTCATGATTTCCTTTCACAGTTCTCATGATTTCCTTTCACAGTTCTCATGATTTCCTTTCACAGTTCTCATGATTTCCTTTCACAGTTCTCATGATTTCCTTTCACAGTTTTCATGATTTCCTTTCACAGTTTTCATTATTTCCTTTCACAGTTTTCATTATTTCCTTTCACAGTTTTCATTATTTCCTTCCACAGTTTTCATTATTTCCT
Source organism: Eriocheir sinensis (assembly GCF_024679095.1). Taxonomy (NCBI): domain Eukaryota; kingdom Metazoa; phylum Arthropoda; class Malacostraca; order Decapoda; family Varunidae; genus Eriocheir; species Eriocheir sinensis. Next base: position 9,768,837 of record NC_066521.1, read on the forward strand.
TCCACAGTTTTCATTATTTCCTTCCACAGTTTTCATTATTTCCTTCCACAGTTTTCATTATTTCCTTCCACAGTTTTCATTATTTCCTTCCACAGTTTCCATTATTTCCTTCCACAGTTTTCACCTTTTTTTAATCATTTCCAGTTTTCATCTTTTTTTCCTTCCTTTGCTTTCACCCTTTTGTTTGTCACTTTTCCCAGTTTTCATCTTTTTTTTCCTTTCCCCGTTTTCATCTTTTTCTGTTACCTTTCATATTTTTCACCCTTCTTTGTTAACTTTCACATTTTTCATTTTTTTGGTACATTTCACAATTTTCATCCTATTTTACCTTTAACAGTTATATCACTTTCTTTGTCACCTTCCCAGTTTTCACACTTTTTTTCTTTCCCCGTTTTCATACTTTTTCTTCTTATTTTCCCATCCTTTTCACGTACTTTCCCTTATCATACTTTTATTGCACTAGTAATCCTCCCATCATTCTCTCACACTTCTTGTTCTTATTCCTTTTTGTATTTTTTTTTTCTGGCATCGTTCTGCTTTTCATTCATATTTTTTCTTGTACCCGCTTTGTACCCCAACACAACGTCCTTCCTTCACATTCATCATCCATTTTTTCCTCCTCCTCCTCGTCCTCTTTCTCCTCCTCCTCCTCCTCCTTATCCTCTTTGTCCTCCTCCTCCTCCTTATCCTCTTTCTCCTCCTCCTCCTCCTCCTCCTCCTTATCCTCTTTCTCCTCCTCCTCCTCCTCCTTATCCTCTTTCTCCTCCTCCTCCTCCTCCTCCTTATCCTCTTTCTCCTCCTCCTCCTCCTCCTCCTTATCCTCTTTCTCCTCCTCCTCCTCCTCCTCCTCCTTATCCTCTTTCTCCTCCTCCTCCTCCTCCTTATCCTCTTTCTCCTCCTCCTCCTCCTCCTCCTTATCCTCTTTCTCCTCTCCTCCTCCTCCTTATCCTCTTTCTCCTCCTCCTCCTTATCCTCTTTCTCCTCCTCCTCCTTATCCTCTTTGTCCTCCTCCTCCTTATCCTCTTTCTCCTCCTCCTCCTTATCCTCTTTCTCCTCCTCCTCCTCCTTATCCTCTTTCTCCTCCTCCTCCTCCTTATCCTCTTTCTCCTCCTCCTCCTCCTTATCCTCTTTCTCCTCCTCCTCCTCCTTATCCTCTTTCTCCTCCTTATCCTCTTTCTCCTCCTTATCCTCTTTCTCCTCCTTATCCTCTTTCTCCTCCTCCTCCTTATCCTCTTTCTCCTCCTCCTCCTTATCCTCTTTCTCCTCCTCCTCCTTATCCTCTTTCTCCTCCTCCTCCTTATCCTCTTTCTCCTCCTCCTCCTTATCCTCTTTCTCCTCCTCCTCCTTATCCTCTTTCTCCTCCTCCTCCTCCTCCTTATCCTCTTTCTCCTCCTCCTCCTCCTTATCCTCTTTCTCCTCCTCCTCCTCCTCTTTCTCCTCCTCCTCCTTATCCTCTTTCTCCTCCTCCTCCTTATCCTCTTTCTCCTCCTCCTCCTCCTTATCCTCTTTCTTCTCCTCCTCCTTATCCTCTTTCTTCTCCTCCTCCTTATCCTCTTTCTTCTCCTCCTCCTACTCATAATCCTACTCCTCATCATCCTCTTACTCCTCCTCCTCCTCCTCATCCTCTTACTCCTCCTCCTCCTCTTTCCTCCTCCTCCCTCCTCTCTCCTCCTCCTCCTCCTCCTCTCCTCCCTCTCCTCCTCCTCCCTCCTCCTCCCTCTCCTCTTTCTCCTCCTCCTCCTCCTCTTTCGCCTCCTCTTCATTTTCCTCGTTCTCCTCCTCCTCCTCATCCTCCTCCTCCTCATCCTCTTCCTCTTTCTCCTCATCCTCTTTCTCCTCATCCTCCTCATCCTCATCCTCCCTCCTCTCCTCCTCCTCCTCCCTCCTCCCTCCTCTCTCTCCTCCTCCTCCTCCTCCTCCTCCTCCTCCTCATCCTCTTTCTCCTCCTCCTCCTCCTCCTCCTCTTACTCCTCCTCCTCCTCCTCCTCCTCCTCTCCTCTCCTCCTCCTCCCTCCTCCTCCTCCTCTCTCCTCCTCCTCCTCCTCATCCTCTTTCCTCCTCCTCCTCCTCCCTCTTTCTCCTCCTCCTCCTCCTCTTTCTCCCTCCTCCCTCTTTCTCCTCCTCATGCTCCTCCTCCTCCTCATCCTCTTTCTCCTCCTCCTCCTCATCCTCTTTCTCCTCCTCCTCCTCCTCATCCTCTTTCTCCTCCTCCTCCTCCTCATCCTCTTTCTCCTCCTCCTCCTCCTCATCCTCTTTCTCCTCCTCCTCCTCCTCCTCCTCTTTCTCCTCCTCCTCCTCATCCTCCTCCTCCTCATCCTCCTCTTTCTCCTCCTCCTCCTCATCCTCTTTCTCCTCCTCATCCTCCTCATCCTCTTTCTCCTCCTCATCCTCCTCATCCTCTTTCTCCTCCTCATCCTCCTCATCCTCTTTCTCCTCCTCATCCTCTTTCTCCTCCTCATCCTCCTCATCCTCTTTCTCCTCCTCATCCTCCTCATCCTCTTTCTCCTCATCCTCTCCTCCTCCCTCCTCATCCTCCTCTCCTCTCATCCTCCTCCCTCCTCTCCTCCTCCTCATCCTCTTTCTCCTCCTCCTCCTCCTCCTGCTCCTGCTCCTCCTCCTCATCCTCCTCATCCTCTTTCTCCTCCTCATCCTCTTTCTCCTCCTCCTCATCCTCCTCATCCTCTTTCTCCTCCTCCTCCTCATCCTCTTTCTCCTCCTCCTCCTCATCCTCTTTCTCCTCCTCCTCCTAATCCTCCTCCTCCTCCTACTTCTCCTCGTCCTCCTCCTCCTCATCCTCGTACTCCTCCTCCTCCTCATCCTCTTTCTCCTCCTCCTCATCCTCTTTCTCCTCCTCCTCTCCTCCTCCTCTCCTCCTCCTCCTCATCCTCCTCCTCCTCCTCATCCTCTTTCTCCTCCTCCTCCTCATCCTCTTTCTCCTCCTCCTCCTCATCCTCTTTCTCCTCCTCCTCCTCATCCTCTTTCTCCTCCTCCTCCTCATCCTCTTTCTCCTCCTCCTCCTTATCCTCCTCCTCCTCCTCCTCCTCCTCCTCCTCCTTATCCTCTTTCTCCTCCTCCTCCTCCTCCTCCTCCTCCTCCTTATACTCATTCTACTCCTCCTCCTCCTCTCCTCCTCCTCCTCTCCTCCTCCTTGTCCTCTTTCTCCTCCTCCTCCTTATCCTCCTCCTCCTTGTCCTCTTTCTCCTCCTCCTCCTTATCCTCTTTCTCCTCCTCCTCCTTATCCTCTTTCTCCTCCTCCTCCTCATCCTTTTCCTTTTCCTCCTCCTCCTCCTCATCCTCCTCCTCCTCCTTATCCTCTTTCTCCTCCTCCTCCTTATCCTCTTTCTCCTCCTCCTCCTTATCCTCTTTCTCCTCCTCCTCCTTATCCTCTTTCTCCTCCTCCTCCTTATCCTCTTTGTTCTCCTCCTCCTTGTCCTCTTTCTCCTCCTCCTCCTTATCCTCCTCCTCCTTGTCCTCTTTCTCCTCCTCCTCCTTATCCTCCTCCTCCTCCTCCTCCTCGTCCTCTTCGTCCTCCTCCTCCTCCTCTTCCTCCTCGTCCTCTTCCTCCTCGTCCTCCTCTCAGGGGTGCTGGGACTCATACTCTTCATCATATATATCAACGACCTAGAACTAGGATTGAAATCCAATCTTTCAAAATTTGCCGACGACACAAAGGTGGGTGGGAAGGCCCTCACGACGACAGACTGAGAAATTATCCAGAGAGACCTGGACCTGATCACTCGGTGGTCGGAAAAATGGCAGATGTCCTTCAACACTACCAAATGTAAAGTAATCCATATTGGATTCAGATACAGCAATCACACATATCACATGGGTGGCGAACCACTACATGTTGTGCAAGAGGAAAGAGACCTCGGGGTCACTATCAGCAGTGACTTGAAACAAACAAAACACTGCAAGTCCGCCTGTAAGAAAGCCAATACAATGCTTGGGTTCATATCGAGGAACTTCGAATACAAGACACCGGGAGTTATGTTATCCTTTTATAATTCGCTGGTAAGGCCCCACCTGGAATACGCCGTGCAATTCTGGTCTCCAAATTACAGGAAAGATATTGAATTACTTGAGAGAGTACAGCGCCCCGCCACGAAGATGATACCATCACTGAGGACGAAGCCCTATGAAGAGCGATTCGAGCGACTCAACCTCTTCACGTTGGAAAAGAGACGACTGCGGGGGGACATGATAAAAGTCTTTAAGTACCTGAACAAGCTCAGCAACGTCGATCACTTCAAACTCTTCACGCTACAAACTAACCTGAGAACAAGAAACAACGGAAAAACAATTCAAGCAAAGCGATGCAATACCGACATCGGCAGGAGTTATTTCTCGAATAGAGTGGTTCGCCACTGCAACAGCCTTCCTGCAGAAGTGGTTAGCGCAGAGACCATCTACTCCTTCAAGAAACGCATTGATCGCCACTTTGCTGCATCGGGAGTGAACTGAACGTATCCAAGAGTAGGTACACAAGTGCTTTAATCCTTCCCTGCAAGCCACTCCTATGGCAAACGGATTGATTAAATCACTGAAAGCAGGCAGCCTAGTAATGAACCAACAGGCTTTCTGCTGCCTGCTAGTCCATGCTTCCATGTTTCCTCTTCCTCCTCTTCCTCCTCCTCCTCTACCCCTCCTCCTCCGCCTCCTCCTCCTCTGAAAGCGACAAATGAGTATCACAAAGTCACACCATTAGAAAGGAAGGAAAAAAGAGAATGGAGGAAAAAAGGGGAAACGTCAAGCCCGGGACAATAATTTCCAAAAAAACAAAAAAGAAAGTCACGGGGAAAGGAAAGTTGAAACTCGATCTGAACTTTCCCCTCACTCACCCCTGACCCTTAGAGAGAGAGAGAGAGAGAGAGAGAGAGAGAGAGAGAAACAAACGTAAAAAAGAAATAAAAGAATGAATGCATATATACGAATGAATGCACAAATAGAAAAGGCCGGAAGATAAAAAAAAAAAAAAAATCAACAAACAATTACCTTGACACAAGCATTTAATTCAGGTAAATAATTGAAAATATTATAATGACTCAAAAAAGATCAAACCACAAACACTAATCAGCATTCATAATTACAACAAATAAAAAAAAACACTACATACAGAAGCTGCTACTACTACTACTACTACTACTACTACTACTACTACTACTGCTACTTCTTCTTCTTTTATAATCAGCATCAGCGTCGTTAGCCTTCTCCTTCTCCTTCTCCTCATCATCATAATCACCATAATAATAATAATAATAATAATAATAGCAATCTTACTAATAGCGTTACTTGGCTCACCTGCAGGAACGAGGGGAGCGGGCTGCTGCGGTGCTGGTCAGGTGTGCTGTGGCTGGACACCTGGAAGAAGAGCGTGCTGTACTGGGCGGGCGGCGGAGTGTTCCTCGCCTCGCAGCACAAGCTTTGGCTGACTCCCGTGGCAGGTGTGTGTGGGGGGAAGGGGGGAGGGAAGAAAGAGGAAAGGAGAAAAGGGAAAGGTAGGGGATAAGGGGGGAAGGGGGAGGAGTGAGTGGGGAAAGAGGAGGAAGGGGGCAAAGGGTAGGAAAAGGGGAGGGGGGAGGAAGGAGGGAGTGAGGAAAGGGGAAAGGGAGGAGGAGGAAGGGAGGGAAGGAGAAGGGGGGAAGGAGGGAGAGAGAAGCAGGAAGGAAAGGGGAGAAGGAGGAAGGGGGTTAGGGGGTGGCGGGGTAAGGTAGTGTTGTGTGAGGTATAAGTGTTCTGTGTAGTGTTGAGTGAGTGAGTGAGTGAGTGAGTGAGTGAGTGAGTGAGTGAGTGAGTGTGTGTGTGTGTGTGCCCGCATTATCCACCTCACTACACATCATTAACAAAAGCATTAGCATAAATTAAGCAAGATCATTATAAAATATGCACATGTAAATTATCCAACGCTATTTTTCATCCAGTACAAAGGAACGAACAGCCGCTGCGATAATGAGCATAGGAATAGTAGTTGCAGTAATAATAACAATAATAACAATAACAATAATAATAATAATAATAATAATAATAATAATAATAATAATAATAATAATAATAATAATAATAATAATAATAATAATAATAGAAGTAGAAGTAAAAGATGCAGTGGCAGTAGTAGACTAGTAGTAGTAGAAGTAGCAGTAGTAGTAGTAGTAGTAACAGTAGTAGTAATAGTAACAGTAGTAGTAATAGTAACAGTAGTAGTAATAGTAACAGTAGTAGTAATAGTAACAGTAGTAGTAATAGTAACAGTAGTAGTAATAGTAACAGTAGTAGTAATAGTAACAGTAGTAGTAATAGTAACAGTAGTAGTAATAGTAACAGTAGTAGTAATAGTAATAGTAGTAGTAATAGTAATAGTAATAGTAATAGTAATAGTAGTAGAAGTAGTAGTAGTAGTAGTAGAAGTAGTAGTAGTAGTAGTAGAAGTAGTAGTAGTAGAAGTAGTAATAGTAGTAGTAGAAGTAGTAATAGTAGTAGTAGAAGTAGTAGTAGTAGAAGTAGTAGTAGAAGTGGTAGTAGGGGTAAAAGTAAAATGTCACCATCATCATAATCGCTACCACCACTACCATCATCACCACCTCCACCACCACCACCACTACCTCCACTACCACCACACCCTTTCCTCCACCTCATATTTTCCCCCACCAGACAGTCAGGAGCCGCAAGGGAACTGGAGAAGGAGAAGGAGGAGGAGGAGGGTAGTACTGCTTTGAGAAACAGGAAAAGGAGAAAGATGGAGGGGAATGAAGGAGGATGAGGGAGAGAGAGAAAGGGAGAGGAAGAAAAGAGAGGGACGATGGAAAAAGAAGGAGGTAGGAAGGAGGAGGAAAGAGGAAGGAGAGAAGGCAAGCAACTCTCCTAGCTAGAAACAGGAAGAACAAAAGACAAGGGAACGAAGAAGGAAGAGGAAGGGGGAGGAAGAAAGAAGAGGGAGGAGGGAGAAAGGTCAGTGGAGAGAAATGGAAGACTAGAAAGGGGAAGGAAGCAATTCATATGAGATAAGAAAGTAAGAGAGAGAGAGAGAGAGAGAGAGAGAGAGAGAGAGAGAGAGAGAGAGAGAGAGAGAGAAACGAAAAGAGAAGAGATGAAAAGGGAAGGGAAGGGAAAGAAGAGAAGAAAAGAAAAGGAATTGGAAGGGAAGGGAAGGGAAGGAAGAGGAAAGTATTGAAAAAAAAACGAGAAGAGAAACAAAGAGAAAACAAGCGAAGGGAAAGAAAAAGAAGGGAAATGAGGAACAGGGAAGGGAAGCAAGGATAATAAGACGAAAGAACAGAGTAAAAGTGAACAAAACGGAAGGGATGTGAAGAAATGGCAATAGTAGGGAAGAAGTAAAACAAAACAAAAAAGCAGAGTGGCAGAAAAGAAAAAAATGAAGAGGGAAGGAAAAAAGGCGTCAGAATTAGGGGACCAGGTGTTGGAGTGTAAACTTAATTCCACCTTTCCCTCAAAAATACCTTCTTTTTACCTGTTAATCACATTTGTCTTTCTGGAACACGGCCCCTCACACCTCCCCCCTCTCCACTCCCCCCTCCCTCCACTCCTCCAGGTCATCTTCACGTCCTCCAATCTCTCCAGCTCCTCCACTCTCTCCAGCTCCTCCACTCTCTCCAGCTCCTCCACTCTCTCCAGCTCCTCCACTCTCTCCAGCTCCTCTCTCTCCTCCTGCTCCTCCAGCTCCTCCAGTGCCTCTCTCCAGCTCCTCCTCTCTCCAGCTCCTCCACTCTCTCCAGCTCCTCCACTCTCTCCAGCTCCTCCACTCTCTCCAGCTCCTCCACTCTCTCCAGCTCCTCCACTCTCTCCAGCTCCTCCACTCTCTCCAGCTCCTCCACTCTCTCCAGCTCCTCCACTCTCTCCAGCTCCACCACACACTCCAGCTCCTCCACTCTCTCCAGCTCCTCCACTCTCTCCAGCTCCTCCACTCTCTCCAGCTCCTCCACTCTCTCCAGCTCCTCCACTCTCTCCAGCTTCCTTCCACCCCTGCTTCTCCCCATACAGCAGCCTCCCTTCTCCCGCCTGCCTCCCCTTCCTCGCTAGTGCCTTCTCCCTTCACTTCTCCCTCCTCCTACATCTCCCTCTTCCCCTCCTCCTTCACCCTTCTCTCTCCTCTCCTCACCCTCCCCTCCCCCTCATCACCCACCTCCTCCTCCCTCCACCTCTTCCCTCCCTTCCGTCTCTTCCTGCTCTTCCTCGCATTCTCTCTCCTGGTCCTCCACCACATCACCTCCCCCCTCCTCTGCTACCGCCACCTCCCCTGCCGCCTCCTCCTCCCCCGCCTCCCTCCCTCTCCCCTCCTCCTCAACCCCCTCTTCCCTCCCTTCCGTCTCTTCCTACTCTTCCTCGCATTCTCTCTCCTGGTCCTCCACCACATCACCTCCCCCCTCCTCTCCCTCCTCCCCTCCTCCTCCTCCTCCTCCTCCCTCCCTCTCTCTCCTCCTCCCCCTGTTTGCCCTCCTCCTCTCCTCCTGTAGCGGCTTCCCTTCCGTCTAGTGACAAAGTTAATAGGAGGAGAGTACTGGTGGTTGGGGACTCTCAAGTCAGGTTCACTGACAGGTACTTTTGTTCAAGAGATAAGGAAAATAGGCTTCGAGTGTGCTCTCCCGGGGCACGCATCCAGCACGTATCTGACAGAATGAAGGAATTTTTAGCGGGGGTGGGGACACAACCTATCGTCTTCTGTCGGCGGTAATGACATCAGTAAGGTGGGTAGCGAAGATATATTTCGGCGCTTCAGGGAATCGTTTGCTAAAGTGAGAGACTTCATGGTTTGGGGGGCCGGCCGTTTGTGGTGTTCTGCCGAGGAGGGGGGTGGGAGAGGGATGGCTTTCCAGAGCCTTAGCAGTAAACAGCAGGCTGGCGGCCCACTGTAAGCGAAATGGTTGGCTTTTCCTTGATAATTGGGACCTTTTCTACAAGAAAGGCACCTTGTGTGCCAAGGATGGTGTGCAACTGTCACTCCAGGGGGTGGAGGTTCTCGCAGACTCCCTCGAGCGATCACTTAGCACCCTACAGGATTTTTTAGAGTAGGCGAGGGGGGAGGGCCTGTCATCAGTGGCTATGCATCGCAGACTGGGACTAGGGGGCGCAGGAGTAATCGAAAGGATATAAGAAAGGATGGGCTAACGGCTTATTACACCAACAGTAGGAGTCTCAGGAACAAGATAGATCTACTGAGGGGGAAAGCATGTGTCGAGAAATTCGACATTATAGCTATCACGGAAACGTGGGTGGATACTGCCAACAAAAACTTCATGTCTGAGTATGAAATAGATGGTTATCAAATGTTCCACAAAGATATAAAGGGAAGAAGGGGAGGGGGGGGTGGCACTTTATGTTAAAGACACTTAAATGTTCCGCTTACAACTCTTAAAACAAATGGCGACTCAGAATCAGTTTGGGTGGACGTCCACAAAGGGAAAGACAAACTAATTCTAGTGGTTCTTTAAAGGCAACCCAACCTTAGCAGGCAGGACACTGATATATTACTGCAAGAGGTAGGCAAGGCGAGCAGGAGCAAAAATGTCTGCATAATGGGGGATTTTAACTACAGGAATATAGATTGGGAAAGCGTGGTGGGTGATCTAGAATCTGAGGATTTTCTGAAAGTAATACAAGATAATTTTCTCAAGCAGACAGTAACTGAGCCCACCAGGGGTAACAACATTCTGGACTTGGTCTTAACTAACACCGAGAATATGATAAGCGAGCTAGATGTTGGGGGAGAATTAGGTGGCAGCGATCACAAGGAAATTAGGTTTAAATTAGACTGGGCGGTGACCCATGAACTCAACCCTGTGTTGGTGCCTGACTTTAGAAGAGCTGATTATGAGGGGCTCAGAAGACACCTTGAGGAGGTAAATTGGGAAACCTTAGGGCTGGATGAGGGCCAGATCTCAGGGCTGGAACCGGAAAGACAGGGGAACCATGTAGAAATGACCTACAATAATTTAGTTAGAGAAATTGCTGAGGGTCAGAGACAGCATATCCCTTACCAAGCACGTAGGAAGGAAAATAACGACCCCAAATGGATGACCCGCAGACTCAAGCATGAGATAGGCTTGAAGAGAGGACTTTATAGGAAAAAGAACGGAGCAATCCACCTCAGGGGTAGGTATGTTGAGCTAGCCAGGTCGGTGAAGAAGAACACCGGCCTAGCAAAAAGAAATTATGAGATTAGGGTAGCCAACGAGGCCAAGAGCGATCCCAAGGGCTTCTTCAAATTGTACAGGACGAAAACAAGGGGCAGAACTGGACCGTTGAAAACAAACACGGGCGAGCTCGTTGAGAATGGAGAAGATGAGTCAAATGATGAATAACTATTTCCTCTCAGTTTTCACGCAGGAAAATCTAACAACCATTCTGGAAAGAGTTCAGGTATATGAGGGCGACGAGAACGACAAGTCGAGGGATGTGATCATCACTAGGCAAGTAGTCCAGGATGAGATTGGTAGGTTGAAGAAAACAAATCGCCGGGCCCAGACGAAGTATTCCCAAGGGTTCTAGAGTGCAAGGAAGTCCTTAGTGGCCCTCTTACCGATATCTTTAAGATGTCGGTAAATTCTGGGTATGTGCCCCATCAATGGAAAGTAGCTAATGTGACGCCGATTTTCAAAAAGGGAGACAAGTCAGCCACCTCAAACTACCGCCCAATTAGCTTAACATCAGTTGTAGGAAAGATGTTGGAGTCAATTATAGCCAGAAACATTCGGGACCATCTAGAAAAGCATAATTTAATTCATGATTCACAGCATAGGTTCACAAAGGGTAGATCTTGCCTTACTAATCTGTTGTCTTTCTACACTAAAGTAATCGAGGCGGTTGACCGAGATGAAAACTATGATATATTGTATCTAGATTTCAGTAAAGCGTTCGACAAAGTCCCTCATCACCGGCTATTACTAAAATTACAGGCTCACGGCATAGATGGGAAAGTTTTGAACTGGATCAGGGCGTGGCTTAGTGATAGGATGCAGAGAGTGCAAATCAATGGTAAAAAATCTGAATGGGGCAGTGTTACGCGTGGAGTCCCACAAGGGTCAGTGCTGGGTCCTCTGCTTTTTATTATTTACATCAATGACTTGGACACAGGAATTAGTAGTGATGTCAGTAAGTTCGCAGATGATACCAAGATCGGTAGAGTAATCCAATCAGACAGCGACGCTACCGTTCTCCAGGATGAGCTTGACACACTATATGATTGGGCGGGGAAGTGGCAGATGGAATTCAATATCGGGAAGTGTAGCAATTTGAGTGTAGGTAGGAATAACCCCTTACAGGCTTACACAATTACTCCTTAAATGACACTCCTCTAAGCAGGTCTGGGCGTGAGAGAGACTTAGGAGTACTAGGTTTCATCTCAAGGAGCGTGAGCAATAGGAGAGCTGAAGTCATCCTCAAACTTTACTTAGCACTAGTTAGACCTCATCTCGATTATGCAGTTCACTTCTGGTCCCCCTACTATAGAATGGATATCAAGAAGTTAGAATATGTATAGAGGATGATGACAATTATAGAAACTTGCCTTATGAAGACAGGCTGAAGCAGTTAAATCTACACTCTCTAGAAAGGCGACGGTTGAGAGGAGACTTGATCGAAGTCTATATAAATGGATAAAGGGATTTAATAAAGGGGATGTCAATAAAATTTTGAGAGTAAAAGAGCCAGGTAGGACGCGTGGCAATGGTTTTAAGTTAGACAAATTCAGATTCAACAAAGACATAGGCAAGAATTGGTTCACCAATAGAGTGGTGGACGAATGGAACAGGCTTGGGTGCCAAGTTGTGGGTGCCAATATCATAGATACATTCAAGAAGAGGTTAGATAAAGCCATAGATGGTGAGGTAAGGTGGGGTTGAGGGTACAGGAGCTGCCTTGTATGGGCCGACCGGCCTCTTGCAGACTCCTTGCGTTCTTATGTTCTCTCCAGCTCCTCCACTCTCTCCAGCTCCTCCACTCTCTCCAGCTCCTCCACCTACTATTTTTTACCTTTCCTTCAATATACTCACGCGCACTCCTCCACTTCTCCACATTCAACTATTCCTCCTCTCTCTTTCCCTCCACCACAAGCGACATTTCCTTTGATATACTCACTCCCCTTCCTCCTCTCCTCCACTTTATCTCCTTCATATCCCACTCTTCCACCTTTCCATCTGCTCCACCTTCCTTTCATTATGCTCATGCCTCTTCCTCCATTCCTCCACATCCTTTTCTCCCTGCTTTCCATCTCCTCCACTTTCAAACTCCACTTACCACTTTCATATCTCCACCTCCTCCACTCCTCATGTCCTAACCGTCTTCTCCGCCATTCCCTCCTCACTCACTCACTCATTCACTCTCCCTCCACTATCCTTTCCTCCCTTAACCTCCACACTCTTCCACCCTCTCCTTCCCGTCTCCTCTCCATCCCTCCACCTCCTCCACATCCTCCTCCGCTCTCTCCACTATCCCTCACTCCCTTTACCTCCCTTCACTCTTCTCCCACGCCTCCTCATCTTCTCTCCCTCCCTCCACCCCTCCCCCTCAATTACTTACCCCCTTCACTTCATTCCTCCTCTTCCCCCTTCCACCTGTTCTCTCTCCAAGTCCAATATGATGCCACTCTTTCCTCCCTCCACCTCTCCATTCTTCCACTCCATCGAATTCTGCAACCTTTCCCAATTCCCTTCCTCAATATTCCTTCCTCCACTCACCTCTCCATCTCCTCCACCTCTCCTCTGTTCCTGCAGGAGGTCTACTATTGGTCCTGGGACTCCTCCACCTCCTGCTGCTGTTCCGTAGGAGGTTGGAGACGAAGGAGGCGCTGCTGGAGTCCCGAGAGGAATCCTACGACAGGTGAGAACCAAAGGAAAGGTAGGTATTAACCGGTAAGGTAATTATGAGGGAGACGAGATATAAAACACGTCAAAGGTGGAAATAGGTAAGGTGATTATAAGTAGATGAAAAGGAAGTGACATCAAAAGTGCAGATAGGTGCGGTAATTATGAGACAGATGGTATGAAAAGATATCAAAGGTAAAAACCAATGGGCGTGAAAAGAACCAGGAAATTAATGTTTAATTAATACGTAAAGAAAAACTGTCAAAGACGGAAATAGAAGAATGCCAAGGTGTAAATATATATGTGGAGATAATTAGCTAACAGGTGAGAACGGAAAAATATCAAAGGAAATAATGAAAAATGAAGTAAGAGGGTAATGGGTGAAAGACAGGACACAAGGCCAGGAATAATTAAATCAAGTAATTAGGAAGACGAAAAAATACGAATATTTTTTAAAGCGGCAAGAAAGAAAAGAAAGAAAGGATATGAAAAATAATGAGGAAAAATGAAGGATAAAGGAAGAACTCCAATAATTTAAACCGATAACACCTGAGGAAATAATGGCCGAGGATGGCCCAGGAACTGCAGGTGGATCTCCGGCCATTAAACAGCTCAGAATAAAGTATAATATATGCAATAATCATATTATAATAAATATAACATTAATAATTACAGTATAATATAATAATAATAATAATAATAATAATGCCACATACGTTTTACATGTTTTTTTTTCTTCTCTTCTATATATTAACATATTAACTCTCTCTCTCTCTCTCTCTCTCTCTCTCTCTCTCTCTCTCTCTCCCTGCAGCCCCGACAGGTTCGAGGAGGAGCTGGACACGTCCCCCCAAGACGGTGCCAACGCCCACACTGACTCCGACACGGCCTCCACGCACGAATATATACTCCAGGTGTAGCCCCCATCCCTTACCCCTTACCGGACCCCTCCCCCCTCAACCCTGTACCCATACCTTCCCTATACCAGTCCATCCACTTCTTACCTCTCCTCCGCTTCCTTCATTCCACTTCCTGCCTTTCCTCCCCTTCCTGCCTTCCCTTCGTCATTTCCTACTTTGCTTCCACTTTCTCATTTCCCGACATTTTTTTATCTTCTTTCAATTTTCTTTCTTCTTTCCCATTCCTCTCTTCTTTCCACTTCCTACCTTTACTTTCTTCCCTCCACTTCCTTCCGACCACATCCTATCTTCCCTCTGCTTCCTATTTTCTCTCTTTTTTCCTCCCTTCTCTCCAATTTATACCTTCCCTCTACTTCTAATCTTCCTCCACTCCCTTCCTCCCCCCTACTTCCTTGCTTTCCTTCACTTCTCACCTTCCTCCATTATGCAGCTTCCTTCCCTCCACTTCCTTCCGACCACATCCTATCTTCCCTCTGCTTCCTATTTTCTCTCTTTTTTCCTCTCTTCTCTCTAATTTATACCTTCCCTCTACTTCTAATCTTCCTCCACTCCCTTCTTCCCTCCTACTTCCTTGCTTTCCTTCACTTCTCACCTTCATTATACAGCTTCCTTCCCTCCTACTTCCTCCACTCCCTTCTTTCCTCCAACTTCCTTTATTTCCTCCCCTTCCTACCTTCCTTCACTTCCCACCTTCCTCCAGTATACAGCTTCCTTCACTTCTACCTTCTCACTAGTTTCCTCCCATTCCTGAGTTTCCTTTCCCTTCACTTACTGTTTCCCCTCCACCACCTCTTTCTTCCCTTCCCATCAGTTTCCTCCCATTTTGTTTTCCTCTCCCACTATCTCTTTCTAAGTATCCATTATTTTTCTTTCCTCTCCCTCTTCCTGATTCTCCTCCATATCTTTCTTTCCTACTTCCTGCATTCCTTTCCCGTTATTTCATCCCTTCTCTCCATTTGCTTCATACTTTCCCTTCTTTTCTCCTACACTTCCTGTCTTTCATTCCCTCCACTCTCAACCCCTACTTTCCCTTCACTCATTCCCTTTCACTTCTTTTCCCTTGCACACCTTTCCCACCCTCCCCTTTCCTTCCCTCCCTTTCCTTCACCCATTCTCTTTCCCTTCATTTTCCTATACATCTTCATCCCATTCCTTTAACTTCCCATTCCTGCCTTTCACTTCCCTTAACACCTTTCTCTTCCCTCACTTTCCTCCACCCATTTTCTTTCACTTTCCTCTTACCCTCTACACCCTCCTCCTCTCCCCTCCCTTTTCTCTCCTTCAATTTCTCACCGGGGAGGAAAAATCGCACTCTTGGGCCTCTAATTAACCTGACAGAATATAAATCACACCTGTCTTTTTAGCGGGAAAGGGTTAAATGTCTTGTTTACTAATGGCGGCTTAGTGCGTGTTGTGGGGCTGGTGGTGGTGGTGGTGGTGGATGGTGATAGCGGTGGTGATGGTGGTGTTGATGGATTGTGGTGTTGATGGTGATTACAAGCTGTGGTGGTGCAGAAGGATATGGTAATAATTGACTGGTGGTGATGGTGATGATGGGATGAAGTGGTAATGGTGGTGATGGTGATGATGGTGATGATGGCTGTGGTGGTGGTAGTGGTGGTGATGGGTGTAACTATTTACTCATCTTTCCATATAACAAATGTAAACTCCAAATAAAATATGATAAAAAATATGCCTTGTTTTTACATTCATCCTTAAAGAATACACACACACACACACACACACACACACATTTTACACTTTACCAAGAGCGTAACGTGTGACAAAAGCGTTTTAAAAGTCGTGGTAATGCAATTTTGATATTATTAAACAAGAATTCCATTAAGTAAGTGTAATAAGGTTAGCACAAATGTTACCATTTTTTCTGCTGCCACGATTCTTTTTGTTACGTTTCTGGCAGTTTTTACGTCACCAAGAGAAGGTAATTCAATGAAGCATGGAGCGTTGTTGTCAAGAGGTAAAATGTTGATACAAGGGTTCAGATTGGCAGACGTAACAACTGCTCACCTTCCTTCATTATGCAGCTTCCTTCTCTTCTACCTTCTCACTAGTTCCCTCCCAATCCTGGTTTCCTTTCCCTTCACTTACTGCTTCCCCTCCACCTCTTTCCTCCCCTCCCATCAGTTCAATCACACGCAAATCTCTCATACACCCAAGAATCACTCAAACACTTACAATTAACGACAATTATAATACACAGATAAATGGAAGAACACTACAGCGGACACGGCAACATTAACTAGAGGAATAGTCTCGGGCGCGCTGTGCTGGCTCACCTTACTTGTCACCTGGATCGTTCCGAGGTACTGAAAGGGTCAGGAGGGGCGGTGAGACTGATTTGAGTTTGAGATTGGACTCTATAGTCATGGTGGCGGACGAGTCTCGAGTGGAGGATGGATCGAGACAGTGAGTGAGAGGCCGCTGTGCTTCGAACACAGGCGGGTTCGAGCAGTGAGTGAGAGGCCGGCTCCTTCGAACTGAGACCGGTTCGGAGAGTGAAGGTGATAACAGTGTGTGTGTGTGTGTGTGTGTGTGTGTGTGTGTGTGTGTCACGTTTGAGCAGGGCGAAGCTTCAGGTCACCCTTACACAGTACTTCTATATTAGCCGTTTTTACACTAACTTATATTACCGTTTAAGCACTATTTTATGTAAAGGTAATTAATTTGACAGGTGTTCACTCAAAACTCGGGTTGCTGTGTTGAGTTAACTGGTGCAAGCCTTACGGGGTGTAATAGTCCTCGAAGAACGTGGTAGAGCGGTGCTTTGGGAAGTATGTCTCTATGGTTTTGAGGTATAGTATTTACACCAAATATTACACTATATACAGGCTTACGGTGCGAGGTATGAGGAGGAGTCGAGTCACCCTTCCCCACACACCATTCCCCTGTCACGGCTATGCGCTGTCCTGCCTCACGGGCCGGAGGTATCCTACTACTACTAGTAATGTTGTTGTTTTTTAAATACCTTATTCTAATCTTTCCAAAACTAAAGACGTTATCTTACTCTTTCCAAGATTAAATACAGTCTCCCAGTCTTTTCAAAACTAAAGACGTTATCTTACTCTTTCCAAGATTAAACACAGTCTCCCAGTCTTTCCAAAACGAAAGACGTTATCTTACTCTTTCCAAGATTAAACACAGTCTCCCAGTCTTTCCAAAACTAAAGACGTTATTTTACTCTTTCCAAGATTAAACACAGTCTCCCAGTCTTTCCAAAACTAAAGACGTTATCGCAACATTTCCAAAACTAATGACGTTATTCTCATCTCTTCTAAACTCAGGACGATACTTCAATATTCCCAAAACAAAACACATCTTCATCTTTCTGAATCTAAAAACCTTATCTTAATCTTTGCAAGCCTAAAAACAATGTAATACTATTTCTAAAAGTACAAAAAAATAATATCCAAATCTTTTATAGTCCTTCCATAACTAAAGAAATTATCTTTATCTCTCTAAAACTAAAGATGTTATCTTAATATATAAATCATAAAACAAACGATATTATCTTAATCTTTCGAAAACTGATATCCTAATCATTCCAAAACTCTATCTTACCCCTTCGCAAACTTAGACGTAATCCAAATCTTACTTATATTTAATCCAAATCTTACTTATATTTAAGAGATTTTTCGTATCTTTTCAAAACTGAAGACACTATCTTTTAAAACTAATGACGTTATCCTGATCTTTCAAAAACTAAAGACGTTTTCTATAGTCTTTCTAAAACTAAAGACATTATTCTAAATTTTCCCAAAACAAAGGCATTGTCATAATAGCAACAAAATTAATGCGTCATCTTAATTTTTCCAGAGCCAAAAACATTTTACTAATCCTTCAAAAACTAAAGACGTTTTGGTAAGCTTGAGGAGGCGGTGGCTGAGTGGTTAGCGTGCGGGCCCCGCATTCACCGCGTTCTGGACGACGCGGGTTCGAATTCGCCGCTACCACCTGGGATTTTTTAGTCACCGCCGAGTGGCCTAAGACTACCCACATGTCCTGAAGACCACCCATCAACCCGGACTCTAGAGGACACCGTCCAAAGTCGTCATCTGGCGATATCTGGCGTTCTTAACCGCCGGCCCATTCTTGAGATTGCTTTTCACCTCCTACCCGTGATCCGCCAGAGCCCTCTTTCCTGCTCATGTGACTGGATGAACCAACACTTTCTCATTTTGTCACTCAAGGACAATACGCGTTAATTTAGTCACAATTACGAGATCTTCAGTTCATTAAGAACATTTCCCAAGCTGCTTAGCGTCACTGCATGCGACGGAATTTCTTAAAACGTTCTTTTCTCGACAAAATATTGACAATTGGCATCGTTTCACTTTCTTGTCTCTAATGATAACTATGATGTTTTCACCGGAGAGTTCTTACTTATCCTACAATGATGCCTTAAAATGTTCTGTGGTGCAGCAGAAACACAACAGTAACCGCGTGAACTTTATATCCAAACCCCTACCTGGCAGGGTTACCCATAGGAAGCTCAGGAAATGGTCATCGCCATAGGCCTAAGGAGGTGCGGCCTACAAGAAAGTGGCCGTACCCTGCTCCGCCGCGGCTTGCGCGGGACCCCCGATTCTTGTCAAGAATTTTGGGGGATTCTTGAAAATCTGACGCGCTAGAACATGAAACGCAGGAATTTCCCTAGATTTGGGGAAATTCTTGCTCGGTATAGGGTAATTCTTGATCGCCAGATGCCGGCTCAAGTGAATGAAGAAAGACCTCCAGAGGGAAGCATGAGCCAAGAAAAGATGGCGCCACTATAAACACTTGCCAGCGCCACAACGGGCTGCGGCCGACTTCCATGCCCCTTAAGAAAGCGCTATAGGCCAGCACGTAAAAAGAAAAAAATAAATAAATGAAATAAAAAATCTAAAACTAAAAAGTTTTGTTAATCCTTCAAAAACAATGGACGTTAGCCTGATCTTTCCAAAACTAATGATGTTATTCTGGTCTTTACACAATTAAAGACCTAATCCATATCCTTACAAAACTAGAGACCAATTCCTAATCTTTACAAAGCTAGAGACATTATCCGAATCTTTCCAAAACTATGAAATTTGTTTATCTTAACCTTTTCAACACTAAAGACTATCTTTTTTTTTTTTTTTTAATCCTAAGGACGTTATTTTAATCTCTAAAATTCAAGACGATATCTTAGTCTTTACAAAAGTGAAGACGTTATTTTAATTAATCTTTTTCAAATCCAAGATGATCTAGATATTTGTGAAACAAAAGAAGTTATCCTAATCTTGCTAAAACTAATTATCTCCGAAGCCACGACGTTTTTCCTAGTATTTCCAATCCATTTAACCCGGTAGCAGCGACGGGCCAAATTTCTGGCTTTACCGTGCAGCAGCGACGGGCCACATTTGTGCCATGATATAAACCCCCCAAAATAGATGATACGTAAACTGATCAGAAATGCTTTGATATATATTATGAAATGGTTTGTATGAGTGATAATTTTTTTTCTCATTTTTCTCGCTTAGAGGGACCATTAAGAAACATGATCCCCGCTGTTACCAATCCTAATCTTTTTCATTTCCGTTTCTCAATATTCCTTCCTCCACTCACCTCTCCTCCGTTCCTGCAGGAGGTCTACTAATGGTCCTGAGACTCTTCCTCTTTCTCATTCTGCTGTTCTGCAGGAGGCTGGAAACAAGAGAAGCGCTGCTGGAGTCCCGAGGGGAATCCTACGACAGGTGAGAAGCAAATGTGGTAACAGGTAAGGTAATTATGAGATAGATGAAAAGTGTATGACGTCAAAGGTGAGAATAGGCAAGTGAAAAATAAGGTAAATGAAAACTAAAACATCAAAAGCGGATATAATTCAGGTATTTATGAAAGAGATAAGGAGAGAATATCAAGTGAGAATAAATGGTCATGTGATTGGTGATAAAAATAAGAAACGGGTAATAAAAATTTAAGACAGAAAATGTCACGGGTCGAAATAAAAGCTTATCAAAACGTAAATATATAACTGGACGTAATTAGGTGACAGGTGAAGAATATCAAGGAAATAATGACAAATAAAGTAAAAGTATAACGGAAGAGAGGCAGGGATACAAGGGCAGGAATAATTAAATCGAGTAATTAGGAAAATGAAAGTATGAGGGCAAGAAAGCGTGGTTAAAATATATTACATAAGCTGAAAGAAAGAAAAAAACTAAAGGAGATAAAATATAATGAGGAAAAAAGATGGGAAGAAGATAGAAATCCAATAATTAAAACCGATAATACCTGAGGAAATAATGTCTGATGAAAACCCAAAATTTGAAGGTAAAACTATCACTTGAAGAGTTCCAAATATAGCTTAATAATAATAATGATACTACTGACAGTGACAATAAAAATAAAAATAAAAATCATTATTTATTATTATTATCATTTAATAATAATAATAATAATAATAGATAATAATAATAATAAGTAGTAGTAGTAGTACTAACATTATTATCATCATTATTATATTTATTATAAAACTGCCATATGCACATGTTTTCAGTTATTCACTTTTTTTTCATTGTCCATTCTCTCTCTCTCTCTCTCTCTCTCTCTCTCTCTCACCTGAAGGAAAAAAAATCACACTTCTCAGCCTCTAATTAACCTGACAGAATATATACCACACCTGCCTGTTTGGCGGGAGAGGGTTAAATGTTTTGTTTACTAATGGCTTATTAGTGCGTGTGGTGGTGTTGGAGGCGGTGGTGATGATGATGACGATGGGTTGTGATGATGATGACGATGGGTTGTGATGATGATGACGATGGGTTGTGATGATGATGACGATGGGTTGTGATGATGATGACGATGGGTTGTGATGATGATGACGATGGGTTGTGATGATGATGACGATGGGTTGTGATGATTATGACGATGATAGTGGTGTGATAATGGCCGGCGATTGAGGTGGCGATGATTGGCTGTGGTGATGATGGTGATGATGGCTGTGACGGTGGTGATGGTGATGATGGTAAAAGGTAAGGTAAAGTTGGGTGCATACGCTATAGCAGTGCGTGGCTGCGGTGTTAATCTCAGTACCATTGTCTCTTTAAGCCTGTGTTGGGTAAGAATCCATTACCCCGGGACACGGGCCAGTGTGAAATCCGTGAATTTACCTTCCCCAGGTTTCGTTAAGTTCCCATCTCTCAACCAGCCCGAAAGGGAGGATGAACAAGTGGACGAGCTGCACGTCGACTGCCCGAGCCGGGACTCGAACACGGACCCGCAGGTTCGTAGCTAGGCCCGCTAACCACTGCTCCACGGAGGCGCATTATGATGTGTGCATCTATTTACTCGCCCCTCCTTGTGAGAATTGCAAGTTGTGGAAAATATGATTTCTTTAAACATATGCCTTGGTATATTTATCCTCACAAAATTAACACACACACACACACACACACACACACACACACATAGTACTTAACACTTTACACTTTTCTACATCACGTGACCAATGTAAATGCGCAGTCCACTAAAATTTGTCCAAAGAATGCAAATAAGTTTAGCGCAACGCGTGACACAATGGTTTTAAAAGACGAAGTAATAGAAGTTTGATTAAGTCAGTTAAAAAATCAATCAGGCGAGTGAGATTAGGTTAGCACACACACACACACACACACACACACACACACACACACACGTACGCCCATATCGATACATACATAAGCCCTTTCCAACATAGTACGTACTCTCAACACCACCCCTTCAATTTACGCAACATCACAACAACACCATCACCAACAACACCACCACCACCACCACCAGACCGCCTCGCCACCACCAGCTCATCACCATGAGGATATTGCACCCCTTTATCACCCTTTCCTGTGTTCCAATTTAGCTTATTTTATAGGACTGTCAACACCACCACAACCATCACCACAATCACCACTATCAGACTCACCATCACTCATCTTCAAGTACCATTATTTTTGCTTCTCACCAACAGCACCCATCACTACCAGCACCAAAACCTACCATCACACTGCCTTCATCACCACTACCACCACCACCACCACCACTACCACCACAATGTCATCACTAAAACCTACCACTACACTGCTTTCATCATCACTACCACTAATTTCACCACTACCAAACCCTACAACACCACACTCCCTCAACCACCACTACCAACACCACCACAACCACCACCACCACAATCATCACCATCCCTTCATCTTCAACTACCAATATTTTTGCTTCACACCAACAGCAACCATCTCTACTAGCACCAAAACCTACCACCACACTGCCTTCATCACCACTACCACCACCACCAACAACACCACCAACAACACCACTAATACCACCACCAACACCACCACCATCACCACCACTACTACCACCACCAACAACACCATGTCATCACCAAAACCTACCACTACACTGCTTTCATCACTGCCACTAACTTAACCACTACCAAAGCCCACACTCCCTCAGCGACCACTACCAACACCACCACAACCACCACCACAATCACCACCATCAGACTCACCATCCCTTCATCTTCAACTACCAATATTTTTGCTTCACTCACCAACAGCAACCATCTCTACCAGCACCAAAACCTACCACCACACTGCCTTCATCACCACTACCACCACCAACAACACCATCACCACCACTACTACCACCAACAACAACACCATGTCACCACCAAAACCTACCACTACACTGCTTTCATCATCACTACCACTAAATTAACCACTACCAAAGCCCACACTCCCTCAACCACCACTACCAGCACCACCACAACCACCACCACCACAATCACCACCATCAGACTCACCATCACTTCATCTTCAGCTACCATTATTTTTGCTTCACTCACCAACAGCAACCATCTCTACCAGCACCAAAACCTACCACCACACTGCCTTCATCACCACTACCACCACTAACAGCAACACCATATCACCAAAACCTACCACTACACCCTTTTCAATACCACTACGACTGCCAACACAATCACCACTACCATCAAAACTTTACCACTACCAAACCCTACTGAAATGCCAGAATTTGCTCTTTACTACACTCCCACACGGCCACTGCGTGTAACGAAACACGATAAATTAATCCAGACAAGGAAAGATTTGCCGGCGCCGGGGATCGAACCCGCGACCAGCGTAACGGGAGAACCACTCCTTTACCAGTCGGCCAAAGAGGTACCCCCCTGGCTAAGTGGGTTATGGGAGGCTCGCCCATCAGGCAAGTCAGCATTACACTACCACAATGCCATCACCAACACAACCACCACTATCATCATCTGTTAATCACGAAAACTCACCACACTGCTTTTACCACCATGATCACCACCAACACTAACCCCCCAAAACAACCACTATTACCACTGCTAGCACCCCTACCAAAACCTACCACCACACTGCCACAACCATCACCATCACCATCACTACCAATTAATGCCACCACGCTGCCTCGACCAGCACTACCACAACACACCCTTCACCACCTCCACCATCAACACAAGCACCGCCATCATCACTCCAGCGCCACACAATTTAATCATTTAAAAGCACAGCCACGAACATTATCACAAGTAGTTAGTCGCTATTTTCTGAGGTTATCTGTTTATCGAATCCCGTGGAATGAGAGAGAAGGGAATTAAAGATGGATGGCAGGAAGAAACAAATAATGAAACTACAGACACAAGTAAAAATGGATTCATGAAACCAGAGAAAAAACAAAAAAGATAAATAGGAAGACAGATAGATAGATAAAGAGATAGATAAAGACAAAGATAAAAAGAGAAATACAAGGAGAGAATAGCAGTGTAAAGGCTTAGAGATGCGAAAACTACGTTCGCCTCCAATGCCGAAGGTTCAGGATAGAAAATGAAAGGTATCTCAGGAAGTGGGAAGGCAAACACTTCCTAACTTAACATTAGGTTTATTAAATAACAAGTTAATAACACTAACATAACTCCTCCAACACGTACAGTAATCTAACCGTCTAGCATCCTCTCCACAAAAATGATACTACCTAAATAGTAATCACATTACAGGGAGCCAAGAAAAGAGCACGAATAAGCATGGGAGAGGGATGATAGAGAAGGTTAGACTTACCTGGTGCGGAGTCGTATACACGGAAGTCAATCAGGACAACCGAGGACACTGTGCACACAATCACCACAAAGGTGTAACAAAAATCAATAATGAACTCCCCCAAACACGTAACAGTGATATAACAGTCTATTAACCCTCACCATAGTAGTTCAAGTACAGCAACAACACAGCCTTTAGGCCAACACTGTGGGGAGGTTAAATAGAACAAGGTTAAAGATCACCTGGTGTGGGGTCGTGACAGTAGCACAGATGTAACGTAGCACAGCTCAAGACGAGACCAGAGGCGGCAGGATAAGAGGTCCGTCCCCTCTCTATACAGCGGCTTGAACAGGCAAAGAGAGAATCACTTCAGCCCACGAAAGTGATGTCTTCTAAAGGAGGACCTCAGCACAGAGTGGTGTAGATGTATGTTGCCGGTAGAAGGCTGGAGGTCACCGAGGATATTAACAAGACGGAGATCAGTCAACACCACCGATTCTCCTCGCGGGTTCGAAGCGTGCATCGGCAATTCACGTGAAGCATCACGCGTGGATAAGTGGTAGTTACGATGGCGTGATGTTCCTACGCACACAGAAACACACACACACACACACACACACACACACACACACACAGTTATGTGAGGGTTGCCGGCGGCCCTTACACAGCCCCCAAAACAAGAATCTACTGCAAGTAGATGAGAACGACATTAGATAGGATTATGAGGGTGATCTACTATGAAAATCAGCACCCACGTTATCCTTACCAGCAATATGGACAACCCTGAATTTATAAGCTTGCAAGCTAAGTGACCATCTGAGAAGTCATCATTCTTTCCCTTGAATGTGGCCAAGTACACCAAAGGTCTGTGATCTACCTCTAAAATTAAATTCTTTCCCTCCAAGATAATAATCAAACTTTAACACGGCAAATACAATGGCTAAACATTCCCTTTCGATGGTGGAGTACCTTCTTTCCCGATCAAGCAATTTCCTACTGGCATACGATACGGGATGGGGATGATCGTTGTAATACTGGAGCAGCACTGCTCCCAGCCCGTGGTTGGAGGCATCTGTTCTGAGTACAAAGGTCCTTTGATGGTTTGGGAGACGAAGAACTGGAGCAATGGAGAGAGCAGACTTGAGGTGGGCAAAGAGGCTCAGCAGATCTTCGCTCCAATGAAGAGGTTCTTTTACACCCTTCTTCAGCAAGTCTGACAAGGGACCAGTATATTCAGATGCCTGTGGGATAAACATTTTGTAAAAAGATATTAACCCCAGGAAGCTGCGCAGGAGTTTCTTAGTGGAAGGAGGAGATGCAGTGGTCAGAGCCTCGACCTTGTCGTGCAGGGGCCAGAGATGACTGTCATCCAGCCGAAAACCAAGATACTGGATGGATTCGACCCTAAAGCGGCACTTTGATGGCTTGACGGTAAGGTGATGGTCTCTCAGCTTGCTAAGGACGGAACGAAGAGCGGCCAGGTGCCCTTCCCAATCGTTAGAATGTATAAAGATGTTATAAAAATAAAAGCTCACATCAGGTAAATCGACCAGGACAATTCTCATCAGCCGAATATACGTGGCACAGGCAGTAACTAATCCAAATAGCATCCTAAGAAACTCCATCAGACCCAGGTGGGTAGGAAAAGCAGTTAAGGGTTTGGCTCTGTCAGACAGCGGTACTTGGTAATATGCTTTACACAAGTCCAACTCTGAGAAATACTTAGAGCCTGAAAACTTATACAAGTCACAGTGACAGAGTTTAATTGACGATAATCAACTGCCATTCTAAAGGAGCCATCTGGCTTTCTTACCATCAATACAGGTGAAGAGTGCTGGGATGCGGAGCGTTGAATGATGACTTGCTGCAGGAGTGTTTCCACCTCTTTCTCAAAATAGGGTTTGAGGTGAACTGGGACCGGATAAACCTTAGCCCGAACTCTGTCTGTGGTTGTGAGCGATATGTCATGCTCCATGGTATTAGTGCAACCAGGAGTGTTAGAGAATACGTCGAGGAATTCACCTAGAAGGTTTCTTAATCCTTTTTGCTGTAAATCAGCCAGGTGAGAACCGATCTCGGGTGCGGTGTCCTGCTGGTCGTCGGTCACACCATCAGGGGTCAGAGGCAACTGGTTAGAATAATCTTGGCAGTCGTCGACTCTGATGACTGGAGTAGCCTTCTGGCCGTCTGCTTCTGGACTCGAATCCTCGAGTGTAGAGATCTCATCCAAAACAGATGCTTGCATGGATTGTATTCGACGAAAATACTTCTTTAGCATGTTCACATGATAAAGTTTAGGACCTCCAGGAGTGTCAATCAAATAATCAACTTTACCACGTCTCTCTAATACCTCGTATGGGCCTTTCCATGCGATAAGTAACTTACTTGTTTCGCTCGGCAGCAATACGAGCACCTCATCTCCGGGCCGGAACTGACGGTCTTGTGATCTCACGGCAAAGTAGGCTTTATATCGGCGGGCACTTATATTGGCATTTTGTGCCGCTATCTTGGCACACACTGACAGCTTATCCCGGAGCTCAATCACATACTGGAAACAGTTTCTCTCCTGTCCTTGGATGTTACGATCCTCCCACAAATCTCGCAGAGCAGTTAAAGGTCCTCTCACGGAACGGCCGTATAATAGATCAAATGCAGAGAAGCCAGTTCTGTCTTGGGGAATTTCTTTGAGGGCAAACAAAGTTGGAATTAAATACCTGTGCCATTCCTTTTTGTCTTCACAGAGCTTCCTCAGCGAGGCCTTCAAAGGTCCATGAAGTCTTTCAATGCGACCGTTGCTGCTGGGGTGGAAGGGTGTAGTAAAGATAGGCTTTACACCAAGTAGCTTATGTAGTTCTGCCATCAAGTTAGAAGTGAACTGAGTACCTCGATCTGATAACACTTCCCGAGGAATACCAACACGGGAAAAGATGGAAAGTAGGGCTTCAGCCATAGATATAGAATCAATATCCTTTAGGGGTACTGCTTCCGGGAAACCCGTAGCAAAATCAATCAGAGTTAGTATATACCTGTGACCATCTGAAGACGGAGGTGACAAGGGACCCACCAGATCAATGGCACCCCTGTAAAATGGTTCCGTAATTACTGGCTTCGGCTTCAGAAGAGCCGGGCGAACCCTTCCCTTAGCAGAGAACCGCTGGCACTTGTCACAGGAACGGCAAAATGCTCTTATATCCACTCCCATTCCTGGCCAGAAGAAATGTTCTATAGATTTTCATCTCAGTCTTCCTGTGGGAGAAGTGGCCGGCGAGAGGGCTCTCATGGGCAACAGATAGGATGATCTGGCGACAGTCACGAGGGACAACCAGTGTTAGCTTTTTTTTTTTTTTTTTTTTTACGTTGTTGCCTATTGCGCCGGTAGGCATCTTCCCGGTGGGGCCTGATGGTCGGCCCAAGGCTTCTTCCAGGTGGGGCCTGATGGTCGGCCCAGCCCGTTCTGGCGCAGGGGAGTGTTTATAGTGGCGCCATCTTGCATTGGCTCATGCTGCCCCCCGGAACTCGTTCTTGATTCGCTTGGACGGCTTCCTCTAGAGTCCGGGTTGATGGGTGGTCTTCAGGACAGCATGTGGGTAGTTTTAAGCCACTCGGCGGAGACTGAAAAATCTGAGTGGTAGCGTGAGGATTCGAACCCGCGTCGTCCATCACGCGGCGAATGTGGGCCCAGTACGCTACCAGTTCGGCCACCGCCTACCCTCGCTGCCTACTTTATCAGGTCTACTAGACGTTAGATACTTGCGGTACAGAAGACCGTCAATCATAATGAACTGAAAAGTGGAGCCATTCCTAACTTGGTCAATAACAGCAGAATCAGCCTTACCCCTTATCTCGTTGAGAGAAGTACACGACGCCTGTAACTGTCCGAACTCATCAGGAGTGATAGACAGTGGCTGCAAGGCTGGTAGGGCAAGGGGGTGTAGACGCTTCATTCTACTGGAGCGTGTTGATACAGCATGTACCTGTGCAAAACTGGTGTGTTTGGCAGGATGTTCATCAGTGGTAGCGACAGGGGCAACAGGTGGCTCAGGTACGTCAGGAGTGCAGGCATCCTGTGGTGGAATCTGACATACAGAAGAGGTGCAAGGAGGCAGTGGAGCACTTTCTAGAACAGCAGGCTGGATGTCCGGTGGAGAAGTCTGGAAGTTATCAGAATCATTTGGGGCTTTTACCTCTGGAACATTTCCAATTAAGGCAGTAGCAAACTAATAGGGGCCCGGACTACGTCCGTCCATCCAGTACAATATGGACATCTAAGATAACAACGCAATACCGGGAACTCAACGACACGCCCCAAATAATCTGCGACATGAGCTACTTGACAGTTTCTAACATCAGCGTCAGGCAGGGGCTCCTCAGAGACGATGATACATGAACAACCAGTATCTCTGATAATGGAGGAAGTGCAGGCACCATTAATAGTGCCAGAAGCTCTGTAATTAGGAACACTAGGATCCCCCCCAACAGAAGCCTAAAAGCGGCTAAAAGCGGTCTCCACCTCCCCTTATAACCGCGCCACTTTCCACCACCCACTGTCCCATCCACAAAAAGACTGAGCCAGCAGGGGACAAAGAGCGCGGAGCCCCGCCTAACACGAGGAATCGTTCATCTTCATTAGGAAGGCATTCTGCCATGGCTTTATTGCGGTACGACGCATCGGACAGGTGAGTACTGAGGGCTCACGCATCAAGCTGACCGACTTTCTCGCGCCGAATAGCCGGTCAACCATCAAGGGGCACGGGTCTCAACGGCACCACGCAGGGGTGCGGGGCCGGAATCACGATACCCCACCGGCATCCGCACCACAGAGAATCGACTTTTGAGTTTTTCGATCATAGTCTGCCATAAAGGCAACGGCAGAGTACTGCATGGTTGCATCTATTCATACTCATGATATGGCAAGCCCCGTGGCTTAAGGCAGTCAGTCTGCACCGGGTGGCGAAATGCGCGCGATTGAACGTGCTCCGGGCGCTGAGAAAAGGAAACGAGCAGCGTCGTCACGGTTAGCACTCGTGGCAATCACCTCCCGGCTTAACGCAGTCCTGCTGCACCGTTTGGGGTCTGTTACTTGGGGTTCGGCAATTAGGCGCGACAGCCTCAAGCCGCTAACCCATTCCTGGGGTGCCTAGCCCCGTTTTCACAGGCAGCAGCTAATGTTCCCCTGCCTGACCAGTCACAGCAGCGGGGCCTGGACCCAACCCAGAAAAGCCCAGGTATTTGCGACAGCCTACGCGCCCAAGTCTGCACCATCGTGTTAACCACGTAGGTTTTCTCGCAGACCCAGCACTGCCGCCAGAAACTTTTTTATGTGGCTGAGCAACGGTGCCGTCCTTGAACGCTCTGGGGTTCTTGGGGCATCGAGGCCGAATATGGCCCTCTTCTCCACAATTGTGACAACGTATAGCAAACGAGCTGCCTTTGGCGGGAGTAGCCTGAGAAGGTTGTGCTTTAGATAAAGAGGAAGATGGCTTAGAGAGTTTCTTACTAAAGAGATGGCCAAATTGTGGCTTGGAGTACACATTGTGAGCAGACGCCCAATTGTCAGCAAGCTGTACAGCGGCCAACAGAGTAGTTGGTAGGCGTTCCTTCACAAAGAGACGCAAATCTGTGTTGAGGGACGATAGGAATTGATCAAGTAACATGAAGTCTTTGAGTCATAATCATCGGTAACATTCGATGTCTCTAACCAGGCCTGAAATAGTCTAGTTAAATGAGTAGAGAACTGCTGGTAACTTTCCCCACTCCTAATTTTAGCACTGCGAAACTCCGACCGATAACCGTCTGGAGTCTTAAGAAATTGGAACCCGGTGAGGAGTGATTTCTTAAGGAGGGGATATGAACTTGTAGTTTCAGGTGATAGAGAAATATATATATCAGCAGCCTTACCAGTAAGCAAACTACCAAGTCTTACTGCATAAGTATCAGAAGGTACTTTAAGCAAATCAGCAATTCTCTCAAACCGTACCAGATAAGAAGCAATATCTTCTCCCTCCTTATACTGAGGTAAACGGGGCTTACTTACATTTTCCTCGTGAGACATTGTCTGAGGAGTAGATGAACCCTGTGCACCTATACGAGCGAGTTCAATTTCCCTTTCAGCCGCCACCCTCAATCGTTCCTTTTCTGACTCTAGGTTTGCCAATCTTTCTGTCTCCTGCATTCTCGCTAGTTCCAGCCTTTCCTGTCGCTCCTGTTCTTCTTTCCTTTCCTGACGTTCAGCAGCACGTTCTTCACGCAGAATGTTCTGCTGCTGTAGCACAAACTTACCAATATCATCGCCAGAGAAACCCAAACTCACTGCTTGAGCGTTCAAAGCTTCCAAATCTGAGAGACGTTGATGAGAAGTACAGGCAAATGATTAAATAGGAAGTATAAACTATACCTGGCAACGATGCACAGACGTACAGTTATAAGGCGGCGAAAGTGCAACACTGTAAGCCGTCCTTGGGGAACAAAAATATAGTAGTTACCCCAATAAATCAAAAGAAAATTAGTAACAACCCGCAACGATACTCGACTAAGGTATAATAACCAACCTATTCGTCGATAGGCAAACAACAATTCACTGGACGTAAGTTGGAAAACACAATGGTTATGGCAACCAGATCACTCTTCCATCAACGGTCAAACAACCAATACAACACTGTGGAAAGAGTAATACCTCGCTTCCGGGCCTCAGACAACGAAGGCGAGCTCAAGGAGACTTATAAACCATCCACTCACTGAGAAACTCATTATAATTCTATTCTGGCGAGGTCGCCAGAAATGTAAAGGCTTAGAGATTCGCCAGAAATGTAAAGGCTTAGAGATTGAGAGAACTACGTACGCCTCCAATGCCGATCTATTCTGGCGAGGTCGCCACAAATGTAAAGGCTTAGAGATTGCGAGAACTACGTTCGCCTCCAATGCCGAAGGTTCAGGATAGAAAATGATAGGTATCTCAGGAAGTGGGAAGGCAAACACTTCCTAACTTAACATTAGGTTTATTAAATAACAAGTTAAGGATCTTTTCCGTTTGGCGTACAGCGCTAAAATTAATTTTAATATAGATTTTCTTATGTATTTTTGTCCGTAGAATCCGAATATGACAACCGTTTTATGGAGAAACGAACAGTTTAAGTTATTTTCCTTTGAAGTTAAACCATAATACCATGGTGGATTTCAATAACTATCTAAGAGAGGTGAGACTTACAAAATAACCTAACCTAACCTAACCCCTAACCTAACCTAACCTAACCCAACCCAACCCCTAACCTATCCTAACCTAACCTAACCTGAAATACTGAAAAATATTGCTAATTTTCAGAAAAATTAAAAGGATGACTTCTTTGTTTTTTTATATGTACTGAACTAGTTCTGTATTAATAAATTGTATATAATACTGAATATTACGACTTTTTAAAGTTTGAATTCCTTCAGTAATAGATAGGAAGAAAATAACTTTAAAGGCAAATAACTCAAAAACTGTTAATTTCTCCAAAAAAATAATGTGATATTCTGATTCTACGGACAAAAATACATAGAAAAATCTATATTAAAATTACTTTTAGCGCTGTACGCCAAACGGAAAAGACCCCAAGTGGATAACACTAACATAACTCCTCCAACACGTACAGTAATCTAACCGTCTAGCATCCTCTCCACAAAAATGATACTACCTAAATAGTAATCACATTACAGGGAGCCAAGAAAAGAGCACGAATAAGCATGGGAGAGGGATGATAGAGAAGGTTAGACTTACCTGGTGCGGAGTCGTATACACGGAAGTCAATCAGGACAACCGAGGACACTGTGCACACAATCACCACAAAGGTGTAACAAAAATCAATAATGAACTCCCCCAAACATGTAACAGTGATATAACCGTCTATTAAACCTCACCATAGTAGTTCAAGTACAGCAACAACACAGCCTTTAGGCCAACACTGTGGGGAGGTTAAATAGAACAAGGTTAAAGATCACCTGGTGTGGGGTCGTGACAGTAGCACAGATGTAACGTAGCACAGCTCAAGACGAGACCAGAGGCGGCAGGATAAGAGGTCCGTCCCCTCTCTATACAGCGGCTTGAACAGGCAAAGAGAGAATCACTTCAGCCCACGAAAGTGATGTCTTCTAAAGGAGGACCTCAGCACAGAGTGGTGTAGATGTATGTTGCCGGTAGAAGGCTGGAGGTCACTGAGGATATTAACAAGACGGAGATCAGTCAACACCACCGATTCTCCTCGCGGGTTCGAAGCGTGCATCGGCAATTCACGTGAAGCATCACGCGTGGATAAGTGGTAGTTACGATGGCGTGATGTTCCTACGCACACAGAAACACACACACACACACACACACACACACACACACACACAGTTATGAGAGGTTTGCCGGCGGCCCTTACAAGCAGGAATGATAAATAAGATAGCCAGATAAGAAAGCAAGAAAAAAAACTAAAGAGCAAGAAAAATATAAATGGGAATAAATGAACGAATGAATGAATGAATGAAGTGAATGAAAGTGAAAGAAAATAACAAAAACACGAGAATCTTAAAACAGAACTCAGAAGAACAAAGAAAAGAAAGAAAAACGAAGAAAGTAAAGAAGAAAGTTAGAAAGACATAGGAACAGAAAGAGGCAAAGAACGAGGAGGGAAAAAATAAAGGGATTGCGGGATGAAAGTAAATAAGATGAAGAAATAAAGGAAAGACGAATGGAGGGGAAACTGAAAGGAAGGAGGAAAGAAAACGAGAAAGAAAACGGGTAATCTGCCTCTAATCAGGGAGGAGGGAATGGAGAAGGGAGGGAAGGAGGGAGGCAGGGAAGAGAGGGAGGAAGGGAGGGAGGGAAGACAAGGGAGTGATCGGACTGGAGGAAGAGGAGAAAGGAGTAATCAAGTGTGGATGGAAGAAGGAGAGATAGAAAATGGAAGAAAGGAAGGAGGGAGAGGAGAAGGAAAGATAAGAAGACGAAGGAAAGTGAGAGAATTTAGGAAGAATAGTCGAAAAAAGGAAGGAAGGAGAGGAGGAAGAGAGAAAGAAGAGAAGGAAGGAGGGAGGGGAGAAGAAAAGACAGTAAAAGAGAGGAGAAAAATAAAGTAGAAGTTAGGAAGAAGAGTCGAAAGAAAAGAAGGAGAGGAGGAAATAAAAGAAAAGGAAAAAAAAGGAGGAAAGAAGGAAAGGATGGAAGGAGGAGAGATAGAGGCTGGAGGTAAGGAAAGAGAGAAAGAAGAAAATGGAAAGGAAAGGAGAGGAGGAGAAAAGGGAAGGAAGAAAGATTGAAGGGAGGAGAGATGGAGGATAGAAGGGTGGAATGAGGGAGAGGAGAAGAAAGAGAGTAAAAAAGAAAAGAAGAGAGAAAGAGAAGAAAAATGAAAGAGGAAAAAGAGGATAAAGAAGGGAAGGAAAGGGGAAAAGGACTAAGGAAGGGGAGATGGAAGAAAGGAAAGAGGAAAAGGATTAAGGAAGGGGAGATTGAAGATGGAGGGAAGGGGGGAGGGAGAAAAAAAGATAGGAAAACGAAAGAAAGAAAGTAGAAGTTAGGAAGAAGAGTCGGAGGAAAGAAAGAACGGAGGAGGATGGGAGGAAGACAGAAAAAAAGGAGGAAGAGGGAGAGAAGGAAAGGTAGTTAAACAAAGGAAAGAAAGAAAGAAGTTAGCAAGAAGAGACGAAGGGAAGATCAGAAAGAGGATAATGAGGGAGAGGAAAAGGAGGAAGAAGATAAAAATAGATATATGTGAAGATAAAATGTCCAGAAATGGATCAGAGAGAGAGAGAGAGAGAGAGAGAGAGAGAGAGAGAGAGAGAGAGAGAGAGAGAGAGGTGCGGTATGCGTGGTGATCGAGCTAATTTCTCAAGCCAAGGAAGATAGCACACTGACCAGACCGGAATACGTAAGTCCCCCCTAAAACCTTGTGCTACACCGTTTTCTATTAAGCTTTCGACGTTGTGGTTGATCGCTAATAATATCCATCATGTATTTTTTTCTTTTGTTTTTCTTTTCTTCATTTTGGGGCTTTCTCCTGATGATCTGTCTCATTAATCACCATCATTCTCTCTCTCTCTCTGAGAATGGAATAAGCCCCATCATCAGTGGTCCCAGTAAACACGATTGACTCCTTCAAAATCTGATTTTCTATGTCTCTCTCTCTCTCTCTCTCTCTCTCTCTCTCTCTCTCTCTCTGTTCGGTTGTTCCCTCTCCATATCTCCCTGTTTTTTTCTTTTTCTTTATTTTTTTTACTCTTCACCACATTTATCAATCTCATCAATCATTCTCTATCTCTCTTTGTTTCACCAGGTAATCAATCATTTTCTCAATTCCATGCCATTTCCATTCCATCTCTCTTAAAGGACGAAATAAAATTGAAAGTTTGTTCTTTCCTTTAGTTTGAAAAGTCGTCACGGGCAAATAGGAGAGAGAGAGAGAGAGAGAGAGAGAGAGAGAGAGAGAGAGAGAGAGAGAGAGAGAGAGAGAGAGAGAGAGAGAGAGAGAGAGAGAGAGAGAGAGAGAGAGAGAGAGAGAGAGAGAGAGAGAGAGAGAAAATAAACAATTTGGGCTGGAAACTGTAAAATTAACTTGCAGGAATTCATGAAAACTAAATGAATACAAAGGCAATCATTTATACGAGGGCCGACGCAGTGGTAGTGGTTGTAGTATCAGTAGTAGTAATAGTAGTAGTAGTAGTAGCAGAAGAAGTAGTAGTAGTAGTAGTAGTAGTAGTAGTAGTAGTAGTAGTAGTAGTAGCAGCAGGAGTAGGAGGAGGAGGAAGAAAAGTAGTAGTAGTAGTAGTAGTAGTAGTAGTAGTAGTAGTAGCAGGAGCAGTAGTAATAGTAGCAGCAGGAGCAGTAGTAGTAGTAGTAGTAGCAGCAGGAGCAGTAGTAGTAGTAGTAGTAGTAACAGTAGTAGTAGCAGCAACACCATCAGTAACAAATCCTAGATCTAAAACATTATTGTGTTACAGCCGGTAGTCAATCCACAAAGAGAAAATGAAAATGGAAGTATTTTAATGACCACTTTGATGGAGCTAACGATGTGGATGCCAATTGCCTGCAGCACACACAACACACCTGTCGATAGGGCCCGGTGTGTGAGGGAGCGCAGGGAAATGGTGTGGGGAGGGGAAGGGTGGAAGGGGGAGGGGCATGCCGGAAACGCCTGTGATGGGAGGGGGGAAAGGTAATGATGGTGAGGGGAGGAAACGTGAGAAGAGAAGGAATGAGATGGGAGGAGGGTGTGGAAGGGAAAGGTAGGAATGAGAGGAAGAGGAAAGCTGAGGTGAAAGAAGGTGCAGGGAATGGGATGGGAGGATGGTGTTGAAGGAAATGGTAAAAAAAAGGCGAGAAGGGGAGAGGAGAAATGCAAAAAGGAATGGGATAGAAGGAATAGTGGGAGGAGGATAGGGGAGGTGACAGAAGGAGGAGGAATGTAATACGAGGAGGATCGGGGAAATAATTGGAGTGTAGGAAAAGTGAGAAGAGAGGAAAGGTGAAGGAGAGAGAAGGAAAGGGATTGAAAGAGGTTTAGGAAGGAACGATGAGAGAAGAAGAGAGGAGGTTAAAGAAAAAGGAATGGGAGTGGAGGAAAGGTGAAGTGAAAGGAAAAGGAATAGGATGGGAGGAAGGTTAGAGAAGAGGAAAGAGGATATAGAAAGAATGGGATGGAGAGAGGATAAGGAGATGGAAGTAGGATGACCGAATAAGAGGAGAGAGTGAAAATACGAGGAGGAAAGGGCAGGTGAAGGGTTGAGAGAGGAGGGGCAGGTAAGATCGAAGGAGAGAGAGGATGAAGGGGAAAGACGTGGGATGGAGTAAGCGTGAGAAGTAGATGAAGGGTTGAGAAAAGAAGGTCAGGTATTAGAGATTGAAGGGGAAGATGAGGTGGAAAGGGAGATACATAGGATGGAGGAGAGGTAAAAGGAAATGGAGTTAGAATGAATGGAGGAAAGTGTAAGAAAGTGGGAGGAGGAATGCATAAGTGAAGGGCTGAGCAATGAAGACTAGGATAAGTGGAGGAGAGTGGAGAGAGAGACAGTGGATTAGGGGAGAGAAAAAAGGAAGGGGAGGTATGATGAGTTGAGGATTGGTAAGAGTAAAGAATGTCATATAGGGAAGAGAAAAGAGAAAAGAATAGAAAGGGAGGAAAATTAGAAGAGGAATAGAGGGAATTTCAGAGAAGGTAGAGAAAAAGGAAAAGAAGAACGGGAACGAGAACAAGGACGAAAACAAGGTGGAGGACGAGGAAGAGAACGAAGAGGAAGACGAGGAAGAGAACCAAGAGGATGACGAGGAAGAGAACGAGGAGTAACACAAGGAAGAGAACCAAGAGGATGACGAGGAAGAGAACGAGGAGTAACACAAGGAAGAGAACCAAGAGGATGACGAGGAAGAGAACGAGGAGTAACACGAGGAAGAGAACCAAGAGGATGACGAGGAAGAGAACGAGGAGTAACACGAGGAAGAGAACCAAGAGGATGACGAGGAAGAGAACGAGGAATAACACAAGGAAGAGAACCAAGAGGATGACGAGGAAGTGAACGAATAGGAACACGAGGACGGTGACGAAGAAAAGAAAGAAAAGGAGAGAAAAAAATGAAGAGGGTTAACATTCTGCTTGAAGAAACTGAGTAAAAAAAAATAAAAAAAAACTCAATAACTTACATGTAACACCTTAAACTATTAGCTGTGGTTAGTTTTACCTGTTCAGCATAAAAAAAAAAAGATAAATATGCGTGTGTGACGGCAAGGAAAAGATGAGTATGTGTTGGCGATGACATGCAGATCAAGAAAAATAGTTTAGTTTATCGATGAACTAATCATAGTCCCGTTTTCTGTGTGTCGTGCAGGTTTTCTGTGATACCGTGTTTTATAGGAGACTGTGGCACTCAGTTTGTCGTCATTACAGCAACTACAATTATCTGCTATTGTCAGTGTCCTGCTGCTGCTGCTGCTGCTGCTATTACTACTACTACTACTACTACCACCACTACTACTACTACTACTACTACTACTACTACATAGTAAAACTACTACTACTGATAATAAATAATAATGATAATGATAATAATAATGATAATAATAATAATAATAATAATAATAATAATAATAATAATAATAATAATAATAATGATAATAATAATAATAACAATAATAATAATAATAATAATAATAATAATAATAATAATAATAATAATAATAATAATAATAATAATAATAATAATAATAATAATAATAATAATAATAATAATAATAATAATAATAATAATAATAATAATAATAATAATAATAATAATAATAATAATAATAATAATAATAATAATAATAATAATAATAATAATAATAATAATAATAATAATACCACTACCACTATTGATACTACTAATACTACCATCACTACTACCACCACTAGCACTACCACTACTACTACTTCTACTACTATTAGTCGGACTATAGAAGATACGATGTTCAAGGACAATAGAAAAGACTGAATTATTAGAAAAAAATAAACAATCAAGTAAGTAAAGAAAGAAAGAAAGAAAGAAAGATGAAAGAGAGAGATAGAGAGAAAGAAAGAAAGAAAGAAAGAAAGAAAAAAGAAAAAAGGCAGGCAGGAAGGAAGGAAGGAAAAAAGGTAAGAAAAATAAAAAAAAGAAAGAAAGAAAGAAAGAAGGAAAGAAAGAAAGGATGGTGGTGTGAGTCTCACTTTCAATCTTTTCTCCGCCTCCAAAATTTCAGACTTTTTAGGGAGGTGGGGGAGGGGATATTTTCTTTTCTTCGTGTTTATACTTCCCCGCCTTGAATAATTCAGATTGTTGTTTTGCTAAAAAAATGTTGGGGGCACACGGCACAGCTGCGCGTGGCATCGGTGACAATCATTCCCCCGAGACACAGGACCGGTGCGGCATACGAGTTATCACAGTTTACCTTCCCCGGGTTTTCCCAGGTACCCATTTATGAGCCGGCCCGAAAGGGAGGATGAACAGCTGGGTGGGATGCTCGCTGACAGCCCAGGCCCGCAGATTCCTGGGTAGGGATTATGATATCCAGCATTCAAGAATTGAGACCTTTTAAGGTATTATATTTTCCTTTTTGAATGAATTTAGACTATTGGATCTCTTCCCATGTCTTGGCAAAACTCCGCCTTGTGTTTCCCTCATGAATATTCTTCGTTCTGGATGATAACAGTTTTCCTGGCGAGAGCGACTAACTATGTTCCGAATGTAATTAATTTGCCTCGCCCAATAAGTCGGATTAATCCTTTCCCCGTAATTACAGTTCAATTGGTCCACAAACAAGCGACCTGCGCCGCCTTACAATTAATTATCATCTCTACCATAATAAATGGCTTCGCGTTACCTTTCATTTTCATTACAAAATTAATAACAAGATATCAGACTTGACCTTCATTTCAACCATAAATAAGTATAATCCCTTGATTTTTCAATATATTACTATTGATGATTATCATTATTATTGCTATTATTATTATCATTATCATTATTATTGAACAAACCGAGCAATCGAACCACTGCGTCTACCTCTATCTCCCCCTGCCCTTGTCCAGGCCGCATGTCCCGGCCGGCCTCCTTTCGACCGAGTGTAACATGCCGCGATAAATTAAGATCGTCGTTACACCCTATCGAGTAGAGGTAGGGTGAGAGGCAGGGTGAATCTCTCCCTTTTATACCTCCGCATGGGTGAGGAGGCGGTTATTTTCATCATTATCATTATTAATAACATTTTTACTATTATTATTATTATTATTATTATTATTATTATTATTATTATTATTATTATTATTATTATTATTATTATTATTATTATTATTATTATTATTATTATTTTTACTATTATTATCATTATTATTACTATTATTATCATTACCATTAACATGGGCATTGCAAGTTTCAAATCAAATCCCTCAAAGTTACACCCAAACTTTCCTTCATAAAACTCAGACTTAACTCGGCTTCGTTTCATTCAAGTTCATTTGGTTGGATAAAAGAGAGAGAAAACTTTGAGTCGACCTTTGAAGCTCCACCCCCGGCTCGAGGCTTCACGGTTGTCTCGCCGCGTCCCAAAAATCAGGAGGGAAAATCTAGGATTGACAAATTCCTCGAACAGCTCTATCGGTCTGGCAGGACGGGGCTGGGGCGGGGGCGGGGGAGAGGGAAGGAGAGAAGGAGTGGAAGGGAGGGGAAGAGGAGGGAAGGAAAGGGGAGGGGAAGGGAGGACAAGGGAGGGGACGGAGAGGGAGGGAAGGGAGGGAGAGGGAGAGAGGAGGATTGGGAGCGGGGAGGGAAGGAAAAGAACGAAGAAAGAGATGGAGGGAAAGAGTGAAAAGAGACAGAAAAAAGAAATTAAAAGTATAAAGGAATGGAGAAGAAACGAAAGCGAGTTGGAAAAGAATGGCAAAAGAGGGACCGAGAGGGGAGGGAAGGAGGGAGGGTAAGGAAAGGAATGAAGAGAGAGAGAGAGAGATAAAGGATAAAAAGAGATACCGACCGAAGAAAGGGGAAGATATCTATAGGACTGGAGAGAAGAAAGGAAACAGAGATGAAAAGGGGAAGGAAAAAAGAAGGACGAGAACATGGACGGAAGGAGGGGAGGAAGGGGGAGGAGGGAGAGGAAGGGAACGGAGAGAGAGAGATGGAGGAAAGAATGAAAAGAGAATGACGGAGGAAAAGGAAAAAAAGACAAGGAATGGAGAAAAGATAAGAAGAAACGGAAAAGCAGAGAAGGAAATAAATCAAATACGGGAACGAAAAGAAGAGAGGAATGGAGAGGAGGAAGGGAAGAGAGAGGAGAAAGACGGAAGAGGTAGAATGGGAAGAAAGGAAAGGAAAGTGAAAAAAGAGAAAATGGAAAGGTGAAAAAGACAGAAGAAAGGAGAGGAGGAAAGAGTGAGGGAGACTGAAAATGAAAAAAGAAAGAGGAAATCAACGAAATAATTAATGAGAAAATAAATAAGGGAGGAAATGAGTGAATTATGAGAACGGAAAAGGAAGAGAGAGAAAGGGAGGGAGGAAGAAAGGAGAGAGAAAAAGATGGAGAAAATATAGGGAAAAGAGAAAATGGAAATAACAAAGAAAATTAGAGGGAAAAAAAGAAATATAGAAATCTGACGAGAAAGAGAGACGAGGAAAAAGAAAAGGAAGGAACAGAGGGAAAGGGAGGGAGAGGGAATGGAGGGAGAATTAAGGAAGGGGATAAAATAAAAGAAAAGGGGGCAAAGTAAACAAAGGAGAAGGAAAGAAGGGAACAGAAGGAAAGATATAAAGGAAGGGAAAGGAAGAAGTGGAAACGAGGGTAAGAGAAATGAGGGGAAAGAGGGGAAAATATATGGAAGAAAGGGAGGAAAAACGAAGGGAAGGAATGGAAGGTAAAAAAACAAGTGGAGAAAGAGTGGAGAGAAGGAATAGAAAAACAAAGGAAAGGAAAGGGAAGGAACGAAAGGAATGGGAAGGAAGGAAGTGAAAGAAGAGAAAAAAATGGTAAAAGGTCATAATGGAAGGATGTGGAGCAAGGGAAGGGAAATAAAAAAAAGGGAAGAGTGGAAAAAGGAAGAAAGGACGTAAATAAAGAGACAAAACAGAGGGAATTGAGAAAGTGAGGGAGTAGAGGGAAGGAGTGAAGGGAATGGAGAGAGAAAGTGGAAGGAGTGGAGAGAATGGAGGGAGGGAGGGAGGGAGGGAGTGGAGAGACTAATCCATCATGCAGAGAAGGCCATGCGTCCGTAACCTGATTCCTGACTAATGTTCGCGATGCTTGTGTGTGTGTGTGTGTGTGTGTGTGTGTGTGTGTGTGTGTGTGTGTGTGTGTGTGTGTGTGCCGCCCTGCCCTGTCTATTTTTGTTTGTCTATCTGTATGTTGTGTCTGTCTGTCGGTCTATCTGTCTATCTGTTTGCCTACCTGTTTGTCTGTCTGTCTGTCTATCAATTAATATTTTTTTGCCTTTTTTCTTTCCATTTCTCTGTCTCTTTATTTTTCTGTCTGTTTTTGTATATCTATCTACCTGTCTATCTGTTTTCCCTGTTTGTTTCTATCGATCTGTCTGTCTATCTGTTTGACTGCCTGAGGCTTTGTCTGTCTACATTTCTGTCTATGTCTCTTTCTGTCTGTCTGATTTTGTCTGCTTATTTGATTGTCTGTTCAGTCTGTCAGTTCTCTGTCAGTTTGTCCATCTGTCTGTCTATCTGAATATATCTGCCTGTCTTTTTGTCTGTTTATTTGTCCGTCTGTTTGTCTATCTGTCTGTCTACCTGTCTGACTGTTCTTTTATCTGTATTTACCCGCCTGTGTTTGTCTGTCTGTATATCTGTTTACCGGTCTGTCTTTCTGTTCCTATCTCTTTCTTTCTGTGTATTTATCTGTCTGTCTGTCCATCTCTCTATCTACATGTCCGTCCGTCCGTCTGCCTGTCTGTTTGCCTTATCTTCATACACCCAATCTCATCATTCCTCCACTCTCTCATCTCCATCTTCCTCTTCCCTCTTTCATCTCTCCTTTCCTCCAATACTTTTCCTCTCCATCAGCCACCCTGCGAGAGAAATGCCGTCCCCGTGTAACCTTACCTGGCCTAATTATCTTATTTATCAACTCAGGTAAGCAATTATTTTCTTATGCCTCTCCGCCTACCAATCTATATATCTTCCCTCTCTCTTTTCCTTTCTTCCTCTCCTCTCCTCTCTTATCCACCCTACTTATTTTCCTGCCTCCTTTTCTTTTTTTCTAGAGAGAGAGAGAGAGAGAGAGAGAGAGAGAGAGAGAGAGAGAGAGAGAGAGAGAGAGAGAGAGAGAGAGAGAGAGAGAGAGAGAGAGAGAGAGAGAGAGAACGAAAGGGAGGTAGAGAAGAGAGAACGAGAGGAAAATAAGGGAGGAAATGACTGATGGAGAAGAGAGGGTAGGAATGGAGAGAAGGGGAGAGAGGAAGGGAGGGAAGGGAGGGAACTGCTTGCTGATTGGACGGAAGTATTGGAGGGAGGGAAGCTGATGGCGTGTTTTGATAGAGGGTGGGAGGGAGGGAGGGAGGGAGAGAGAGAGAAGGGAGAGGAAGAAGAGTGAGAGGAAAAGTTAAGGGGGGATGAAAGAGATGAAGTTGTGCTGTGAGAGAAAGAAAGGAAGGAAGAAGGGAAGGAGCGATGGAAGGAAGAATGTGAGGAGAAAAGAATGAATGGAAGTAAAGAAGAAAGGAAGGACAACTAGAAGGAAGAAAGGAAGGAAGGATGGATGGAAAGCAGGCAGAAAAGAAAGAAGGAAGGAAATAGGGATGGAAAGGGGGACTGCAAATAGGGAGGAAGAATGAAAAGAAAGAAGGACACGAAAAAAGGAAGGAAGGAAGGAAGGAAGGAAAATCAAATGCATGTATAAAGTAAGGAAACAAGAGAGAAAGGATCGGAAAAAAAGAAAGCAGAGATGAAGGAGAAGGAGAATGTGGAAGAGGAGGAAGAGGAGGAAGAGGAAGGAGGAGGAGGAAGAACGATATTATAAAATGCAAATCATGGGGAGGACAAGATAAAAGCGATCTAAATTTAATTCTAAAACACCAAAGAAAAACACCGCCACCACCACCACCTTAAGTACCACCACCACCACTACCACCCACACCTTAAGTACCACCACCACCACCACCTTAAGTACCACCACCACCACTACCACCCACACCTTAAGTACCACCACCACCACCACCACCTTAAGTACCACCACCATCACCACCACCTTAAGTACCACCACCACCACCACCACTACCACCCACACCTTAAGAACCACTACCTTAAGTACCACCACCACTACCACCACTACCACCCACACCTTAAGTACCACCACCACCACCACCACTACCACCCACACCTTAAGTACCACCACCACCACCACCACTACCACCCACACCTTAAGTACCACCACCACCACCACCACTACCACCCACACCTTAAGTACCACCACCACCACCACCACTACCACCCACACCTTAAGTACCACCACCACCACCACCACAACCACCACCACCACCACCACCACCCACTCCAGAACTACCACCACCACCACCACCACTACCACCCACACCTTAAGTACCACCACCACCACCACTACCACCCACACCTTAAGTACCACCACCACCACCACCACTACCACCCACACCTTAAGTACCACCACCACTACCACCACTACCACCCACACCTTAAGAACCACTACCTTAAGTACCACCACCACTACCACCCACACCTTAAGTACCACCACCACCACCACCACTACCACCCACACCTTAAGTACCACCACCACCACCACCACTACCACCCACACCTTAAGTACCACCACCACCACCACCACTACCACCCACACCTTAAGTACCACCACCACCACCACCTTAAGTACCATAACTACAACCACCACCAACACTGCCGTCTCCACAATTATAACTACCACCAACACCACCACCTTAAGTACCGCCACTACAACCACCACCACCACCTTAAGTACCACCACTACGACCACCACCACCACTGCCATCTCCACCATCATAACTACCGCCACCACTACGACCACCACCACCACCACCATTCAACCACCACCACCACTACCAACAACAACATCACCACCACCACACCTCACCGTCTCCTCATCATAAGCTATAAATAAATAAAAATAAATAAATACTTAAAATTCTGACCACAACAACCACTACCTCCTCCTCCTCCTCCTCCTCCTCCTCCTCCTCAACATAAATCGAACGTGATCCCGAATCCTCTCAAGTTCGTCCTCTCCTTTACCTCTACGAATGATAATAAAAATAGAAGAAGAAGAAGAAGAAGAAGAAGAAGAAGAAGAAGAAGAAGAAGAAGAAGAAGAAGAAGAAGAAGAAGAAGAAGAAGAAGAAGAAGAAGAAGAAGAAGAAGAAGAAGAAGAAGAAGAAGAATGAAATGCTATAGTGAAAGAATGGCACAAAGAGAGAGAGAGAGAGAGAGAGAGAGAGAGAGAGAGAGAGAGAGAGAGAGAGAGGAAAAGGGTGAGAAGGAAGCCTGGAAGAAGGTAAACCCAAGCATTTTCTCCTCCTCCTCCTTCTCCTCCTCCTCCTCTTCTTCTATTCCGCATCTTGTTCGGTTTTTTTTTTTTCATTTCCTTTGATCATTTTTTCCCTCTCCGGTTTCCCTTCTCATACCTTTCTCCTAACCTTTCCGCTTTCA
The DNA here is from genome assembly GCF_024679095.1 of Eriocheir sinensis. Classification (NCBI taxonomy): domain Eukaryota; kingdom Metazoa; phylum Arthropoda; class Malacostraca; order Decapoda; family Varunidae; genus Eriocheir; species Eriocheir sinensis. Next base: position 9,812,838 of record NC_066521.1, read on the forward strand.
TTTCCTTCTTCCTCTCTTCTCTTCCTCTCTTCATCCTCCTTTTTTTCAGCATTTTACCTTCCTTTTATCTTCTTCGTCCTCCTCTTCTCTGACCTCCTTCGCTCTTCTGATATCTATGCCTTTCTCTTTTTCTTGAACCTGCTAATCCTTCTTTTATTACTTCTCCTTTTCCTTTTTCTTTTTCTTTTTCTTTTTCTTTTTCTTCTTCTTTTTCTTCTTCTTCTTCTTCTTCTTCTTCTTCTTCTTCTTCTTCTTCTTAGTCTTCTTTTCCTTCTACTTGTTCTCGTCTTCCTCCTCCTTTTCCTCCTCCTCCTCCTCCTCCTCCTCTTCCTCCTCCTCCTCTGACCCTATTTCCCTATTTCTCTTCCTTCCTCTGGTTCTGCACTTCCTCACTTTTCCAATCTTCCTTCCTTCCTTCGTTCCTCCTCCTCCTCCTCCTCCTCCTCCTCCTCCTCCTTCTCACTTTTCCTCCTTTCGTGGTTGGATGCCTTTGAGGAAGACGGACCTGGAGGCAATTTTAAGCTCCCAAGCGAGATGATGATAATAATAATAATAATAATAATAATAATAATAATAATAATAATAATAATAATAATAATAATAATAATAATAATAATAACACAAATAAATACACTGGTAAATGACTGGCAAACTAAAGAAAATATCAAATAGGAATGAAAGAAAGAGGGAAGGGAGGATGGAAGAAGGAAGGAAGAATCAAAGAAAAGAGGAAGAAGCCCAAAATTAAGTAGAGGTAAAAGAAAGATAAAGAAAAACAAACAAACAAAATGAGTACAAAGAACGAAGTAAGAAAATAGAAAATGAAAAAAAAATGTATATAGATAAATGGTTAAATAAATGACTTACTGACACGAACAAATGCATAAGTAAATAAATACATAGACAAACAAACAAACAGTAAACAAAATAAAAAAATATGTAGGTACGTAAATGAATTAATATAGACAGGTAAATGCCCACTCTCTAAAGGACTCGCTCGCTCGCTTACTCTCACCAACTCACTCACTCACTCACTCACTCACTAGCTCCTTCACTTCCTCATTCCGTTACTCACACACTTCCTCATCGCCCCATTAACACTCACTCACTCACTCACTCACTCACTCACTCACTCACTCACTCACTCACTCACTCACTCACTCACTCACCCACTCACTCACTCACTCACTCCTCACTCACTCACTCACTCACTCACTGATTCACCCACTCACTCAGCCACTCCCTCACCCCTTACTCACTCACTTAGCCACTAACTCACTTACTCACTCACTCACCCACTCACTGATTCACCCACTCACTCACTCACTCACTCACCCACTCACTCACTCACTCAGCCACTCCCTCCATCCCTCACTAACTAGCTTACTAACAAGCCCGGGTAGCCGCCTCTCAATATCCACTCGATGGTTCTCTTGGCTCTCAGCGCTCTTCAATTCCCTTCAATTTACCTTCAATTACCGAAAAACGCCTGCAACCAACACGTTATCGTATGAAGGAAAATACTGTTCTGTTCTTTTCCTCCTTGCTTCTTTCCTCTCTTTCTCCATTTTTCTTTTTCGTTTTAATTCCTTAATTCCTCTTCCTTTCTTACTTTTCCTTCACCACCTCTTCCTCTTCTTTTTTTTTCCTTTCCTTTCCTAGCCATTCTCCACCTCCTTCTCCTTCTTTCATTTTCCCCTCTTCATATTTTTCAGTCATTTTTCTCCTCCTCCTCACCCTTCTCCATCTCCCCGTCCTCTTTCTCCTTTTCTCCCCTTTCTTCTTCTCCTCCTTCTACTTTTCCTCCTCTTCCTTTTTTAGTCATTTTTCTCCTCCTCCCCCCTTCTCCATTTCTCCCTCTTCTTCCTCCTTTTCTCCCCTTTCTTCTTCTCCTCCTCCTACTTTTCCTCCTCTTCATCTCTAGTTACCTCCTCACTCCTCTCTGCTTTTCCATTATTTTCTGTTTTCTTCTATCTTCTTCTGTAACCTTCCCTCTTCTCCTAGCTTTTCCTCCTTTCCTCTTAATTTCATCTCCCCCACTCCTCTTCTCATTTTTCCTATCCTCAGTTTTCTTCCCCTTTTCTCTTATTTTTCTTCCCATTATCTCTTCACTTTTACCGTCTCTCCTCTCTTAACTTTTCCTCCCTTCTCCTCTCTTCTCTTTCCGTCTCATCTGTTATTTCTTTTTCTCATCTCAACCCTCTGTTCCACTTTTCCTTACTTTATTATTTTATTTTAAGTCCTCTTCTTTCCTCTCCTCTCCCGTTCCTCCCACTTCTCATGCCCACAAGATACTCACCGGTTCTTGTATATCTTTAACAGTCACACATATTCCTTCCTTCTCTAAATGAAAACGCAGCACCCTCGCCTTTTACGCTGCAAATAACTCGCTTTTACCCCTGAACTCCGCGGATTCCTGCTGCGAAAATACTGCACTAGCCCGTCCTTTATCGTTTATTGTGTATATATACTTTTGCCTTCCTTTGACTTTTAGTGTTCATGTATTTCCCATTTAGTAGTATTTTTGTTTTCTGGAGTAACATAAACCGTGGATGCACTTTTTTTCGGCATCTGAAATAAAACAGCAGTTCTTTCTTTCTAAATTCCCGTGTTCCTATTTTTTCTTTTCAAAATTAATATCAACCGTGAGCGTAGTTTTGCCTCAGCAATAAAAGAGCACTTCTTTCTTTCCTATTTCCTATTTTGTAATTTTCTCTTTTTTTTTTAGTAATATTAAATGTGGACGTGTTTTTTTTCATCGACAATAAGACAAAACTTCATTATCTATTTCCTTCTATTATTACAGTCAGAGCAACCTATTATCTTTTATTGTTTATACTTGAGCTTCCCTTTGTCTTCTACGGTCCATATATTGCCAATTATCTGGTATTGCTTTCCTGGATGTATTTTTAACTGAACAAGAAGACAGTTTTCTTTCATCCCCTAATTCCTTCTAATGTTACTGTGTTACCTCATCATGCTCTCCTTTGTCTTCTAGAGTTCAAATATTTCCCATTCTTTTCTTTTTTTCTTTAATGGTTGTATTTTTAACTCTACAACTCTTCATGGTCTAATAACTTCAATTTTTACAGTCAAAGCAACCTTACTATCCTCAATCGTATTTATACTTATGCTTTCCTTTGTTTTTAGTGTTCATATATTTCCCATTTTCTTTTCTCTATTTTTTTTTCTCTTTCTGGTCTTATTTTTTTTTATTTTTACATACAAATCTTCTTTGTCGAATTCCTTCTATTGTCACATTCAAAGCAACCTTATCATATCGTGAGTTTATATTTCTTTACTTTGCTTTGCCTTTTAGTATATATAAATATTTCCAATTTTCTTATATTTTTCGTTTCTATTTTTATACTTAACTGGAACTCTTCTTCGCCTAATTCCTTCTATCGTTAGAGTCAAAGCAACCTTATCATTTATTATTTTTATACCAATGCTTTACTTTACCTTTTACTGTTCATATATTTCCCATTTTCTGTTCCATTTTATTTCTTTTCTGGTTGAATTTTTAACTGTACAATATGACATCACTTTTTTTCCCTAGTTCCTTCCATTATTACAGTCAAACAAACCTTAATAATTCATTGTATAAATATTTGTACTTTCCTTTCATTTTAGCGTTCGTATATTTCCCATTTTCTAGTTTTCTTTTATTTCTTTTCTGGTTGAATTTTAAACTGTACAATAAGACTACTTTTTTTCCCTAATTCCTTCCATTATTACAGTCAAACGAACCTTAATAATTCATTGAATAAATATTTTTGCTTTCCTTTCACTTTAGCGTTCATATATTTCCCATTTTCTAGTTTTCTTTTCTTATTTTTTTACTACCACTCTTCATAATGAATGCTGACCTTGAATGGATTGCCTGGGTGGGATAATGAAGGCAGGAAACAGGAGCAGCAAGTAGCGCCCTTTTTATTATTATTATTGTTTCCTTTTTTTGTGCCCTTGTGCTGTCGCCTTTGCTGAAAAAAAAAAATCGCCTAATTCCTTCCATTGTCAGCGTCAAAGCACCCCGCCGTCACCTCCCTTTGTGCAGCGTTTTTCCCGGTGCCAATAACCAAGAGTTTGGCGGCCCCGTGTCTTTTTCATTGCGTTGTTGTGGGAACATTCGCCACTCTCCCCCTTTCTCTCTTTCTCTCCCTCTTTCCGCTGCCTTCTCCTCCTCCCCCTCCTCCTCCTCCTCCCTTGCCCTCGTTAAGTGTCTCCTGTCAATTCCACGCCCCAGCACACTGTCAAATAGAGTGTAGCCGCCCCCCAGCCTGACCTCTCTCCCTCCCTCCCTGTTACCTGCGTGTTACCTGTTACATGTTACCTGACCAGACTCACACCTACGACTTTCTTTTTTTCCACGCCCTCTTCCTCCTCCTCCTTCTTCTTCCATCCCTTCGTCTACTACTACTACTGCTACTACTACTACTACTACTACTACTGCTACTACTACTACTACTACTACTACTACTACTACTACTTCTTCTTGTGTTTTTCCTCCTCCTCCTCCTCCTCCTCCTCCTCCTCCTCCTCCTCCTCCTCCTGTCCTACACGCACCTACATAGACAGGGTACAAATATATTCGTCTCTCTCTCTCTCTCTCTCTCTCTCTCTCTCTCTCTCTCTCTCTCTCTCTCTCTCTCTCTCTCTCTCTCTCTCTCTCATATTTGTGGACACACACACACACACACACACACACACACACACACACACAAACTTTTCTTCCTCCCCCTTTTTATCCCTTCCAGACACGTACATACACATCAAAACCTATCTCACATCACATCTAAATCAACTAACACACACACACACACACACACACACACACACACACATACACACACACACACACACACACACACACACACACACACACACACACACACACACGTCACTCACCCTTCACAATCTCGTATCCTTTAACCTCCTCCACATATTTTCTTTTCCTTTCCCGAGAAATAGGGAAAAAGAGAAACCAAAAAGTGGAAAAGAAAAAGCAGATAGAATTTTAAAGAGTATATGAAGACGAGAAAAAGAAAGAGAACTGTAAGAGAAAGGTATTACATTAAAAAAGAAAGAAACAAGAGAGAAAAATGAAACAGACAGAAATTAGGTTTAAAAGACACTAAAGAAAAGGAAGGCAAAAAAGGAAAGGAATAAATTTCAAAGAGTAAAGAAAACGGGAAAAGAAAAATAGTAAGAGATAGGAGCAGAATTTTAAGAAGACTATCGACACAGAAAAAATATTATATGTAAGTAAAAGAACGAATGAAGAATGTATGGAAACAGAAAATGAAAAAAAATTATAAAAACTAGAAAAAAGGAAGAAAAATAAAATAATGAAAAAATAAGGATAAAAAAATGAAACCAAAAAAGGAAAAAATAATACGGAAAAAAACCTGAATCTTACAAAGGTAAACAAGAGAAAATAAATGAAAAAAAAATAGAAAAAAAAAGCGGAAGAACAACAAGTCAAAAGAAAATACGAAGACAGTACGAGAAAAAGAAAACGATATCACTGCAGACATAAAGAAGAAAATATAACTGGAGATATTGAAAGAAGAAGAAAAACTGAACTGAAATAGCTGACTTAAAAGAAGAAGAAGAAGAAGAAGAAGAAGAAGAAGAAGAAGAAGAAGAAGAAGAAGAAGAAGAAGAAGAAGAAGAAGAAGAAGAAGAAGAAGATAAAAAGAAAAACAAGAAAAAAGAAAAAAAACAAGAAAAAGAAAAGAAAATGAAGGAAAGAAAATCAGAAAAAGAAAAGGGAAAACAAAGAAAGAAGAAATGATAATAGAAACGAGTCGAGGAACAGCAATGCGGAGACTTTCAAATATACTCTCTCTCTCTCTCTCTCTCTCTCTCTCTCTCTCTCTCTCTCTCTCTCTCTCTCTCTCTCTCTCTCTCTCTCTCCTAGCTCAGGTGACGACCAGATAAAGAGATTAGCCCCAGGTACACACACGCACGCGCACGCACACACACACACACACACACACACACACACACACACACACACACACACACACACACACACACACACACACACACACGAAGAAAAACAACCAAACTTTCACCCACTCTCTCTCTCTCTCTCTCTCTCTCTCTCTCTCTCTCTCTCTCTCTCTCTCTACCCCCCCCCCCTGCAGTAAAAGTGTGAGTTTAAAGAATCACAGAAGTCGAGGAAACGAAGCAGACAGAGAAAATTAGAGAAATAAAGAAGGGAAAAATGACGAGGGGACAGAAAGTGAAGAAAACTAAAGATAAAATGTATAAAAAGATAGATTGAAAGCAAACAGAAGAAACGGAAAAGGAGGAGGAGGAGGAGGAGGAAGAGGAGGAGGAGGAGGAGGGGGAGGAGGAGGAGGAGGAGGAGGAGGAGGATGGAAGGTAAGGAATGGGATAAAACTGGACAGGGAAGAGACATAGATTGCAAAAAGAAAATAAAGAGAGAAAGGAAGAGAGAAAAAAGAAAGCGAGGGAGAGAGTGAGGCATGAAGGGAGGGAGGTAGGGAGAGGGGAGGGAAGAAGGGAGGCTGGTAGATGAAAATAAATGAAGAGGGGAGATAAAGGGGAGAGAAGAGGAGGTTAAAAAAGAAAATTGATAAAGGAGAAAATAATTAAGATGGAAGGAAGGACGAAGGAGAGAAGAAAGGAGGGAGCAAGGAATGGGTGGAGAGACAGAAAGAGAGGAGGGAGAAGAGAAAGATGTGAATGAAGAGAAGACAAAGAGATTAAGAAGGAGAGAAAAGGATTAGGAGAAGCAGTGAAATAAATATAAGAAGAAAGAAGAATGAGAAAGGAATGGGAGAAAAGGGAAGGAACAAATGAAGGAAGAGGAAAATTGGGAGGAATAGAAAGAGAAAGGCAAAGACGGAAGAGAATAAGCTGAGAAGACTGTAACAGAGACGAGAGAAGATAAGAAAAAGGCAAACAAGGAATAGGAGAAAAAATAGGAGAGAGAGAGAGATGATAAAAGAAAAGAAGAGAGAAAATAGGAAAAGGAAGTTGAGACATACGAGAGGAAGGAAAAGGGAAGAGGAGGAAGAATAGGAGGAAGAGGAGAATGAAATTAGGTGGAGGAAAAGAGGGAGAAAAGAGAACGGGAGGAAGAGGAGAAAAAGGAATGAAGAGAAGAATAAAGGGTTAGAAGGTTGAGGAAGAAGAGAAAGTAGAAAGAACAGAGAAAAGGAGGAAGAGGAGAAACATAAGGAAGGAGAAAATATGGAAATGAGAGATGGAGGGAAGAAGTGAGAAGAAGTTTGAGAGGGGAGGGAGGAGCGAGAGGAGAAAGAAATCAGGAAGGGAGAGAAGAAAGAAGAGAGAGCGAGAGAGAGAGAGAGAGAGAGAGAGAGAGAGAGGGATACCTGGCTTTGGAGTCTCTCGTACGTTCAGTCTTGGGCCGGCCGTGGCGCTGTGAGCATCTCCTCTTCACCACCACCACCACCACCACCACCTTATCTCCACTATTTAACATCATCACCAACTCCTACTCATATTACTACCACAAATGTTACTACTACTGTTACTACTAATTCTACATCTACTTTCACTACAACTTCTATAGTAACTTTTACTTCTGCAACTTCGTCTGCTTCCACTACTACTACTACTACTGCAACTACTACTACTGCTTCTACTACCAACTTCTACAGCCACTTCTACGACGACTTACATTACTACTTCTACATCTACAGCTTACACAAATTTTAATTTTACTACTAATACTACCACTTCTACTACTACTACTACTACTGCTACTACTGCTGCTACTTCTACTACTACTACTACTACTACTACTACTACTACTACTACTACTACTACTACTACTACTACTACTAGCACTGAATATACCTTAACTATCACAATTTTCACCCGTTCTCTGTATAATCACCACCGCCACCACCACCATCACCACCACCACAAAATCATAATATACATTCACCACATAATCACCATCATTATAACACTATAGCACCTCATTTACACGACCGCATCATCATCATCATCACCACTTCTACCCCATCACCATTAAATACGTAATCACCACACACACACACACAAACACACACACACACACACACACACACACACACACACACACACACACACACACACACACACACACACACACACACACACACACACACACACACACACACACACACACACACACACACACACACACACACACACACACACACACACACAAACGAACATACACACACACGTACTTACATAAAACCCTTTTGACTTCCCTCACAGTGTTACGCTTACGATTACGTGCACATGAACTTTACCGTGATGGCCAAAGACGCACACAGACGCACACACTGATGTAGACACGCACATAGGAAAGGCAGACACGAGTCCCAATTACGTACACACGAGAAACGCACACACCGAGCATCCTTGTGGGCGTTGAAGTCGTACACACACCAGTCTTATTTACGTACATCTCGTGTGGGTGTGGGTGTGTTCGTGTGTACGCGTGAACACCAAGATGGGCTGTGTAGGTGTGTGTACCTCGGCGACGGTGCTGCTTGTGACAGGTAGGTGTGTGTGTGTGTGTGTGTGTGTGTGTGTGTGTACCTTTCAGTTTTTACATATTTTTCTCACCTATTTACTCTCTCTCTCTCTCTCTCTCTCTCTCTCTCTCTCTCTCTCTCTCTCTCTCTCTCTCTCTCTCTCTCTCTCTCTGACTTTTTTTTTTTTTTTTTTGCATTTCGGTGTATGGCGCCGTTGGTTTTTTTAACAGGGCCTGATGGTCGGCCCCAGCCTGTTGTTGCACAGGCAAGTGTTTATAGTGGCGCCGTCTTGCTTCGCTCATGCTACCCCCTGGAGCTCATCTTTGAGACTATCTTTAGAGAGAGAATCATAGGTTCATGGGTTGTCTTCATGACAGCATGTGGTAGTTTTAGGCCACTCGGCGGTAACTGAAAAGTCCTAACTGTGGCGGCGGGCAGGACTTGAACCCGCGTCCTCCTGGACGCGGCGCAGGCACGCTAACCATTCACCAACTGCCTCCCCGTATGTCCGTCTGTTTTTCTGTCTGTCTGTCTGTCTGTCTACCTGGTCATCAATCTCTATATTCAGCTGTCTGCTTTCTTGCAATGTGTCTTTCAATCTGTCTGTCTATCTCTAAATCTACTATAATTTCGCTTTCTTTCTGTTTAATTTTATGGGGGGGAGGTTTTTTGTCTCAATTTCCTCACCATTAATTCTCTGCCTGTATGAACTCCTTTCGTGACTTCATTATATTTCCTCCATCTCCGTTAATCTTCTCTTCACACCTTTATACCTCATCAAAGGCCCACGGAACTGTTAAAAAATACGCGCCCTCACACACACACACACACACACACACACACACACACACACACACACACACACACACACACATTTCATTAGACGCTCACCTGTTCATTAGCGCGAAATGCTCATCTACCTTTCACTTAATTAAAGGTGGCCGATGCAATTTTGACAACTACAAAAACTACTACAACAACAACGGCGACTACTACTACTACTGCTACAACTACATCTACTACTACTAGTACCACTACTATTGCTACTACTACTACTGAACAAAATATAATTCTACCACTACTACTACTGAACAAAATCTACTTCTATTACTACTTTTTTTAACGTCTATGCCTATAGCGCCGGTAGGCTTGCTTGAGGAACCTGGATGGAAGTCGGCCCCACCCCGTCATGGCGCAGGCAGGTGTTTATAGTGGCGCCATCTTCTCTTGGCTCATGCTGCCCCCCGGAACTCGTTCTTGATTCACTTGGACGGTTTCCTCTAGAGTCCCGGTTGATAGGTGGTCTTCAGGACAGCATGTGGGTAGTTTTAAGCCACTCGGCGGTGGCTGAAAAATCCGAGGTGGTAGCGTGAGGATTCGAACTCGCGTCGCCCATCACGTGGTGAATGTGGGCCCAGCACGCTACCACTTCAGCCACCGCCTACTTCTACAACTGCTACTACTACTACTACGTACTTATCACAACCTCCCTCTCCACCTCCTCCTCCTTCCTCCTTCCAACACCATTTCTCATTTTCCTCCTGCCTTCCCTCACAGAAGTGGAAATGTAGTTATATTACTCTCTCTCTCTCTCTCTCTCTCTCTCTCTCTCTCTCTCTCTCTCTCTCTCTCTCTCTCTCTCTCTCTCTCTCTCTCTCTCTCTCTCTCTCTCTCTCTCTCTCTCTCTCTCTCTCTCTCTCTCTCTCTCTCTCTCTCTCTCTCTCTCTCTCTCTCTCTCAAGTGGAGGAGTCAAGGAGGAAGTTCTCTCTCTACGTATTGTCGGAATGTAAGTAGATAAGGCAGGTATGGAAGGGTTAAGAGGAGGGTTAGGAGGAGGAGGAGGAGGCTGTATAAGTGAGGGTGATGGAGGAAAGATAGAGAGAGACTGTTGTAGAAGGAAAAGTAGAATAAATAGGGGAGGAGAAAGAGGAGGAAAAACCGGACGACGAGGACAAAGGAGAGGAGTTTGAGGACGAGGAGGACAAGGACGAGGAGAAGCTGGAAGGAGAAGGAGGAAGTAGGAAAGCGGAAGAGGAGGAAGAAGAGGAAGACCCATTAGGAGTAGATTAGTAAGGGATGTAAAAATGTAAATTAAAACTGTAGCATTTTTGTCTTGAAAAATAAGAAAGAAAATAACAGAAGGGAAAAAGAAAAGGAAAAGAAGACGAAGAAGAAAAAGAAGAACAAGAACAAGGACTAGAACAAGAAGCAAAAGCACTAGAAGAAGAAAAGAAGAAGAAGAAAAACAAGAAAAACAAGAAGAAGAAGAAGAAGAAGAAGAAAAAAAAGAAGACAAAAGAAGAAGAAGAAAAAGAAGAAAACGAAGAAGAAGAAGAAATCAACACGAGAGGGAAATAAGAGAAACACGATGCTGAGAAAGAAAGAAAGGAAGAAGAAAGAAGGAAGGAAGGAAAAAACAAGATGAAGAAATATAACGAAGACAACAAACAAGAAAAAGAAGAGATGAAAACTTAGGAAAACACAAATGAAACTACGGAAAGAAAATTAACGGAAGAAGAAATCCTCCTCCTCTTCCTCCTCCTTCTCCTCCTCCTCCTCCTCCTCCTCCTCCTTCTCCTCCTCCTCCTCCTTCTCTTCCTCCTCCTTAATACACCCGATAAATAGTGGAGAGAGAAAATAAAGATAAACAAGACGAGACAGAACTGAAGTGATAATTGGTGCTAAGCGTTGGGCAAGCATGATAAACACACACACACACACACACAGTCTCTCTCTCTCTCTCTCTCTCTCTCTCTCTCTCTCTCTCTCTCTCTCTCTCTCTCTCTCTCTCTCTCTCTCTCTCTCTCTCTCTCTCTCTCTCTCTCTCTCTCTCTCTCTCTCTCATACCATTACCCAAAAAGAGGTTTCCCGTTCATGCCACAAATGGTAATGTTACTCTCTCTCTCTCTCTCTCTCTCTCTCTCTCTCTCTCTCTCTCTCTCTCTCTCTCTCTCTCTCTCTCTCTCTCTCTCTCTCTCTCTCTCTCTCTCTCTCTCTCTCTCTCTCTCTCTCTCTCTCTCTCTCTCTCTCTCTCTCTCTCTCTCTCTCTCTCTCTCTCTCTCTCTCTCTCTTCATTATTCTTTCCCGTCTTTATCTCTCATCCCATCCTTCCCTTCTCCTCCTCTTCTCCCCCCTCTGCGTCTTCTCCCTCTCCTCCCTTTTCTTCACCTTCCTTCCTTTCCCTTTTCTATTGTGTTATATGTTCTTCTTGATTTAGTTAACGTGTCTCCCCAATTCTCTTTAACTTTCTCTTCTGTCTCTCCTTATGCACTGATTCTCTTGTCTCGTTTTTCTTCAGTCTCTTCCTTCTTTCATTTCTCTTCCATTTATCTAGTTTCTCTTTCCCTCTCTTCTATTTCACGTCCACTATAGCCATCTTCTTTTTCTCTTATATTTTCTTTCAACATCTTTCTTTTCCTTTCTTTCTTCTCTTTCCCTTGTGGCTCTCCTCTTTCTCCTCTCTTCTCTCTCTTCCACTCTCTTTTCTTCCTCTTTGCACCACTTCTCTTGTCTCTTTTATTCTATTTCTCTCCACTTTTCTTCTTTCTCTTTCACTCTCTTCTCTTCCACTTCCATCGTAGTTGTCTTCCTTTTCTTGTATTTTCCATTCACATCATCTTTTCTCTTCCTCTCTTCGTTCTTCTTTCCTCCGTGTTTTTTCCTCTTTTTCTTCTTTTTCCTTCCTACTCTCTTTCCCTGCCTCTTTGTACTGATTCTCTTGTCTCTTTTCTTCCCTCTCTTCTTTCTTTCACTTCTCTTCTACTTCTACTTTTTCTATTTCACTTTCTTCTCTTCCACTTCTATTGTAGTTGGCTTCCTTCTCTTGTATTTTCTTTTAACATCATCTTTTGTCTTCCTTTCTTCATTCTTTCTTCCGTGTAGCTTCTCCTCTTCTTTCCTTTCCCTTCCACTCCTCTTTCCTTCCTTATCTCCATTTCTTCCTCATGATTTACATATTAGTATTCCGTATGTTCCTCTCTACCCTTTTTGATCTCTCTCTTCTTTGTAGCTTTCCTCTCACACTCTTCTTTCTTCTCTTCCTTTCCCTTCCTCTTCCAATTCTTTTCTTCCTTCTTTTGAATCTATTGCACGGAGGGTTTTCTTCTTTTCTTCCTTCCCTTCACGTATTCCATATTCTTTCACGTGTTTACCTCTCCTCTTACGCTCTTATTTTCCCTCTTCCTATCTCTCCCTCGCACTCCTCTTTCCTCTTTTTTTGTATCTATTCCACAAGTTATTATTTTTCTCTTTCACTTCTTTCCTTCCTTTCCCTTCCCCTTCCTATGTTCTTTCTCTCTTTTGTATTTCGTTTCCGCATCTTTCAGCTCTTTTCTATTGCTTCCTCGTTTCTCTTTTCCTTTTTCTTTCTTCTGTGTGGCTTTCCTCTTATCTGCTCTTTATCTTTTTCCTTTTTCTCCCTCTCCCTTTTTTTTTCTACCTCTTTTATATATTTTCCACATATCGGAGTGTTTTTTTTCTTTTTCAACTCACTTTCCTCCTTTTCCTCTGTGTAGTTTTCCTCTTACATTCCTCTTTCCCTCTCTTCCATTCCTCTTTCACTCTCTTCCATACTTCTTACTCCTCTTTCCTTCCTCTTTAGTATCTATCCCACTTTACTTATTTTCCTTTATCTTCCTATATTCCTTTCTTCATTATTTTCTCCTCTGTGTTAACTTAATTTTACTCTCCTCCTTTTTTTCTTATTTTCCTTTTCTTCTACCTTCTTCTTTTCTACATATGTTTTTACCTTTTTTTTCTTTATTCTTCTTTTTTCTCTCTCTTCTGTGTAGCTTTCATCAAACAATGTAACACCACCTTCTTCTCCCTCTATCTCTTCCTCTCCCTCCATCTCTACCCTCTCCCCTCCCTCTCTCCCCTCTTTATCATCTATCTCTCTTTTTATCACTTCAAGTCTCATAAAAAGGAGTAAAATTTCCGAGTTATTTCAGATCGTTGCTATATTTTTTTCTCCTTCACTGCCTCTTCCCCCACCACCACCGCAACCATCACCACCACCACTACCATCCCCACCACCACCATCACCACCACCATTAAAAGTGAGCCGAAAGCGTGCCAAAAATGTGCAATATTCAATGAATCACTTCAAAGTTACGTCGATTCAATTAATTTTCGTCATATTTTCTCACACCTCTCTCTCTCTCTCTCTCTCTCTCTCTCTCTCTCTCTCTCTCTCTCTCTCTCTCTCTCTCTCTCTCTCTCTCTCTCTCTCTCTCTCTCTCTCTCTCTCTCTCTCTCTCTCTCTCTCTCTCTCTGTGTGTGTGTGTGTGTGTGTGTGTGTGTGTGTCTCTGTGTGTGTGTGTGTGTGTGTGTGTGTGTGTGTGTGTGTGTGTGGGTGTGCGTGCGTGCGTGCGTGCGTGCGTGCGTGCGTGTGTGTGTGTGTGTGTGTGTGTGTGTGTGTGTGTGTGTGTGTGTGTGTGTGTGTGTGTGTGTGTGTGTGTGTGCTAACTTATTTTGTCTGGATGTTTGTTCATTTTTATGTGTGTCTGTAGGAGATAAAAGAGGAACGGAAGACGAAGTAAGATGATGACGATGATGATGATGATGACGATGATGATGATGAGGAGGAGGAGGAGGAGGAGGAAGGCATGGAGGTAGCGGAGAAAGAGAAGAAGGAAAGCAGAACCGATGAAAGATATCAGACAAAAAAAGTAAAACAAATAAAGAAAAAGAGAATGAAGGAAAGAGAAAAACGAGGAAGATGAGACTAAACCGCATGAAGGACCAAAGTGGAGGGTTAAAAGAGGAGGAAGGAGGAGGAGGAAGAGGAAGAAGAGGAGGAGGAAAAAGAAGAGGACCACAAAAAAACACAAAGAAAGAACAAACAACAGCAGACCTGATAGTCCTTACGAGGCTGTTTGTGACAAGCTACACTAACTATCTAATCAAAGGTGGAAGATGAAGGACAGCAAAGGCGAAGGCTCCTCCCCACCCCCCCATCCCTCCAGCCAAAGCTGGCAGGAAAGGAAAAGAACCATGCAGCATGGAAAAACTGCATGGAAATTATGTAGAAAAGAGGAAAGAAATACCATTACTGCTACCACTAACCGGGCGATAAAAACGGACAAGGACACCAGTATTCGAAAGAACTTAACGTTATTACGTCAATGAGTAATATCTTAATTGCTGGTTGGATTCAAAATACTTGTCTAATCTATTCTTGAAAGCCGTAACTGTTGTACTATCAACGACATCACAGGGCAGAGAATTCCAAACATTAATGACTTGATTGAAAAATAAGTGTTTGGCTTCGTGCGACGAGAATCTTTTACCACTTATCTTCAAATTGTGATTTCTTCTTGTTCTATTTGATCGATCAATTGTAAATCGCCTCGAATTCTTCGCTTTGATAGGCTGAATAAATTTACTTCTTTAAGCCTTTGTTAATAAGATAAATTTCTCAACGTAGCAATCCTTTTTGTTACTCTCCGTTGAACCCGTTCTAGCTTTTCTATGTCTTTTCTGTAATAGGGAGACTAAAACTGTACACAGTACTCTAGATGGGGTCGAACCAATGAATTATACAGTTTTAATATTACTTTTTCCGATTTATTATTAAAGACTCGTCCGATGAAGCCAACCAATTTGTTTGTGGTTTTAACTACCTCTGAACAATGCTGACCGGGCTTTAAATCGTTTATTGTAGTGATTCCAAGATCCTTTTATTTACTTACTGCGGAAAGTTGTTGGCCATTCATTACGTATTGAACGCGATTGTTATTGTTTCCGATGTGTAACACTTTATATTTGTCAACGTTAAATTTCATTTGCCATTGATTGGCCCAACGTGCAAGTCGATCTAGATCTGATTGTAATGCTTCTTCGTCGAGTGTCGTAGTTACCTTACGAACGATTTTTGTGTCATCAGCAAATTTTGATACTTTGCAAGTGAGCCCATCATCGATATCATTTACATAAATTAAGGAGAGCATGGGACCAAGCACTGATCCTTGAGGTACGCCGCTTCTGACATCGAACCAGGTAGATGAAATACCATTTATAATTACTCTCTGTTTCCGCTCAGAGAGATTGTCCACAAGCCAATTGTGAATGTTACCTGAGATACCGTGCGCCAATAGTTTGCTGAGCAATCGTTGGTGGGGGACTTTATCAAATGCCTTTTGAAAATCCAGGTACATGATATCTACTGATCTGTTTTCACCGAACACCCAAAAAATATAATGAAAAATATCAAGTAAGTTATTTAAACACGAACGTTTACTACGGAAGCCATGTTGCGAATTATTTATTATATTATTTTCTTCGAAGAATTTCACCATATTGTCGCGAATGATAGTCTCCATTAACTTACAAACAATCGATGTCAGGCTAATTGGTCAATAGTTTCCTGGATGAGACTTGTCCCCCTTTTTGAAAATTGGTGTGACATTTCCTAGTTTCCAATTCGACGGAACTTTTCCAGCTGTTAGAGATTTATTGAATATGATGGAGAGCGGTTTACAAATTTGATGTTTGATTTCTTTTAAGATCCAAGGGGTAATTTTGTCTGGACCAGGAGCTTTGCTTACTTTAATCTTTTCAATTGTGCGTAAAATGTCACTTTCTACGATGAGCACGCCATTTAAAATCTTTTCGGTCCTTTTAACCTCCGGCGGTTGAGGTGATAAACAATCTTCATCGGTAAATACGGATGCGAAAAAGTTACTTAGGATTGTAGCCATTTCATTTTCATCGTTCGTGTGGTTACCATTATCATCAGCAAGCGGTCCGATACCACAAGTAAGTGACTTTTTATTATTTACATAGCTAAAAAAAATTACTTAGGATTAGATTTACTTGTTCCCGCTATATATTCTTTAGGATTTTCTTGCTTCGGAGGAGGAGGCGGGATAGCTGCCAGTTAAAGAGAGTATGAAGGAAGACAAGAAGGAATGAGAGGAGAGCAAGAAAATATTACTACTCCCATATTTCAGCCTCCTCCTCCTCCTCCTCCTCCTCCTCCTCCTCCTACACCTCCTCCTGCTCCTCCTCTTCCTCCTTCACTTCCTCTTACTCCTCTTCAGCCTGACATCTTCTTCACCCTTCCTTATTCTCCTCCTCCTCTTTATAAATCTTTTCTTTTCCTCCTCCTCCTCCTCCTCCTCCTCCTCCTTTCCCTGAGTCAGATGTTTCTAGACACTCGAAGGAAGAGAAAGAAAGACAGATGGAGAGAGAGAGAGAGAGAGAGAGAGAGAGAGAGAGAGAGAGAGAGAGAGAGAGAGAGAGGAATAAGAGAGGGAAGATTCTCAATTTGCTCAGCGCTTTCCTGGTATTCTCCTTGACCCTTACCAGCTGTGGTCTCTCTCTCTCTCTCTCTCTCTCTCTCTCTCTCTCTCTCTCTCTCTCTACGACGAAGATCATTGTGCTATGGTTGTTGTTGTTGTTGTTGTTGTTGTTGTTGTTGTCGTAGTAATACCATCACAAAAACAAACAAAAGCAACAATAATAATAATAATAATAATAATAATAATAATAATAATAATAATAATAATAATAATAATAATAACAATAATGATAACTCACAGACCTCACTACCATCACCTGTGCAAATCTAATTAAATACCTTTCATACCTGCGCCCCTTCATCCATCTATCCACACACACACACACACACACACACACACACACACACACACACACACACATATCCACCTCAAGACACATATATACATCCACCAGTACACACACACATGCATAGGCTACATAAAATCATCCATCCATCCATTCATACATACATCCAAACATACATACACACATACATACATACATACTTACATACATACATACATACTCACATAAATGAATACATACATACATTCAGACACATATACATACATACATACATACATACATACATATATACATACATACATATATACATACATGCATGCAGCGCCTCTCGGCTATCGTGAAGGTGATTAACGCCTTCACGGTCACATGACCACCCTATACACACACACACACACACACCAAAATTCTCACCACCATTGGGGTCTCAGGAACACCTATCACAACGACACACTACAAGCCCCCCGCCCCCCTTCCACACCCCCATCGTAAATTATCAGCCTAAAGGCTGCCAAGCAATGAAAAAAACAATTATTATTATTATTATTATTATTATTATTATTATTATTATTATTATTATTATTATTATTATTATTATTATTATTATTATTATCATTATTACTATCATTATTACAAATACTATAATTTTGATATATTATTAGTAGTAAATACATACAAACAAACAAACATACATACATACATACATACACACGCCGAAACCATTACATTCTCCCAAATAATATTAATTGCCCAATATTCATTGCCAACACATCAATGGGCCGCTGCACCATTACCGAAATTATTAATAATAATTTTCTCTTTTGACGACGAAAATGTAACAAAAAGGTGCGAGTCAAGTTAGCCCGCAAGTGGTGAAGGGGGGAGGGGGAGAGGGAGGGGGAGAGGGAGGGGGGAAAGGGAGGGAGGTTAAGGGGAGGGGAAAAGGTCAGACCTGCAATATCTATCATTAATCTCTCTCTCTCTCTCTCTCTCTCTCTCTCTCTCTCTCTCTCTCTCTCTCTCTCTCTCTCTCTCTCTCTCTCTCTCTCTCTCTCTCTCTCTCTCTCTCTCTCTCTCTCTCCGCCCAGTTAGTGTACCTCCTCCTTCTCCTTTTTTACTGATACTTCTCCTCCTCCTCCTCCTCCTCCTCCTCCTCATGTTTTCACCTCAGGGAACTAGACGCCCCTGCCTTGCATAGTCTCAGGTCATCCTTGGACAAGGTGTAATACCTGATCTGTCTCCCGTGCCAGGGTCATGGTGAAGTCTCTGGGCAGCAGCAGTGGTGGATTGGACTGCAGGCAAAGGATCTCTTTATGAGACAATGGCTGGAGTTCCAGGGTCCTAGTTAACTGGACCATGCCCTAAATAGTTATTTAGGCCTGTGGTGTAGAGTAGTGTGGTGACCTCTACACTAAAAAACCTCCCTGGGAACCAGCTGTCGGTGTGAGCTCCCCGTCCCTCCCCTCTAATGACGGAACTCCCATCCCTATTCTGCATAGCAGCTGGTTCTTGTTCTTTACTCCTGAAAGAGATGTCTTTCGTGGGCCTTTTGAGGTTGTACTTCCTGGTTTCTAGGTGGAGCTTCTGAGGGTTTTTCTTATACTCAAGGAATATTTCAGCTTTTTGGTCTCTCTGGAAGGGCGTCTGATACTCTCTAGAGTTGGTGGAGAACACCTGGTGACAGGTGCCACTGGCCAGGCCTCGCAAGGGTCGCAGAGTTGTGTTAGACGATTCGGAAAGTGAGAACTAATTGCTGGTTCTTCTCCTCCTTGCCAGCATTGCTCTGGGAGACTACGCCGGCCCCGTTCTATGGGACAAAATTACGAGGACAATAGCTGAAAAGCGCCGGGTTGTGAAAGTCTCTCTCGTGACCGAGGCTCAGGACGAGCGATTGGTCTTTGAGGCGTTTTCAAGAACCTGTGGGAGCGAACTCTGTGTTTGAGGCATCTTACACAGCAGTATCTAATTTCCATGCACATTTTTTATCCAATTCAATATATGTTCACACTTTTAGTTATTTCGAAAGCGATTTTTTATATTTGTCCAAACTGAGAACCTGCCTACATTTCTAACAGTGCCTTGGAGACTCAATAAGTGTGACGTCTGTTCTGGACGTTTTGCGGCTCAGTACTTCCAGCTGAGTAGAACTTGTCGCCTCTGTATTCTAAAATTAAGACTTATGCAGGCTGTGACCGAATGGAGAAACAAACACCATGATCTTAAAAAAGAAGTTTGAAGACTTTCAAGAATTTGTTGCAAACAATATGGCAGTGACTCCACCATCGATGGTGGAGAGGCCCTCCACCGAAACTGTGCCCCCTCTAAACAACCCTCCTGCTTCACGGGAGGACACGTTACCTGTCTCACAGTTTAGCTCCCAGCCTGCCTCACAGGCTAACCCCCAGCCTGACACACAGGCTAATCCCCAGCCTGACTCACAGGAAAACTCCCAGCCTGCCTCACAGGCAAACTCCCAGCCTGCCTCACAGGCAAATTCCCAGCCTGCCTCACAGGCAAACTCCTAGCCTGCCTCACAGGCAAATTCCCGGCCTGCCTCACAGGCAAATTCCCAGCCTGCCTCACAGGCAAATTCCCAGCCTGCCTCACAGGCAAACTCCCAGCCTGCCTCACAGGCAAATTCCCAGCCTGCCTCACAGGCAAACTCCTAGCCTGCCTCACAGGCTAACTCCCAGCCTGCCTCACAGGCCAACTCCCAGCCTGCCCCGCATAACGCTTCTCTTCCTGCTTTACAGGATGACGGGTTCCAACCTGTAAGGATTGGAGCCAAACCGAAGCAGGCAACGAAACATTTACTGTCCCCCACAACCTTCAATAGGTTCCAGGTGCTGGCAGACACCATGGAGGATGAGTTTGAGACTCGCCTAGTTGGGGACTCCATGGTGCGTGGCCAGCTGGTTGAGTTCTGTGGTCGTTCATCAAACGGCCGCAGAAAACGTTACTGCTATCCAGGTGCCAGACTGGACGACATCACCGCAGCGTGCGATGATGTCACGAGAAATGCCGACCGAAACACCCTTTTTGTCATTCACGCGAAAACATTCACGTAAAAACAACCCGTTCTGAGGAACTGCTTGAAAAATACCGCCGCATGATCAAGCAGTATAAACGTAAAACGGATACCAGTAACATCATAATCTCAGGAATCCTCCCGAGGGTCGGTGCCGAACGTAGCTTTTACAGTAAGGCCTTCAGCACGAACAACAGACTTCAGTCCCTTTGCTCACAAGAAAACGTCCAGTTCGCTAACTTGTGGAACAATTTTTACTACGATTCGGACTTGTTCCTTGCTGATGGCATCCACTTTTCGGGAGGCTGTTCTGTGACCAAGTGGCTCTTCGAAAGCCAAAAAACGCTAAGGTGAGAACACCAGCAGCTCCACCGTGAGGGAGCACTCAACCCGCGCTACCCCCGACTCGAATCATATTAAAGCTTGCTATATAAACGTTCGTAGCCTGAGTAACAAATCTGAAGACTTAGAAGCACTCGCAGCTACAAATCATTATCACATCATCGCAGTCACAGAATCTTGGATAGACACTTCAAATAGAGATTTAATTGCGGAATATAGATTACCGGGTTATACCATTTTTAGTCATGAAAGAGAGAACAGACAAGGTGGAGGCGTCATCTTATATACCCACAACTCTCTCCATCCAGTATCCGTGAAAACAGTTATTATAACTAATGTGGACACGGTCTTCAGTGAAATTAAAAATAAGTCTCGTAAAATAGTCTCGTAAAAATCTATAGACTGCCAGGGCAGACTCTTGATATCGACCACGCGTTAAGTGAATCAATATCAGAAACAACTTCAAACAAGTAGCAGTTGCGAGGCAGTAATTGTGGGGGACTTTAACTTGCCAGTGAAAAGATGGGGCGAACCGTTGAACTCTCATACAGGACTCGACCTGTACACAAATTTATTTGAAAGTGATTTACATCAACACGGTCAAGAACCGACTCGGGAAAATAATATACTTGACCTTATCTTTTCAACGACAGCTGATCTAGTTAACGAAACAAATGTTAGTCCAGTTTTTAGTTCTAGCGACCACCGAATGATCACATCAAGATGAATTGATGTAAAGTAATTACTAGTAAAGAAAAGGTGCCAGATTATCAGAGAGCGAATTTCGATCAATTTTAAATAATTCTGACTGGACTGAAATTTCTATGGAAACAGATATTGATAAATCGTGGGAGGCCTTTATCACAGTATTGAACAATGCCATAAGCATATGCGAACCCTATCGTAACAGACGTTCAACTTTTAAGAACAAAACCCAAATGGTGGAATAACGAGATTACAAATAGCCTCTCTCTTAAAAAACGCGTATACAGTAGATACATATCAACCCAGAATGAGGCTGACAAACTAAAGTTGGACAGAATTCGCCGCGAAACCAAGAACTTAATAAAACGAAGCAAGAAAAATCTTGAAGAATATATAGCGGAAAAAGTAAATCTAATCCTAAAGATTATTTTTGCTATGTAAATAATAAAAATTCACTTGTGGTATCGGACCGCTTGCTGATGATAATGGTAACCACACGAACGATGAAAAAGAAATAGCTACAATCCTAAATAACTTTTCCGCATCCGTATTTACCGACGAAGATTGTTTATCACCTCAACCGCCGGAGGTTAGAAGGACCGAAAAGATGTTAAGTGGCGTGCTCATTGTAGAAAGTGACATTTTACGCACAATTGAAAAGATTAAAGTAAGCAAAGCTCCTGGTCCAGACAAAATTACCCCTAGAACTTTAAAAGAAATCAAACATCAAATTTATAAACCGCTCTCCATCATATTCAATAAATCTCTAACAGCTGGAAAAGTTCCGTCGGATTGGAAATTAGCAAATATCACACCAATTTTCAAAAAGAGGGACAAGTCTCATCCAGGAAATTATCGACCAATTAGCCTGACATCGATTGTTTGTAAGTTAATGGAGACTATCATTCGCGACAATATGGTGAAATTCTTCGAAGAAAATAATATAATAAATAATTCGCAACAGGGTTTCCGTAGTAAACGTTCTTGTTTAACTAACTTACTTGATTTTTCTCATTGTATTTTTGGGTGTTCGATGAAAGCAGATCAGTAGATATATATCTAGATTTTCAAAAGGCGTTTGATAAGGTCCCCCACCAACGATTGCTCAGCAAACTATTGGCGCACGGTATCTCGGGTAACATTCACAACTGGCTTGTGGACTGGCTCTCTGAGCGGAAACAGAGAGTAGTTCTAAACGGTGTTACATCTAACTGGCTCGATGTCAGAAGCGGCGTACCTCAAGGATCAGTGCTTGGCCCCATGCTCTTCTTAATTTATATTAATCATATCGATGATGGGTTCACTTGCAAGGTATCAAAATTTTATGAACAAAGTCAAAAAGAAGCAAATTTATTCAGCCTATCAAAACGAAGAATGCGAGGCGATCTAATAGAGGTGTTTAAAATGTTTAAAGGATTCAGTGATATTAATGCGGAAGATTACTTCACAATTGATCGATCAAATAGTACAAGAAGAAATCACAATTTTAAGATAAGAGGTAAAAGATTCTCGTCGCACGAAGCTAAACACTTCTTCTTCAATCGAGTTGTTAATGTTTGGAACTCTCTATCCTGTGATGTCGTTGATAGCACAACAGTTACGGCTTTCAAGATTAGATTAGACAAGTATTTTGAATCCAACCAGCAACTAAGATATTACTCATTGTTGTAATAACATTAAGTTCTTTTGAATACTGGTGTCCTTGTCCGTTTTTATCGCCCGGTTAGTGGTAGCAGTAATGGTAGTTTTTTTCCTCTTTCCTACATAATTTCCATGCAGTTTTTCCATGCTGCACGGCTCTTTTTCCTTTCCTGCCAGCTTTGGCTGGAGGAGGTGGGGAGGAGCCTTCGCCTATGCTGTCCTTCATCTTCCACCTTTGATTAGATAGTTAGTGTAGCTTGTCAAAAAACAGCCTCGTAAGAACCATCAGGTCAGCTGTTGTTTGTTCTTCTTTTGTGTTTTTTTGTGTTCTTCCTCCTCCTCCTTCCTTCAACGTAATATTAACTAGAGTAGAAATGCAACGTTATGGAGTCTTCTGATTAATGTAAAATCACTTAGGTTTAAGGACAGACCACCAAGTCTGGACCATGGGGTCTGTGTGGTCTGATTTTCTATGTAAATCTATGTAAATCCTCTTCGTTTCTCACTTGATTCCTCCAATTATTTTCTTCCATGCTGGGATTTTTTTTTTTTTTTCATCCTTTCATTTGAATTCTTTCTACCATCTATTTCAGTTCCTATTTTAATCTTCTCTCTCTCTCTCTCTCTCTCTCTCTCTCTCTCTTCCTAATTTAGAAATGAGTTAAACTTTCCTCCAGTATTTTATGAGCAGTTTTCTACGGTTACAAATGCCTTCTTATTTTTTTAGAGCAGCTTCTTTATATTCTAACGGCGTGTGTGTGTGTGTGTGTGTGTGTGTGTGTGTGTGTGTGTGTGTGTGTGTGTGTGTGTGTTTGTTTGGTCGTTTCTTTCATTTCTTTCGTTTTTCTTCTTCTTTTTGTGTGGTCATTTGTTTTGTTGGTGTTTTGTGTTCTCTTCTTTTTCTCACTGCTTCCCTTTTCTCTTCTTCTTCTTCTTCTTCTTCTTCTTCTTCTTCTTCTTCTTCAATTCCCTCCTTTCTTTGTGTCTCTCAATTACAGCTTTCGTCCTTGCTTACAAGTTATGGATATAATGGAATAACCTTGATCCTCCTCCTCCTCCCCCTCCTACTCCTCCTCCTCCGCCTCCTCCTCCTCCTCTTCCTCTTCCTTTTCCTCTCCCTCTTCCTCTTCCTCCTCCTTCTCCTCAATTTATATTGCTTCGACACACACACACACACACACACATACACACACACACACACGTCCTTCCTCTTCCACAAACATTCACAAACACATACAAACTCCATTCTCTCTCTCTCTCTCTCTCTCTCTCTCTCTCTCTCTCTCTCTCTCTCTCTCTCTCTCTCTCTCTCTCTCTCTCTCTCTCACAGTAAATCCACTACACAAACTGGCCAGCGATGGACAATAACACGTTCCAAACCAGAGCAAAACGTTTTCTTTCATTGCTTTTTGTTCCTTTTCGTTTTCACTTTTCCTTCCTCCTTCCACCCTTGTTCTCCTCTCCCTCGCCTTAGCTTTTATCAGTAATGGTGGCGGTAGTAGTAGTAGCAGCAGTAGTAGTAGTAGTAGTAGTAGTAGTAGTAGTAATATTGTGAGGAGGAGGAGGAGGACGAGAACGAGGAAAAGTAGGAGGAGAAAGAAATGATGGAGGAGGAAACACAGCTGCAGTAAACGGAAATAACGATAGTAGCCAAAGGAAGAAGAGATGGGTAAGTAGGAAAATGAGGGGCTGCAGTAGTAGTAAAATAAAGAGGAGGTGCAGGAGGTGAATAAAGAGGAGGAGAAGGAGGGAGGAATAGAAAAAGGATGTGGAATGGCGGTGGTAGTAGTAGTAGTAGTAGTAGTAGTAGTAGTAGTAGTAGTAGTAGTAGTTGAAAATATAAAGGAGCAGGAGGATGCGGAGAAGAATTAGGGGAAGAAAAGGAGGAAAAGGAGTGGCTGCAATAGTTGTAAAAGAAAGAAGAGGTGAAGGAAAAGAAGAAGAAAAAGGAGAAGAAGAAGGAAAGTATGAATAGAAGAAGGAAATAGAGTGGCTTTAGTTAAAATAAAAGAAAGAAGAGACGAAGGAGAAGGAGAAGGATGAATAGAACAAGGAATTGGAGTGGCTGTAGTAATAATGAGAGAAAGAAGAGCCAAAAAGGTGGAGGAGAAGAAGGAGAAGGAGAAGAAGGAATAGGATATGCTGTCGCAGTAGAGAAAGAAGAGGCAAAAAGATGGAGGAGAAGAAGGAGAAGAGAAGAAGGAATTGGAGTGGATGTAGTAATAATGAGAGAAAGAAGAGACAAAAAAGGTGGAGGAGAAGAAGGAGAAGAGAAGAAGGAATAGGATAGGCTGTCGCAGTAGTAAGAGAAAGAGGAGGCGGAGAAGGAGGAGGCGGAGAAGGAGAAGGAGATTGGCTTTAGTAGTATAAGAAGTATAAGAAGTAGTACAAGAAGAGCCAAAAAAGTGGAGGAGAAGAAGGAGAAGAGAAGAAGGAATAGGATAGGCTGTCGCAGTAGTAAGAGAAAGAGGAGGCGGAAAAGGAGGAGGAGGAGGAGGAGAATGAGATTGGCTTTAGTAGTATAAGAAGTATAAGAAGTAGTACAAGAAGAGCCAAAAAAGTGGAGGAGAAGGAGAAGAGAAGAAGGAATAGGATAGGCTGTAGCAGTAGTAAGAGAAAGAGGAGGCGGAAAAGGAGGAGGCGGAGAAGGAGGAGGCGGAGAAGGAGAAGGAGATTGGCTTTAATAGTATCCTCGGTATCCCCACTCACCTCCTTTCTCACCGGGTTGTGTCGCAGTGGTGGCGGCGGCCCTGCTGGTGGTGCCGGGGGCCAAGGCGCTGCGGTGCTTCCAGTGTGGGGCGCTTCGGGAGGGCATGTCCACCGTCAACCCCTGCTTCGGCATCAAGGAGGAGGACAACAAGGAGTGCAGCGCCGAACATAAGTACTGCAAGGTAAGGAGAGATGGGGTGAGGTGAGGGAGAGCAGCTTGTATGAGGTAATGGAAAAGCTTTGTGTAAGGTAAGGAAAGAGTTTTGTGACTGCGTGGTGGTGTGATTATGTGGTTGTATGATTATTGTGTTGTGTAAGATAAGGGAGAGGTTGTGTGAGGTAAGGATTTGTGTGAGGGAGAGATGGTGTTGAGATGAGGGTGCATATTAAGGTAAGGGAGAGGTCGTGTGAGGTGAGGGTTTGCGAAAGGTAAGGGAGAGATTATGTGGGTTAAGGCTTAGTGTGAGGTAAGGGAGAGGTTGTGTGAGGTAAGGATTTGTGTGAGGGAGAGATGGTGTTGAGATGAGGGTGCATATTAAGGTAAGGGAGAGGTCGTGTGAGGTGAGGGTTTGCGAAAGGTAAGGGAGAAATTATGTGGGGTAAGGCTTAGTGTTAGGTAAGGGAGAGGTCGTGTGAGGTGGGGGGTTGCGTATGGTAAGGGAGAAATTATGTGGGTTAAGGCTTAGTGTGAGGTAAGGGAGAGGTTGTGTGAGGTGGGGGGTTGTGTAAGGGAGATATGGTGTTGAGGTGAGGGTGCATTTTAAGGTAAGGGAAAGGTCGTGTGAGGTGAGGGTTTGCGTAAGGTAAGGGAGAAATTATGTGGGGTAAGGCTTAGTGTGAGGTAAGAGAGAGGTTGTGTGAGGTGGGGGGTTGTCTGAGGTAAGAGAGAAGTTGTGTTGGGAAAGGTTTATGAGACGTAAAGTAAAGGTTGTGTAAGTGTATGGAAGTGTGAGGGAGAGGCTGTGTGAGTGTAAGGAAGTGTGAGGGAGAGGCTGTGTGAGTGTAAGGAAGTGTGAGGGAGAGGTGTGAGGTAAGGATGTGTCAGGGAGAGGTTGTGAGGTAAGGGTTTGTGTAATGTGAGGCAAAGGATATGTGAGGTAATGTAAGAAGGGTGTGTAAGGCAAGAGAAGGTTGTATGATGCATGCATGACCTGTGTGGTAAGGTAAGGGCAGGTTAGACTGGGCTTTGTTGAGGTAGCCTTGGTTTTGGCAATATCGGTTAAGATTGAGATTAGGACAGACTGAGTTAGGACAAACTGATTTAGGACAGACTGAGTTAAGATTGACATTAGGACAGGCTGAGTTAAGATTGACATTAGGACAGGCTGAGTTAAGATTGACATTAGGACAGGCTGAGTTAAGATTGACATTAGGACAGGCTGAGTTAAGATTGACATTAGGACAGGCTGAGTTAAGATTGACATTAGGACAGGCTGAGTTAATATTGACATTAGGACAGACTGAGTTAGGACAGATTGCGTTAAGATTGAAATTAGGACAGATTGAGTTGAAATTGAGATTAGGACAGACTGAGAATAGGTAGGGTTAGGTTGATGTAGGTTTGGTAGGGTTGGGTTAAGATGGGCTCGGTTGTGGTTTGGTAAGAGATTTAAAGTGAAAAGTTAAGAAAATGTTGTGTAAGGTAAAATAAAGTATGGAGAAATAAGAAAATTGCGTCTGGTATGAAGGTAAGTACGGTATAAAAACATCGTATATCTTAGGTGAGGTTAGATAAGGTTAGGTTAGCGCACGTTTGGTTAGGGCAGAAAAGGTTAGGTTCCATAAGGCCAGGAGGCGGTCTGAGTGGTATAATAATAAGGTAAGGAATTCTGTGAGGGAACGAGAGAGAAAGGGTAAGGCTTGTGTGTGTTTTTCTGTGTGTTTGTGTGAGGCTGCGGCGGCGTTTACTTACGTTTTTCTTTGTCCTAAGTTGCGGTCTACTGTGTGTGTGTGTGTGTGTGTGTGTGTGTGTTTGTTTGTGAGGCATGCTTTATTAGCGAATGGAGAGAGAGAGAGAGAGAGAGAGAGAGAGAGAGAGAAAGGATAAAGTAGACAAGAGGGAGAGAAAGAGGAGGAGGAAACGTTAAGGAAAGCAACGAAGGGAGGGAAGAATGGAGGGACTGAGAGTTAGGAGGGCCGAGGGAGCAAGGTACGAGAGAGAGAGAGAGGTAGGGAGAAGGAAGGGAGGAGGGAGGGAGAGAGGGGAGGTGCGTAGGTAAGTAATAGGGAGGCGGGGGGAGAGAATATAAAGAAGGGAGAGGAGCGATTGAGGAAGATTGGGAAAGAAGGAGACGAGGAGGGAAGAAAGGAGGGAGAGGATGAAGTTAGGAAAGGTGATATATAAGGCACAGTATTGAGAGGGAGGGGAGGACGGAGGAAAGAAAAGGGAGAGGAGTACAAAGGAAAAGCAAACAGCAACATACCTCTTGGTCCTAACTAGGCTGTTTGTTGTCGCTACCATCTACTCTAATCTAGAAGTCAGAGACACAGGACAGCAAAGGCGAAGGCTCCTCCCCTCCCACCAGTCCCTCCAGCCGAGGCTGGCACGAAAAGGAAGAATACCATGTAGTATAGAAAAACTACAATGGAATTTTACATGGACAGAAGAAAGATCATACACGACAACTAAGCTAACACTACTTTATGTTAGACCGGAGCAAAATAGTGGATGTTCGGGTTAGCTTCTAAATATCTGTCTAGTCAGTTTTTGAACGTGCAAATAGTTTCGCTTTCGACGACGTTTTGAGGCAGACCATTCCATACATTGATGACACGGTTGAAGAAGTGAACTGATTCATTTGAGTTGAAACGCTTCCTCGTTATTTTGTATCCATTTTTTCTTGTTACACTTGATTGGGAGACTAAAATAATCATGAACATTAACGCTATCGAATCCCTTGAAAATTGTAAACACTTCGATAAGGTCACCTCTTAGCCTGCACTGTGATAAGCTGAATAAGTTTAGTTCTTTAAGTCTGTCTCCGTACGGTTTGTTTCGCAGTCTAGGGATCATTTTCGTGACTCGACGCTGCACCCTCTCGAGTTTATCAATATCCTCTCTATAATAGGGAGACCAAAACTGAACGCAATACTCAAAATGTGGGCGAACTAACGAATTGAACAGCGTCAATGTTACTTTTTTTCTGATTTGTGTTCAAATGTACGACCAATAAATCCGATCAGTTTGTTGGCAGTTTTTACTACTTCTGTGCAATGTTGACTCGGTTTAAGATCGTTCGAAATTATTACTCCAAGATCTTTTACTTTGTTGGCTTCAGAGAGTCGCACTCCGTTAATTTGATAATGAATACGATCGTTGTTGATTCCGACATGCATAACCTTGCACTTTTCAATATTGAAATTCATTTGCCATGTTCGTGCCCAACTGCTTAAACGTTCGAGATCAGCTTGGAAGTGTTCTTTATCCGTTGTCGTAGTGACTCTGCTGGCTATTTTTGTGTCGTCTGCAAATTTCGATATTTTACACGATAGCCCCTCGTCAATGTCATTTACGTACACTAAAAACAGAACAGGTCCCAACACCGACCCCTGTGGAACACCGCTTTTGACATCTCGCCAGTCAGAAGATATACCATTCATAACAAATATCTGTTTAGGAGGAGGAGGAGGAGGACAGTACTGAATGGGAGGGAGGAAGTGGATTGAGGAAAGAAAGAGGGGTGGAGGAAGAGGAGGGAGGGGACAGTATTGAGGTGGAGGGAGAAAGTGGATGGAGGAAAGAAAGAGGGGTGGAGGAAGAGGAGGGAGGGGACGGTATTGAGGAGGAG
This sequence comes from Eriocheir sinensis, assembly GCF_024679095.1. NCBI lineage: Eukaryota > Metazoa > Arthropoda > Malacostraca > Decapoda > Varunidae > Eriocheir > Eriocheir sinensis. The sequence goes on from NC_066521.1 coordinate 9,842,168, forward strand.
GGAGAGGGTGGAGGAAAGAAAGGGAGGTGGAGGAGGAGAAAGGGGACAGTACTGAAAGGGAAAAGAGTATGGAGGAAAGAAAAAGGGGGAGGAAGAGAAGGAAGGAGGGCACAGTATTAAGGGTGAGGTAGAAGATGGAGGAAAAAAAAGGGGAGGAGGGGAGGAGGGGAGAGGGAGAGATAAGGAGAGAGGAGGGAGAGAGAAGAGAGACACGTATCAAGTGGAGAAAATATGAGCAGGGAAAGAAGTAATGGAAGAAGGAGATCAGGGAGGGAGGGAGTGGAGGGAAGGATAGAAGGACAAGAAAACGGGAGGGAAGAAGAGAAACAAGGAGTCAGGAAGAAAGAGACAGAGATGAAAGGAGAGATGCAGAAGGAAGAGACATAAAAGAAAGGAGAGATAGACGAGAGAAAAGTCAGGAGCAAAGAGAAAGAGGAATGAGAGAAGACAAGAAAAACAAAAGAGAGAATGGCGGGGAAAGCAATGGAGGAAAGAGACAAAAAGAAGAGAGAAGAAAAGAGTAGGAGAGGAAAAGGTAGACATCAAAGAGAAGTTGAAAGAATGGAGGAAAGGAAAAAGGTTAAGAGAATGAAGGGAAGGAGAGGCAGAATAGAAGGAGAAGGAGAACTGGAAAAGGATGGAAGGAAAGGATATGGTAAGATGAGAAGGGAAGGGAGGAAAGAAAAGAAGAGAGATGAGAGGAAGAAATGAGAATATTTTGGTAAATGGAGGAAATGAGAAAATGAAAGAAGGAGAATAACAGAAGGAAAGGATATGGGGAAATGTGAAGGGAAGGGAGGAAAGAAGAGAGGAATAAATGAGAGGAATAGAGGAAGAGAAAGTGGTAGATGGAGGAGTGGAGAAAAAGAGAGGGAGAGGGACAGGATGAAAGTGAGGCAAAATTGAAGGGAGAGAAATGAAAGGAAAGGGGGACAAAAGAGAGAGAGAGAGAGAGAGAGAGAGAGAGAGAGAGAGAGAGAGTAAGTGACCCATTACTGCCAGGTGAACAAAGGTGAGGGGCGGCAGGTAAAAGAGGGCGTCATGAATGTTGCATAGAAGGGACACATTGGTTCCCTCATATTGTGTCCTGATGATGATGATGGTGATGGACGTGATGGTGGTCGTGGTGGTGGGCCTGGTGATGGACGTGGTGGTGGTGGTGGTGGTGGCTGTGGTGATAATGATGATGATGATGATGATGGTGGTGGTGGTGGTGGTGGTGGTGGTGTTAGTGGTGGTGGGCCTGGTGATGGAGGTGGTGATGGTGGTGGTGGTGACTGTGGTGATGATGATGATGATGATGATGGTGGTGGTGGTGGTGGTGGTGGTAGTGGTGGTGGGCCTGGTGATGGAGGTGGTGATGGTGGTGGTGATGACTGTGGTGATGATGATGATGCAATGGAAAAGAATCAAAGGTGAACTACACAGAGAAAAAATACTACCGCCATCACCACAGCCACCACCACCATTACCACTAACATCATCACCACAAACATCACCATCATCATCAATAACACCCATCACTATCACCACCAACATTACAACAACAACAACAACAACAACAACAACAACAACAACAACAACAACAACAACAACAACAACAACAACAACAACAACAACAACAACAACAACAATACTACAGCCACCACCACCAGCAATAACCACAGTCACGTATGCACAGAGAAAATTAAAGCAAAAAAAGAAAAGAAAGGTGTAAATAAGTTACACGGAGTACAGAACAAGAAAAAAAGAGAAAGAAGATTTTCAAAAAGATTAGAAAATAAAACACACACACACACACACAACCCACCACAAACTTAGTTTGCTTTCTTCTTATGTGTGTGTGTGTGTGTGTGTGTGTGTGTGTGTGTGTGTGTGTGTGTGTAAAAAGTTAAACAAAGCGTGCAAGACAGAATATCTTTAATTATTTTAGGAAAGAAAAAATCTCCAGATACAAAATAAGAAAAAATAAGAAAAGGAACGAAAGAAAGAATAGAAAAGAGGGAAAACATTTTTCACTCATGAGAAAGGGAAAGAAATGGAAGGAAAGAATAAAGGTGGGAAAATATATTTTTACACTCGGGAGAAAAGGAAAGAAATGGACAGGCTTTTCAGGACATGGGGAATTTTAGCCCAAAAGTGAGGAAAATGAGGAAAAAAGTCTAGGAAGGTTGTTTTTTGTAATGGAAGACAATTTTAAACTCGAGAAAAATACATATTTGTTTATTTTTATGAGTCCAAAGAAAACACGGAAGTGAAGTAGGCCAAGACGAGGAGGATGAGGATGAGGATGAGGAGGAGGAGGAGGAGGAGGAGGAGGAGGAGAAAGAAAAAGGAAGAAAAGAAAAAATAACATGAACAAGAACAAAAGTAAAAAGAACATGAACAAGAACAAAAGTAAAAAGAACAAGAACAAGAGCAGGAGTAGGAGTAGGCAGTTGGTTCAGCACCCTACTCGTATTCCCGACCGTCTTGGAGACAGGCCCAACATTCTAGACCTCTTCCTTACCTCTAATCCTTCTGCTTACTCTGTCAAACTGTTCTCTCCGTTGGGCTCCTCCGATCATAACCTTATTTCTGTATCCTGTCCTATCGCTCCTGTACATCCTCTGGACCCACCGAAGAGGCGATGCTTCTGGCATTTTGCTTCAACTCGGTGGGACGACCTGAGGATGCACTTTTCCGATTTCCCGTGGAATGATTACTGCTTCCAGGAGAGAGACCCCTCTGTGTGTGCTCAGCGCATCACAGAGGTGATTGTCTCTGGAATGGAGGCATACATTCCACGTACTTTCTCTACTCCTCATGCTAAAAAGCCTTGGTTTAATCATGCTTGTTCTCGTGCTATTAAAGATAGAGAGGCAGCTCACAAAAGGTTCCAGAGCCATCGAACTCCCGCTAACTTTGATCTTTACATTTCAGCCCGGAATCGTGCCAAATCTATTCTCCGACTTAGAAAAATTTATTTCATTAATAGAAAATGTCAACACCTTGCTTCTTCTAATTCTTCCCGTGACTTCTGGCATCTAGCCAAAAACATCTCCTCCAATTTCACTTCTTCCTCTTTCCCTCCTCTCCTTAACCCTGACGGCAGCACTGCCGTCTCATCTGTCTCTAAGGCTGAACTCTTCGCTCAAACTTTCTGTAAGAACTCCACCCTGGACGATTCTGGGCATATTCCTCCTACTCATCCCCCCTCTGACTCCTTTATGCCTGTTATTAAGATTCTTCCAAATGATGTTTTCTATGCCCTCTCTGGCCTCAACTCTCAGAAGGCTTATGGACCTGATGGAGTACCTCCTATTGTCCTTAAAAACTGTGCTTCTGTGCTGACACCCTGCCTGGTCAAACTCTTTCGTCTCTGCCTATCAACATCTATCTTACCTTCCTGCTGGAAGTATGCCTTTGTACAGCCTGTCCCTAAGAAGGGTGACCGTTCCAATCCCTCAAACTACCGCCCTATAGCTTTACTTTCCTGTCTATCTAAAGCTTTTAAATCAATCCTTAACCGGAAGATTCAGAAGCACCTTTCCACTTCTAATCTTCTATCTGATCGCCAGTATGGATTCCGCAAGGGGCGTTCTACTGGCGATCTTCTTGCTCTTTTAATTGACTCTTGGTCATCCTCTCTAAGCCGTTTCGGTGAAACTTTCTCTGTTGCGCTAGACATATCGAAAGCCTTCGATAGAGTTCGGCACCAGTCTTTGCTTTCTAAACTGCCCTCTTTCGGATTCTATCCCTCTCTCTGTTCCTTTATCTCCAGTTTCCTTTCCGGCCGTTTTATCTCTGTGGTGGTAGATGGTCACTACTCTTCCCCTAAACCTATCAACAGTGGCGTTCCACAGGGCTCTGTCCTATCACCCACTCTCTTCCTGTTATTCATCAATGATCTTCTTTCCATAACAAACTATCCTGTCCACTCATACGCCGACGACTCCACTTTGCATTATTCAACTTCTTTCAATAGGTGACCCTCTCAACAGGAAGTACACGACTCCAGACTGGAGGCTGCAGAACGCTTAACCTCAGACCTTGCTATCATTTCCGATTGGGGCAGAAGGAACCTTGTGTTCTTCAATGCCTCAAAAACTCAATTTCTCCACCTATCAACTCGACACAATCTTCCTAACACCTATCCCCTATTCTTCGACAACACTCAGCTGTCACCGTTTTCAACACTAAACATCCTCGGTCGATCCTTAACTCAAAATCTCAACTGGAAACTTCATATCTCCTCTCTCGCTAAATCAGCTTCCTCGAGGTTGGGAGTTCTGTATCGTCTCCGCCAGTTCTTCTCCCCCGCGCACTTGCTCTCCATATACAGGGGCCTTGTCCGCCCTCGTATGGAGTATGCATCTCACGTGTGGGGAGGCTCCACTCACACAGCTCTTCTGGACAGAGTGGAGTCTAAGGCTCTTCGTCTCATCAGCTCTCCTCCTCCTACTGATAGTCTTCTACCTCTTAAATTCCGCAGCGATGTTGCCTCTCTTTCTATCTTCTATCGATATTTCCACGCTGACTGCTCTTCTGAACTTGCTAACTGTATGCCTCCCCCCCTCCCGCGGCCCCGCTGCACACGACTTTCTACTCATGCTCATCCCTATACTGTCCAAACCCTTTATGCAAGAGTTAACCAGCATCTTCACTCTTTCATCCCTTACGCTGGTAAACTCTGGAACAATCTTCCTTCATCTGTATTTCCTCCTGCCTACGACTTGAACTCTTTCAAAAAGAGGGTATCAGGACACCTCTCCTCCCGAAATTGACCTTTCTTTCGGCCACCTCTTTTGATTCTTTTTTGGGAGTAGCGAGTAGCGGGCTTTTTTTTATTATTGTTTTCTTTTTTGTGTGCCCTTGAGCTGTCTCCTTTGTTGTAAAAAAAAGAAAAAAGAACAAAAGGAAGAAGAAGAAGAAGAAGAAAGAGAGGAAATAAAAAAGAAAATAAAACAAAACAGGGGAGGTAGTCAAGGAGGACAAAGAAGAGGAGGAAGAAGGGCAACAATTGGAGGGGAAAAATTAATGAACGATAATGACATGTGATGATCATTGACACGAACTTAGGAAGAAGTCAAAGAAAAAAAAGAGAGGAATAGAAGAAAAAAGAAGAGTGAACAAAAAGACGCAAAGAGAAAGTAAACAAAAAGACAAGAAATAAGAACACACATGAGAAATACGAGGCACGCAATCAAAGAAAAACACAAGAAAAACAAGAAAACAAAAAATATATGACGCCATTCCTTCCAACCCCGCAGATAAATGTTTACTGGAGTGACCCCTGGAAAAAAAACGGGGTGAGGAGGAGGAGGAGGAGGAGGAGGAGGAGGAGGAGGAAGGAGAAGAAGACGAAAAGTAGCATCCCTAGTATTATGAAGAGAAAGAAAAAGAGAAGAACGAGGTGGAACTTAAGGAGGAGGAGGAGGAGGAGGAGGAGGGCCTAGCTGCTCCTTGCCTTGCGGTCTCTTGGGTAAGACGTTAAAATCGTGTTAGTCAAAAGTGGGTGAGAGAGAGAGAGAGAGAGAGAGAGAGAGAGAGAATTAGTGGGAGAGAGGAGGGAAGGAAGGAGAGAGGTTAATGAGAATAAAAGGGAGAGGGAGGGAGGGAGGGAGAAAGAGGGAGAGAGGGGGTGAGGGAGGGAGTGGGAGAAGAGAATGAGGTAAGGAGAGAGGTTAATGAGAGACGGGAAAGGGTAAGAGAAAGTGTAGGAGGGGAGTGAGAGGAGAAATGATAATGGAAAAGGTAGGGGAAAGAAATAAGGGATGGAAGGAAGAGGGAGAGAAAGAGGAGGACGTGAGGCTGGGAAAAAGGGTGATAAATAAGGGAAAGAAAATAGAAAGAGAACACGTAAATATGAAATGGAAAATTGATAAATGTAGTTACGCATTTTTCTATTATTTCTCCTTTCCATATAAGCATCCTCGGCTATTTTGAGGGAGAGGGAGAGGCAGACGGACAGACAGACAGATAGACAGACAGATAAAGCCCTTCCACTTATGGCACTGGGAAGGGGAGAGAAAAGCGGACTACAAATTAATTACAAAGTTACTCGAGAACTCGGAATACGCGCGTTTATCAGTTTTGTTTCGTTCAGTTTCACTCTCACTTTTATCTCTTCCTTTATCTGCTCCATTCAATTTAATCATCGAGTCACGAATAATCTAAGCATTTTATTCAATTTCTGTTTCATTCACTTTTACTCACTTCTTTGTTCAATATCCAAGTATTTTTTTTTCATTTTTCTCTCCCAAGCATTTCTATTTTTTTGTTATATTCAGTTTTTACTCTCACGTCTGGATGTTAACTCTTAAAGCATTTTACTGTTACATTCGCATTCACTCTCACTCCTCTTTTCCTCTTTGTTGCAGTTTTACATTTTCCCCTAAAACGATTAAGCCCTTGCAATATAAAGTCCCGTCCGCTGCCACTGCCTAAACAAACTCTCATTGTTAACCCTCTGAACACTGGCTTTTTCCTTCATCAAACACGCTATACAGTCCTATCCATCGCCTCTCTAAAGTAATACAAAATTTTACTCTCCATGTTAATTATTCGAGCACTGAACTGTTTCCTTTTTCAAAACGCATATATAAACCTTCGAGCTATACAATCCTTTCCATCGCTACAGAATGAAACTGCTCAATTTAACTCTTCTTTCTTCTTAACCTTCTGCAAACTGAACCTTTTTCTCCTTAGAACACATAAACCCTTGACCTATACAGCCCTGTTCATCGCCTCGGTGTTAAGCAATACTCAATATGAACCTTCTAAGCTATACCGCCCGGTTATCGCCCCCTGTCCAAAGCAACACAAACTCTACGGCAACCTACAGCCTTGTTCTGTTACCTCGACCCTGCTTCTAGTGACGGCATGAGGTTTGGCTTTTTCGGTAATGTTTCTCAATCTGCTAAAATATGTTGATGGAGAGAGCATATTCCGTACCTTTCTACTCTTAAGCAAAACCTAACTTGAAACAGATCTCGTGAATATAGCGAAAGCGACAAAAACTATTATAAATGGGTACGTAAATAGAGAGAGAGATATATAGATAGATGATGGATGGAGAGACAGACAGAGAGATAGAAATACGAATAGATAGTTAGCTAAATAGATAGATTGGTATATAGTTTGATAAAGATAAAAATAGATCAAAAAATAGCCAAATAGATAAAGATAGATAGTAGAGATAGACACACAAACAGATACAAATGGAAGGACGCAGATAATAATACAGAACAACGGACAAACAAACAAATAAATGAATAAACAAGAAGATACCATGAGAAAGAGAGGGCGAGGGGGGAGGGGGGCGGGAAGCGCGGAGAGGCGAGCGTGACATGTCAGTTTTTTAGGAGCCAAGAATCTCAAGTTTGCATCCTGCTGTCGAGGCGAGTTTAGTGTCGAAGTTATGAGTGTGCCTCCTCGTGTTGGGGAGAGAGAGAGAGAGAGAGAGAGAGAGAACGCAACCACAGTAGCCTCTCTCTCTCTCTCTCTCTCTCTCTCTCTCTCGTGGTTGTGACATGAAAGGCTTTCCGTGAACCCTTACACTTCTTAGTCACTTAGCAGTATTAAAGCATAAACTGACTGGTTGACTGGCGGGCTGACTGACTGACTAGCTGTCTGAGTGGTTAATCAATCAATAACAAATTAACTGGATGATTACCTAATTGATTGGTTGATTACCTGAATATCTGATTGACTGACTGACTGACTGGTAGACTGATTGACTGATAAAAGAAATGACATACAGATTAAAAAGCGGTAACAAATTGACAGGATTATTAACTGAATGACTGCTTGATTTACTGAATAACTAACAGACTGACTCACTAACTCTTTGACTGATTGGCAGACCGTTTGAAGATATGACTAGCTGACTGACTGACTTACTAACTTCCTGACTGACTAACTGACCGACTAAATGAGTAGCGGATGATTTGAATAGTTGACAGCCTGATTGATTTACAGTCTGACTTCCTGACAACCTGATTGACTGACTACTTGACTGATTGACTGCCTGAACCGATTACAATCATTCCACACATTCTGGTCACAACACTCCTCCTCCCCCCCTCCCACACCACTCCCCCCTCCCCCACTCCCCTTCCCTGCTATCACTCCGTTTCTCGGTATGTTGTGTTGTAAGTCTTCAATCACACAAATACGTTCCTTTTATAGCCCAAACCCGCGCGCGCACACACACACACACACACACACACATTATTGCTTTCTGCACTTCCATTATCTCTCTCTCTCTCTCTCTCTCTCTCTCTCTCTCTCTCTCTCTCTCTCTCTCTCTCTCTCTCTCTTCTTTCATTCTTTCATTCTTTATCCTCCTCCCCCTCCTCCTCCCCCTCCTCCTCCCCCTCCTCCTCCCCCTCCTCCTCCTCCTCCTCTCCTCCTCCAGCAGCAGCAAAACGGAGTAACAAGATTAATTCCTTCACTCTGAATCTGTCACCCGGAGAAATATTAAGGCTCGCGCTTTTATAGAATGACAGAAAAATGCGCGAAGACCTAACACGAGATTCTTGGCTGGGCGAGGTGTGTGAGACATTCTTCCTGCCTGATACAATACACAGCACGAACAACAGTAAGGGGGAAAGGTCAGGAGGGGATAGACAAGATGAAAAGGGAAGAGATGAGATAGAAAAATGGAGAAGTGTGAAGGGAAAGGACAGTATAGAAAAGAATGTGAAGGAAGATAGACAGACGCAGACAACAGGACAGGGGGAAGATAAAGGTAGGAAGGATAAGAGGAAAAGGGAAGAAATTAAAAGACAGGATAGAGAAGGAAAGTAAGATAAGACAGATTAGAACAAAAGAAAAGGGAAAAAAGATTAACAGGATAGAAAATGGGAAAGGAAAGACAGGGAAGAGGAAAAGAGGAAAAGGGAGGTGACGGAGTAAAGATTTTTTTAGAATAGAAAAGATAATAGAAGGATAGAAAGGGATGAAAAAAAGAGACAGGTTAAATAAAGTAGAAAAGAGAAGAAAGACAAAAACGAGTGAAAAAAATGAAAAGGGAAGAAACGGAAGGGATATATAAACAGAAGAGAAGAAAAGGAAAGTGGAAGAAGATAGACAGGATAGAGAAAGAAGAAACAGGAAGACTGAGAAGGAAGAAACAGACATAACAGAGAGAAAGGATGAAAGGGAAGGAGGAAGACAGGTTAGAAAAAAGGAAAATGGTAAAAGGGAAATAAGAAGTAGATGGAAAAAGAGGAGAAAGAAGACAAAGATGCATAAAAGGAAAAAAAGGACAAGGGAAGAAAACCAAGAATGGTGAAAAAAAATACAAAAACGGGATAGATAAAAGGAATAGAGAAAAGAGGAAAAGGCAAGACTAAAAAGAGGGGAGGGAAATAATTGAAAGAATGGCTGACAAAATGGAGAAGACGTGAGGTGAAACTATTAATAAGAAGAAGCGAGAAACTTACGCAGATATATAACAAAACTTTCTTCTTTATGAGTTTCGCGAAGCATTCCTCCCTCAGGCGCTATGAAGCAGGGACAGCGAAACGGGAGGAAAAATAACGAAACGAAACAAAACATGTGAAGGTAAAATAAGATAATAGACGTGCGGAATTACTTTCACATAACAGACGATCCTTTTAAATATGAGTTTAACAAAGGGCGCTCCTACCTGGAACACTTTGAAACCAAGACAACGAAAAGGAAAGAAGAAAAATAAGGAAAGCAAGCAATAAATATGGTAAAGGTAAAATAAAGTAAAATAGAAGGGAAGAAATTAATTAATATAACATACATTTTTCCTATATGAGTTTCACAACGGCGTTCTTTCCTGAAGCAATATGAAGCAGACAAACATAAAGGAAGGAAATAAGAAAAACAAGCAATTAATAGGGAGGAGATGAAATAAAATAAAAAGGAAGGAGCAAATCACTGAAGACCTAACATACGGTTCTATTTTGTACGCGGTTTGCAACAATATTAAGCAGAGACGGAGAAAAATTAAGAAAACAGGAAGTAGGCGAAAAATGGGGTGGAGGTGATAGAACCTAGAGGAGGAGGAAAATTAAGTAGATACATCATACTTTGCTTCTCTGTACACGTTTCACAAGGGTTTTCTTTCCTGAAATAACATGAAGCAGAGACAACGAAAATGGGAAGGAGTGAAAGAAAAGGACAGGATAAAAAGAATGTGAAGGAAGATAGAAAGACGCAGACAACAGAACAGGGGGGGAAGATAAAGGTAGGAAGGATAAGAGGAAAAGGGAAGAAATGTAAAGACAGGATAGAAAAGGAAAGTAAGATAAAGACAGATCAAAAGTAGTAAAGACAACAGGAAAAGTAAACAAAAAATAATGTAAAGGTAAAAGAAACTAAAAACATTCTATACAACATGAAGCAGAGACAACGAAGAGTAGAGAAAACAAGGAGACTAAACAAAAATAATATGAAGGTAAAATTAACTAAAAGAAAAGGGAGGATTTTACATTCGGACCTTACCTATACAACACGAAGAGAAGACAAAGAAAAGGAAAAGGAAAAAAAATAAGGAAAACAATGAAAAAAATAAGGTGGATGTAAAATAAACTAAAAGAAAGGGGAGCAATTTACATTCAGATCTCATCCTTACAATATGAAGCAGAGAGCCAGACGGGAAAGAAAGAGAGATGCAGCAAAGTAAGAAATGGTGAGGACATGAGAAACTAGCCGGAAAGGACTCGTATTTCGCAGACATAACTCACGATTTTTTTGGTGGGAGAATTTCGCAAGACATTCCTCCCCTGAAACAATGCAGAGATAGAGCGAAAGAAAGACGAAGAAAAAATAACGCAATAAATCTAAAAAATTAAATGTACGTACAATATACAAGAAAAAAAGCAAGAAAAAACACAATAGAATGAAGATACAACATACTATAAAGAAGGAAGATGTAAAAAATGCTACAGGATGAAGATAAATATACTAGTCAATAATGAAGAAATAAAATAATACAAAAGGATGAATCTGCAATATACTAGACAGACATAGACAGACAGGCAATGAAATTATGTGCCGAGGAGGAGGAAAATGATGAGGAGGAGGAGGAGGAATACTAGAAAGAATTACACTGGCATGAAGCTAAAGTAAACCAGAAAAAAAACGCTTTGAAGTGAAATAGAAAGCAATAACCGAGTGGTATTAATGTTCTCTCCACAACTGAAATGTTCAATGTATTCTTTTTTTATTTGTGGGATCCATGCTAAAAAAAAGTGTTGACGGAAAATGCGAGGACAAAAATATAAAAAGGAAAATATGCAGGAAAACAATGCAGGAAATATTAAAAAAAGAATACATGAATGAAAGAGAAAACTGAAAAAGAAGAATATATGAGGAAAAGAACACGGGGAAAAAAGATGATAAAAAAGATAATTCAATTTGTATTCTGCGCACACACACACACACACACACACACACACACACACACACACACACACACACACACACACACACACACACACACACACACAGACACACACACGCACATAAACATAAAAAAAAGTAGTAGAGTGCAAATGTTGACAGCGCGGATATGAATGTTGAAAATAAACACGTAAAAAAAATATAAATGAAAAACAAACAAAAAAAGTGCTAGGCCTGCATCATCGAAGTAAAGAGAGAGAAGCCCTGGGACTATATTTTTTTCCTCTCATGTCGTATGCAAATTGGCTATTTTTCTTAGTGGCATGTTTTCTTTATCGCAGTCTCCCCTTTGTACTCTTCTTTATCTAAGTTTCTAATTAACTGTTCTCTTCCTTTATCTCTCTTCCTCTTTTCAATTCCTGATCTCTTACTTCCCTCTCTCTTTCTCCCTCTCTCCTTCCTTCCTTCCCCCTCTCCATCTCTCTCTCTCTGCCTCTCTTCTCCTGCTCATCTTTCTTCTTTTACAACCCTCTCTCTTTCTCCTCTCCGCCTCTCTCTCCTAACTCCTCCTCCTCCTCCTCCTCCACCTTCTTATCAGCCTCCTCCTCGTCCTCCTTCACTTTGAGTTCCATCCAGTCTCCTTCTCTTCCTCCTCCTCTTCCTCTTATTTTCGTCATCTCTTCTTCGACATCCTCCTTCATCTTCACTTCATTTTATCTCCTTTTTTCTCTTTCTATTCAGTTTTTTTCTCATCTTTTTCTCCCTTCTTTCAGTTCCAGGCTCCTTTCTCCTCCTTCTCCTCCTCCTCTTTCTTCGCTTATACAATATATTCCTCCTTCTACTAATTCTTTCTCTTTTTTCTTCGTCCTTACCATTCACCTTTACTGTCCTTTGTCCATCCTCCTAATCCTCCTCCTCCTCCTCCTCCTCCTCCTCCTCATAGTTTTCTCCCATCTAATGTAATTTTCCTTTCTTTCTCTTTTTATCTATTTCCCGTTTGTCCTTTTCCCCTCCTCCTCCTCCTCCTTCTCCTTCTCCTTCTCCTCCTCCTCCTCCTCCTCCTCCTCCTCCTCCTCCTCCTCCTCGGCACGTAATTTCTTTGCCTGCCTGTCCATGTCTGTCTGTAAATATATAAAAGTTTAACCTGCCCACTGATACATTTTTAAGAGCAGCGGCATTTTGACTATTCTAAGATCCTCCTCCTCCTTCTCCTCTTTCTCTTTATCTATTAATTTTTATTTTGCTCTTCGTTTTATTTGATCCTTTTGTGTTTTTCTTCAAGTTCTGTGACGAGGAGAGAATCCAATCCCATCCTCCTCCTATTCCTCCTTCTCCTCCTCCTCCTCCTCCTCCTCCTCCTCGTCCTCGTCCTCCTCCCCCTCCTCCTTCTCCTCTCTCTCTTTACCTATTAAATTTTCTTTTGCTATGTTATTTTTATTTGATCCTTTTTGTGTTTTCTTCAAGTTCTGTGACGAGGAGAGAATCCAATCCCATCCTCCTCCTATTCTTCCTTCTCCTCTTCCTCGTCCTCGTCCTCCTCCTCCCCCCCTCCCCTCCTGTGACAAGAGTTAACCAGTCATCTTACTCCTCCTCGTCCTCGTCCTCCTCCTCATACAACAAATTCTCCTTTTCTTCTCTCTTTTCTATCTTTACAATATTGCTCATTTTTCTCTTTTCGTTTGTTACTCTTCTTAAAAATTAGAAATAAGGACCAAATCTTTTCTTACTCTTCTTCCTCCTCCTTCTCGTCTTTCTCTTCTTACACTCGTCATTTCTTTCATTTTCTTTACATTCTACTTTTCTTCCTTCCATCATCTCCAAGAACTAAATACTCAGTTCAGTTATACCATTCCTTTCTCTCTTTCTCATCCTCGTCCTATGTCGTCTTTTTTTTTCCTTCCTACCTTTCACAACCTTTCGATACTGTTTATTTTATCCCTTTTCTTCCTTCTTTATATCTTTTCCTTCTCGACCTGCAAGTAATGGACAGAAAACCAATTCATTTTTACTCCTTTTCGTCTTCGTTGTCCTCCTCTTCCTCCTCGTCCTCCTCTTCGTCTTCCACTATACCTTTCAACCTTTCCTAATTTCTCCATAATGTTTCTTCTTTCCATTTCCCTCCTTCTTTCTCTTCCCATCGTATAAAGACTAAAGAACAATGAACTTTATCCCTTTCTCCTCCTTCTCCTCCTCCTGCATCTCCTTCTGTTCCTTCCTATCTCCCCTAACCTTCCTATATTGTTTCCTCTTTTTTAACATAAGAACATAAGAACACTGGAGTCTGCAAGAGGCCGGTAGGCCTATACAAGGCAGCTCCTTTGACCCTAAGCTCCCGTGTATCTAACCCCACCTAATATTGCTGTCCATGAATTTATCTAGTCTATTTTTGAATGTGACAATTGTATTGGCACTCACCACATGACTGCTAAGCCTATTCCACTCATCCACAACCCTGTTAGTAAACCAATTTTTGCCTATGTCCCTGTTGAATCTGAATTTATCCAGTTTAAACCCAATACTTCGTATCCTACCCGGTTCTCTTACCAACAAAACCTTATGAATATCACTCTTATTAAAGCCCTTCATTCATTTATAAACCTCGATCATGTCTCCACGCACCCTTCGCCTTTCTAGAGAATGTAAGTTTAACTGTTTGAGTCTTTCCTCGTATGGCAAGTTTCTCAACCCTTGAATCATCTTAGTCATCCTCCTCTGCACTGATTCTAACATTTTGATATCCATTCTATAGTAAGGTGACCAGAACTTAACCGCATAGTCAAGATGAGGTCTAACTAATGCTAAATATAGTTTGAGGAAGACTTCGGCGCTTCTGTTGCTTACGCTACTTGAAATAAATCCCAGTACCCTATTTGCTCGATTTCTAGCTTGAATGCATTGTGCCCTTGGACGGAGATCAGAGCTCACTAAGACCCCTAAATCTCTCTCGCACCCAGACCTGCTTATGAGAGTGTCATTTAAGCAATAGTTGTGATGGGGGTTGTTCCTACCTACACTCAGAATACTGCACTTCCCTACATTGAACTCCATCTGCCATTTATCCGCCCAGTCATACAATCTGTTTAGTTCATCCTGGAGAATACTAGTATCCTGATCCGACTCCATTACTCTACCGATCTTGGTATCATCTGCAAACTTACTGACATCACTACTAATTCCTGTATCTAAGTCATTGATATAAATAATAAACAAAAGTGGACCTAATACCGAATCTTGTGGGTCCCCACTCGTAACACATCCCCAGTCAGATCTTTTACCATTGAGTTGCACTCTTTGCTTCCTATTGCTAAGCCACGCCTTGACCCAGTTCAAAACTTTACCCTCTACTCCGAGAGCCTGTAATTTAAGCAACAGTCATTGGTGAGGAACTTTATCAAACGCTTTACTAAAATCAAGATAGATTACATCATAATTTTCATCTCTGTCTACCGCCTCAAAGACTTTATTGTAGAAGGACAAGAGATTGGTGAGGCATGACCTACCTTTCGTGAACCCATGCTGCGAGTCGTGATTTAAGCTGTGTTTCTCTAGATGCTCCCGAATGTTCCTGGCTATTATGGACTCCAGCATCTTGCCTATAACCGATGTTAAGCTAATTGGGCGATAGTTTGAAGCAGCTGACCTGTCCCCCTTTTTGAAAATCGGCGTCACATTAGCTACTTTCCATAGGCTGGGCACATAACCAGTATTTACCGACATCTTAAAGATGTCGGTTAGTGGGTCACTGAGTACATCACCTAATTCCTTTAATACCCTCGGAAATATCCCGTCAGGACCTGGCGACTTATTCTTCTTAAGCTTATCTATCTCATCCTGAACTATTTGTCTGGTAATGATTATATCCCTCAATTTATCGCCATCCCCGCCCTCGTACACCTGAACCCTTTCCGGAATAGTCGTTCGATCCTCTTGTGTGAATACTGAAAGGAAGTTGTCGTTCAACAATGTGCTCATATTTTCGTAATTTTCTACTAGCTCCCCTGTGTTTGTTTTCAGCGGTCCAATTTTCTCCCGTGTTTTTGTTCTATACATCTGAAAGAAGCCTTAAGGATTACTTTTCGCCTCATTTGCTACTTTGATCTCATAATTCCTTTTTGCTATCCTGGTGTTCTTCTTCACTAATCCAGATAGTTCGACATATCGGCCCCTGAGATGTGTTTCACCATTCTTTATTTTCTGATAAATTCCCTTCTTTAACCCTATCTCGTGTTTTAGTCCACGAGTCATCCACTTAGGGTCATTGTTTTCTTTTCTAAGTGTTCGCTGTGGTATATGCTGTCCTTGCCCCTCTACTATTACTCTAACTAAATTATTGTAAGACATTTCTACCTGGTTCTCCTGGCTCTCCAACCCACAGTTCTGGACCTCATGAATCCCTAGATTATCCCAGTTTACCCCTTCAAGATGTCTTCGAAGCCCCTCGTAATTTGCCCAGCAAGTAAAGATTAATAAGGCAATTTAATTTCTTGTCCTCCTCCTCCTCCTCCTCCTCCCCCTCCTCCTCCTCCTCCTCATCCTCATCCTCCTTCTGCTCCTCCTCCTCCTCCTCTTCCTCCTCCATCTATTCCATTCTATATTCTCTGCGTTTTCGATACTGTTATTTTTCTTATTTTCTTTCATCTCTTCCTTCTTTCTTTATTTTTCTTCCAGCAAGTAAATTACAGTGAGCCAATTCACGTTCTTCTTCTCCTCCTCCTCTTGTTCCTTCTTCTATCCCTTCTTATCTTCTCTAACCCTCCAATGCTGTTTCTTCTTCTTTCCTCTCTTCTCTTCTTCCTCTCTCTTCTGCGTCGTCAGCCACGTAAGGAACAATGCGCCAATCCACTTTCTTATCCATCTTCTCCTCTTTCCTTTTTTCCATTCCTATTTATATCCCTTTCTAAATTTCTTACGTATATAGTTTTTTTTCTTCCTCTTCTTTCTCTTTCTTCACCTCGTCATACATCGCACGCAAGAAATAATAAGACATTTCCCTTCCTTCTCCTTTTTCTCTTTGTTATTATCCTTTTTTTCTATCTCCATAACCTTCCACTACTGTTTCTTCCTTTCTTCTTCTTCTTCTCTCTCTCTCTCTCTCTCTCTCTCTCTCTCTCTCTCTCTCTCTCTCTCTCTCTCTCTCTCTCTCTCTCTCTCTCTCTCTCTCTCTCTCTCTCTCTCTCTCTCTCTCTCTCTCTCTCTCTCTCTCTCTCTCTCTCTCTCTCTCTCTCTCTCTCTCTCCACGTCATCCAGCACGCCAATTCACTTCCTTCTCCTTCTCCTCCTCCTCCTCTTCCTTCTTCTGTTCCATTTTATCTCCGTTTCTGATCTTCTTATGTATACTCTTTCTCCTTTCCTTTCTCCTCCTTCTCCCTCTTTCTTCTCGTCGTCCGGCACGTAAGGAACAATGGGCCAATCCACTTTATTGTCCTTCTCCTCTTCTTCCTTCCTCTGTTTATATTTATCTCCCTTTCTAACCTTCTCACGTATATTGTTTCTTCTTTCCTTTCTCCTCCTTCTTTCTCTCTCCTCGTCGTCCGGCACGTAAGGCGCAATGAGCCAATCCACACGAGGCCCCGGACAGGCTTACGACCCCCCGCTGATGGAGTCTGCCCAAGTTATTTATTTACACAACCACAACAAAGAGCAGCCATCTTGGAAAGCCCCCGTTCTCTCTGGTTATTGAGTAGGGGAGACTTATGTATTGGGCCGCGGGGGGCCAAGAAGAAGCTACAGACAGAGAGGGAGGAACAGGTAGACAGAGAAAACAGACGGACAGGCACAGACAGAGACAGACAAACAAAAACACAGACAAAAGGATGACAGACACATAAATAGACAGACTGACAGACACATAAATAGACAGACAGACAGACAAACAGGCAGACAGAAAGAAAGGCAGACAGAAAGACAGACAGACAAAGACAGAAAGAAAGATAAATAAACAGACAGACAGAAAAACACAAAAAGACAGACAGACAAAGACTAAGAAACAGACAGAAAGAGACAGGATAAAACAAAGATAGTAACAGAGACAGAGGCAAAAGAAAAAATGGGGCAAAGGAGAAAAAAGAAGACACGAATTCTGAGAAAGAGACAAAAAGAGAGACAGAAAGAGACAGAAAGAGACAAACAGAGAATCATTTCACTACCTTTTATCCTCCTCCTCCTCCTCCTCCTCCTCTTGACACATGTTAGTCACGGAAGCGAGCACGGAGGGGAAATAAGGAAGGAAATGTTTAAGAGAATTCGTGAACATTGTTGAAAAGGGGACAGAAAAGGAAAGGAAAATTGTATTACTGAGTGCGACACGTTGTCCAAAATGAATGAAAGAATATTTGAATGGATGTATGCTTGAGTCCCCCCCTTTCTCCTCCCCCTCACCTTTCTCCTCCTCCTCCTCCTCCCTCTCTTTATCCTTTTCTCAAATCTCCCCTTACCTCGTTTTCTTTCAGGGCAGACGCATAGAAAACGATAAGTTGCCCGAAATTTAGCAGCGTGACTGTAAGGGAAGAGTGAATGTGTGTGTTATTCATGGAGGGAAAGGTATGAAGTGTGTGTGTGTGTGTGTGTGTGTGTGTGTGTGTGGTGGTACTAGTAGTTGTAGTAGTAGTAGTAGTAGTAGTAGTAGTAGTAGTAGTAGTAGTAGTAGTAGTAGTAGTAGTAGTAGTAGTAGTGGTTGTTGCTGTTGTTGTTATTTTTATTGTAGGGATTGACAGAAAAGAAGGAAGTAAATAAAAGTCGTACAAAAAATAAAATGAAATTGGAAACATGTAAGAAATATTACATTAAAACATATCAGCAGAGAGAGAGAGAAATATGTAATAGGAGCATTTGCGTGCAATATGTAAGCATGTATCAGCGTAGGTACATACAAATGGAGGTGTGTGTTTCTGTACTGAATATGTATGAGATCATGGTGGTGGTGGTGGTGGTGGTGGTGAAGGTGATGGTGGTGGTGGTGGTGGTGAAGGTGGTGGTGGTGGTGAAGTGAAAAAAAAGTGAATGAATGTAGATATATGAGAGAGACGGGAAAGGGAAGGAAAGATGGAGAAGTGGGAAGAGAGGGAAAAGGAAAAGAAGATAATGACAAGAAATGAAGAGAAGAGATAGCATTGACGAAGGTAATAACTTATTCATTATAGGCAAACATAAGGGGAAGAGAGAGAGAAGGGAAAGAAGATGAGATGTGTAGGTGTTGAGGGAAGCTAGACTAATTACCAATTTTCAATTACTCCCTATTCATTACCATGGTTACTTGATTCTCTCTCTCTCTCTCTCTCTCTCTCTCTCTCTCTCTCTCTCTCTCTCTCTCTCTCTCTCTCTCTCTCTCTCTCTCTCTCTCTCTCTCCAGGGGCCCACGACCTTCTTCCCATCTAGTAGTTCCGAGTTGTATGACAGCCAAGCGGCACTCCACTTACCTAACGCTGAACACAGCATAGCACAACACCAAGACTAATGTTGTACGCATACATTACAAAGAACACTACTACAGTGGATGTTATCACATTGTTGAAAATGTAGTGACTTTTTCTATAGTTATGCATTTTTACGAGAATCACAGTAATATGGCGCTTTTATTTTTGTCCCCCTTATAGCGACGGTAGGGCTTCTTGGTGGGACAGGATGGTCTGCCCTAGCTGCCCTATATTGCCCTCCGGAGGTTATCTTTCATCCTCTTTTTAGAGAGAGAATCTTAAGTCCGTCTTAACTGGTGTTCTTTCGGACTAAAAAATCCCAGCTTGTGGTGGCGGGCGGAACGCAAATACGGGTCCTCCTGTACGCCGCGCCCGCACAGTAACCACTCAGCCACCGCCTTCCAATAAATATAGCACGACAAATTTAAAAGAAAGTATATTTTTCATTAATCGTCTGAGTACCCCTTGAAAACTTTTGCAAATCCCTGGAAAAGAAAACAGATAAACAAACCGAAAGACACATACAGACAATGAGAGAAACAAAGACAGACAGACTTAGACAAACAGACACAGAAACACTGAAAGACAGAACGACAGAGACAACTTGATTCAGTCAAAGAGACACACAGACAAAGACACTAACAGACACCCCGGGTTGAGAAGGTCTGCTCCAAACGTTCCCACCCATTATATTCCTCCCCGGGGCGGCCGAATTATCCGTCCTTAGCGCCGAGTTCACGTGCGGCCAATAACAATCGCTCCTTAAAATATTACACACACACACACACACACACACACACACACACACACACACCGTTGACTTAAATATTCGAGGGCGTGAGGGGCTTGCATAATCTCTCTCTCTCTCTCTCTCTCTCTCTCTCTCTCTCTCTCTCTCTCTCTCTCTCTCTCTCTCTCTCTCTCTCTCTCTCTCTCTCTCTCTCTCTCTCTTTTTATTTTTTTATTTACACAGACACTTGGTTACATCAGGGCCTAGTACCTATAACATTACATTATATGGCGGCACTAGTTTGTAGGCTAAAGGGAACATAGTTGGTATCCCCTATCTTAAAGCCTAACCTGTTCACAAATTGTTCAGCCACTGGTTCACAAACAGTTTATATTGTTGCCGGTGTGTGAACTGCTGAGGCAGCTGACCGGACGCAAGGAGACGGTTCCATATATGCACGTAAGTGTTTATAAACTGCCTCTGGTAGTGAGTCGTCCGGCATCGCTGCACCACCAGAGCCGTGGGTGCCGCCTCCGCTGACCGGGTGTTGGCTGTCACCTCCCGCTCCGGCTGGCGCAGCGTCCTCAGGTGCTCCACTCCCTCCTGCTGTATTTTGTACAGAGTGGTGAGGCCAGCCACGTCTCGCCGGTGTTGGAGGGTCTGCAGGGTCGGTATTTGCTACGTTTGTCGAGCAGTGATGATCCTCCACGCCCTCTCCTGGATCTTGTCTAGGAGCGCGAGATGTGTCCTGGCAGCTACCCCCCACGTTAGGCACGAATACTCAAGGGAGGATCGGATTTGTGCCTTGTATAAGACCTCGCGCCCTCGACTGTCCATCAGCCAGGAGATTCTGCGTAGGGACGTCAGCTTCCGTGAGGCTGCCCTTGCCAGCTGCTGGATGTGCGTGCGGAAGGTCAGCCTGGAGTCATATGTGAGGCCCAGCACCTCCACTTCCTCACGTGGCGTCAGCTTGAGTCCCTCAAATTCAAGCTGGAGATCCACAGGTGTCCTGGCCACTACCAGCAGCTGAGTTTTGCTGGGGCAAACAACTTGCCACTTACTCCCCCAATCTGCAATTCGCCGGAGTGTGTCTCTTAGTTGGCGTGCTGCCTGGGCCTCTCCTCCTGGCTCTATTTTGTGAGTCAAAGTGATGTCATCTCTCTCTCTCTCTCTCTCTCTCTCTCTCTCTCTCTCTCTCTCTCTCTCTCTCTGTCTCTCTCTCTCTCTCTCTCTCTCTCTCTCTCTCTCTCTCTCTCTCTCTCTCTCTCTCTCTCTCTCTCTCTCTCTCTCTCTCTCTCTCTCTCTCTCTCTCTCTCTCTCTCTCTCTCTCTCTCTCTCTCTCTCTCTCTCTCTCTCTCTCTCTCTCTCTCTCTCTCTCTCTCTCTCTCTCTCTCTCTCTCTAATCGTACTCCCTCGGTTCTCCTTGTTCTTAATCCCTTCTTTCTTCCCTCCCTTCGTTACTTGACATTTCCTGCTTCTCTCTTCCCTTCGTCCCTTTCTCCCTCTCCCTCTCCCTTCTGTTCTCTCACAAGTTTCATCCTTCCCACCACAAGTCTTTCTGTATTCTGTTCCCTTATATTTTAATCTTGTTTTTTCCTTCTATTATTCATACTCTCATCCATCATCTCTCTCTCTCTCTCTCTCTCTCTCTCTCTCTCTCTCTCTCTCTCTCTCTCTCTCTCTCTCTCTCTCTCTCTCTCTCTCTCTCTCTCTCTCTCTCTCTCTCTCTCTCTCTCTCATCGTGTACTTCCATACATTCGCAGCACTCCCCCATTTTCTATAACAATTCACATTAACAGAAAACGTAAATTTGACGACTGGAAAGGATGGGGAAACTCCTCTAACATTAACGTGTTTTTTTTTTTTTAAAGCAATATTAACCTCGAATGAAAAAAAGAAAAAAAAATCCTTAACTTCACAACGTTTGATATAGAGCACTTTTTTTTCAGGAAATACTAATGATTAAATTATTTCCAGCTAATGACCTATCACCAAGATCGGTAGAGTAATCCAATCAGACCTAGACGCTAGCATTCTCCAGGATGAGCTTGACAGACTTTATGATTGGGCGGGGAAGTGGCAGATGGAATTCAATGTCGGGAGGTGTAGTATTCTGAGTGTAGGTAGGAATAACCCTTCACACAATTACTCCTTAAATGGCACTCCTCTAAACAGGTCAGGGTGTAAGAGGGACTTAGGAGTCTTAGTAAGCACTGACCTTTGTCCAAGGGCCCAATGCATTCAGGCTAAGAATCGTGCAAACAGGGTAATGGGTTTAATCTCAAGGAGCGTAAGCAATAGGAGCGCTGAGGTCACCCTCAAACTTTACTTAGCTCTAGTTAGACCTCACCTTGATTACGCGGTCCAGTTCTGGTCACCCTACTATAGAATGGATATCAGTATGTTAGAATCTGTACAGAGGAGGATGACAAAAATGATTCAGGGGGTGAGAAACCTGCCCTATGTGGATAAACTTAAGCATTTAAATCTACACCATCTAGAAAGACGAAGGTTGCGAGGAGATCTTATCGAGGTCTATAAATGGATGAAGGGCTTTAATAAAGGGGATGCCAATAGGGTTCTGGTAGTGAAAGAGCCAGGTAGGATACGTAGCAATGGTCTCAAGTTAGACAAATTCAGATTCAACAAAGACATAAGCAAGAATTGACTCAGAAATAGAGTGGTGGACGAATGAAACAGGCTTGACAGTCATGTTGTGGATGCCAATACCATAGATTCATTCAAGAAGAGGTTGGATAAATTCATAGATAGTGAGGTAAGGTGGGGTTAGGATAACAGGAGCTGCCTTGTATAGGCCGACCGGCCTCTTGCAGACTCCTTACGTTATGTTCTTATGTATATATCTGTGAGTCTCTTCATCTATCTATCAGTCTAGCTATACATCTATATCACTTTATCTATTTACCTACCTTTTTATGTATCCATTTATCCGTATACCTTACTAAAGCCGGTTCACCCGAGGTTGGAGTGTGCATCGCGCAACGACAACCTGCAGCCACACGGCGTGTCCGACTTCGTGGATACTGTGTGCTAACCTTCGCTTAGTAATCAGTCGTCAGCGTCACTAATATGCAGCAGCAATGACAAATACTGTCAGTTATAGTCGAGTATGAGTTAAAAATATTAGTAATATCACAAATAGCTGTTTTGTTAACTTACAAGATCTCTGATTATGATTATTAATCAGCCTTGAAGCTGTCCACCACCGAGAAAATTAGCAGGCTTTAAATTAACAAAAGAGCGATGTGCGACATTACTCATAATTTTTTTAACTCAAAATCGAATATAGTTGACGGTATTTGTTATTGCTCCCTGCTTATTATTGACACTGACGACTGTTTACTATGCGCACGCTAGCATACAGTATCCACGAAATCGGACAAGCCGTGTGGCAGCAAGTTGGCGTTGCGCGATAATGCACTCTTCAGACTCGGCTGAACCGACTATAACATTCCGTCAATCTATTATACTTCTCTATCTGCATATCGGTGTATCAATCTGCCTGTCTAAATATCAATCTATCTATCTATCTGTCAGGTACCCAAAATCTTTACATGTATCTCATTTACCTTTTAATCTATTAACTCTCTCTCTCTCTCTCTCTCTCTCTCTCTCTCTCTCTCTCTCTCTCTCTCTCTCTCTCTCTCTCTCTCTCTCTCTCTCTCTCTCTCTCTCTCTCTCTCTCTCTCTCTCTCTCCTTCCTCCGGGCGGCGG
>NC_066521.1:9870408-9872908 GCF_024679095.1 Eriocheir sinensis
CATCCAATCCACTTATCGCTTTTGGGATCCCTACAAACGTAACAAAAGTCCCCCACGCCCCTGGCTCCGCCAGCCATGTCGACACAGCACTTTCGCAAGGATCGAGCAAGGCGCAACACATCCACTCTTCGCGACGGCTCACTCACTCTAGAAACAAGACTGAAATCCACCCTATCGAAGTTTACAGACGACAATAAGGTGGGTGGAAGAGCCCTCACGACAACCGATTGCGAAATCATCCAAAAGGACCTCGATCAAAATTAATCATTTAGTGGTTTGAAAAGTGGGAAATGTCCTTCAATGCCGACAAATGTAAAGTCATGCACATAAGGTCCGGAAATAATAACCACACGCACATTATGCAGGGGAGGCCACTGCAGGTCGTGCAAGAAGAGTCGGATCTTAGAGTCACCATCAGCAGTGACCTGAAACATGCAAAGTGCTGCAAAAAAGCATATAACAAAGCCAATACCATGCCCGGGTACATAGCGAGAAATTTCGAGTGTAAAAGGCCAGAAGAAATGTTAACATTGTATAATTCAATGGCAAGGCCTCACCTCGAATATGCAGTAGAGTATTGGTTCCCTAATTACAGAAAAGACATTGAATTATTAGAAAGGATTCGGTGCCGCGCTACGAATATGATTCAAGCTTTGAGGGATTAACCGTACGAGTAACGACTCAAGCGACTCAACCTCTTTACGCTGGAAAAGAGACGCCTACGAGGGGATATGATTCAGGTCTTCAAGTACCTGAATAAGTTCAGTAACGTTGACCAAAGCAAGATTTTTGAGCAACAAAACAATCTAATAACTAGAAATGACGGTCTGCCAATTCAGGCCAGGCGATGAAGCACAGACATTGGCAGGAGTTTCTTCTCAAACCGAGTCCTCCGTCATTGGAACAATCTTCCCTCAGAAGTAGTAAGTGCGAATACCATCAACTCCTTTAAAAATCGAATTGACTGCCATTTCGATGCGTCAGGAGTGAACTGAATACTGAAGTGCTTTCATCTTGCAGACGACACAAAGATTGGTGACTCGGTTCACACTAACGAAGACAGGCAAAGCCTCCGAGAGGATTTGCACAAAATTTCAGCTTGGTCGGATAAATGGGAGATGTCCTATAACATAGACAAGTGCCAGGTCCTTCAAGTTGGAACAAAAAATAAGAAGTTCGATTACGAAATGCGCGGCGTTAAACTCACAAGCGTTCAAAGCGTTAAGGACCTGGGGGTCAAAATCGCGTCAAACCTCAATTTCTCACATCAATGCATCGATGCAGCAAATAAAGCGAACAGAATGTTGGGCTTCATTAAAAGAAACTTTTTATTCAAGAATAAAGATGCAACACTTCCGCTGTACAATAGTTTAGTCAGACCCCACTTGGAGTATGCGGTACAGTTTTGGTCTCCCCACCATGCAAAGGACATTGCTAAACTAGAAGGTGTTCAGCGTCGAGCAACAAAAATGATCTCTTCCTTGCGCAACAAAACCTACGAAGAAAGGCTTTCCACTCTTAACATGTTCTCTCTTGAGAAACGTCGCCTCCAAGGAAAACTGATCGAATGTTTTAAAATACTTAATGGTTTCACGAATGTAGACAGAACAAAATTGTTTATGATCGATGACATTTTGCGAACGAGGAACAATGCCATAAAACTCAAATGTAGACAAGTAAATTCAGACTGCACCAAATTTTTCTTCACCAACGTTGTAGTGCGAGAATGGAATAAGCTCCCACCTTCAGTGGTCCAGTGTAACACGATTGACTCCTTTAAAAACAAGCTCGACCGTCATTTCCTTGAACTTTATATTAACTAGAGTAGAAAAGCAACGTTTTGGAGCCATCTGATTAATGTAAAATCACTTAGGTTTAAGGACAGACCACCTAGTCTGGACCATGGGGTCTGTGTGGTCTGATTTTCTATGTAAAAAAAAAATCTGCTCTACTGCCACGAAGCGACTGTCGACCAGATTAAATTACTAGAGCGAAGCCTCGTGATGAGCCAATAGGCTTTCTGTTGCCTGAATCTCCATGTTTCCATGTCTCCTCCTCCTCCTCCTCTTCCTCTTCCTCTTCCTCCTACTCATTTTCCTCCTCCTTCACCTCCTCATCCTCCTCTTACCCATTCACTCATTCATTCTCTCTCTCTTTTTTCCTCCTCTCTTTCCTCCCTCCTTTCCCTTCCTCCACTCCTTTATACTGTTCCTCCTCCTCCCTCTTGTGTAGTCTCTCTCCCTTCTCCTCTCACGTCCTCTTCGTTGCATTCCTCCTCTCAAACGTCTGTCTTATGCTCCTCCTCCTCCTCCCCTCCTCCTCCTCCTCCTCCTCCTCCTCCTCGTCCTACTCGTCCTACTCATCCTCCTCGTCCTCACACGCCGTACCTCAGTCACACAATTATTGTCATACTTAACACACTATCTCTCTCTCTCTCTCTCTCTCTCTCTCTCTCTCTCTCTCTCTCTCTCTCTCTCTCTCTCTCTCTCTCTCTCTCTCT
>NC_066521.1:9877908-9890406 GCF_024679095.1 Eriocheir sinensis
TCTCTCTCTCTCTCTCTCTCTGAATCGCAGGAAAAAGTAAAAAAAATAATATTCCCACCTTGACTTTGTGTCTCTGGACCCGCTATCAAAAAAGTAACGAAAAAGAGAAACGAAAAATGTAAAAATGAAAAATGAGAAAAAGTGAATAGATCTGTGCCTCGTCGCTTCGGATTTCAACCTTTAAACGATTTCCAAAATAATAAAAAAAAAAGAAAAAATGGAAAATCATTCGTTGTTTTTTCTCCACTTCACGGTTCACGCACAAAAGGGTTTCGAAACTAACCGAACGAGACCGAGGATCGAACCGCCGAACAAGAGCCTCCAGTGATATATTCATTCGATTCCAAACTGTATTTTTTTCTTTTTGGCGTCTCACAAGTTACGACTTCTCGTCAAAACGCAATAATTGAAGCCAGTTGTGCTGCTATTACGTTTGTCGAAATGCCTCCAGTAACATTAGTGTCCTGGCTATCAGAAGAAAGAGAAGAAGAAGAAGAAGAAGAAGAAGAAGAAGAAGAAGAAGAAGAAGAAGAAGAAGAAGAAGAAGAAGAAGAAGAAGAAGAAGAAGAAGAAGAAGAAGAAGAAGAAGAAGAAGAAGAAGAAGAAGGTGAAGAAGAAGAAGAAGAAGAAGAAGAAGAAGAAGAAGAAGAAACGAAGAAGAAGATAAGAAGAAGAAAAGAAAGAAGAAGAAGAAGAAGAAAAAGAAGAAAGAAGAAAGGAAGAAAAAAAGAAATGAATAAGAAATGAAGAAAAGAAGAAGAAAAGAAGAAGTAAAGAAGAAGAAAAAGTAAATGAAAAGTAAAGGAAAAAGTAAAACAAAAAGTAAATGAAAAGAAAAAGAAAAAAAGAAGAAAAAGAAAGAAAAGAAAAAAAAAAGGAGAAGAGGAACAAGTACAAAAACGAAAAGAATAAGACAGAAGAAAAGGAAAAAGAAAAAGGAGAACAAAGAGGAGAATAAAAATCGCAAAAGCAAAACACTTATTTCAACATTATTTAGAAACATTACATCTAATTGCACCTACATTTAACCATTTCGGCATTTAGATTACTATTAGGCGCTCCGTATTGCAATGACTACCATCATCACCATTATCATCATCATTCCACTCATATATCACATTCTCCCATTAAAATCACAACACTCGTACCATTAGGTCATTGACGTGGACATCTGAGTATTATCACCATAGCTGTCACTATTATTATTATCGCAATCATCATTTCTCATTAACCTGTTCGCTGCGATTGACACGGATTTGGCTTTCACTGGTAGCCTGGTAACATACACTCCCAGGTCTTTCTCTGCCTCTGTGGTGGATAGTGGAGTGTTTCCCTTGTGGTATAGGTGTGCTGGATTTCCCCTCCCAAGGTGCATGACATTACATTTTTCTTCATTGAGTTGTAGCAGCCACTTTTTGTTCAATTCCTGTATCTTGGTGATGTCTTCTGGTAGGAAATCCGCAGTCAAAAGGTTAATTAACACACACTTTTATCATGTTCATTCACCTCATCATATTTTCACTCACGTAGCTCTTTTGACATCACCATTTCACAACTATTAACACCATAATCATCACCATCAGCAGCAGCAGCACAACCCCACAAAATACATGACCCACTTTTTCTATTTAGTCCCCCTTAACTTGCTCCATTTTCCCCATCACTCCCCTCTTACACCTCTCCTCTCTCCCTTAAACCCTTAACACCTTAACCCTTTAACAGCCTCTTAGTGTCCTCATCCCCGTTATAGGCACGTAAGGGTCCCAAATTGAGCTGTTAATGGATAATAATGGAGGTGATGAGGAGGGGTGGAGGTAGGAGAGTAGATGAAGGGAGGGGATGGAGGGGGTGAGATAATGGGGGACGATGAGTAGATGTGATGGAAAGGTAGGCTTGTGAGGAAGGGAAAGAGGGAGAGAGGGAAGTAGCTAGGTAGGTGATTAGTTTGGTAGATGGGTACATAGAGATAGATAGATAAAGAGATAGAGATAAATATACAGAGAAGTAGATGGATAAAAATATAGATAGAGATTGATGGACAGACTGGCAGATAGATAGGTGGGTAGGCAGCTAGAGAAATAGAAACCAAACTGATTGAGGTGAATATTAAGACTGTCAAATAGATAGACTGAAAGATAAATAGACCGATATAGATAGATAAATACGTAGACAGACTGATAAGTATATAGA
The DNA here is from genome assembly GCF_024679095.1 of Eriocheir sinensis. Classification (NCBI taxonomy): domain Eukaryota; kingdom Metazoa; phylum Arthropoda; class Malacostraca; order Decapoda; family Varunidae; genus Eriocheir; species Eriocheir sinensis. The sequence continues at coordinate 9,880,099 of NC_066521.1, forward strand.
TAGATAGGTAGATAGATGGATAAAAAGAGCAAAAATGGATGAGGCAAATATTGACAGATATATTAAAATAGATAGACAAAGATAGATAGATAGATAGATAGGTAGATACATAGTGATAGACCGGTGCAAATATGGATAGATAGATAGATAGATAGGTAGATAGTGATAGACAGGTGTAAATATGGATAGATAGATAGATAGATAAATAGATGAGGCTTGACAATTAATTTCAACCTATGTAGATAATATATAATGAATTTTACCTACTTAATGTATTCAATGTGCAACTCTCTCTCTCTCTCTCTCTCTCTCTCTCTCTCTCTCTCTCTCTCTCTCTCTCTCTCTCTCTCTCTCTCTCTCTCTCTCTCTCTCTCTCTCTCTCTCTCTCTCTCTCTCTCTCACAATGCTTTTCCTTGTCCTTTTTATGATCGTGTCGTGAATAGGTTATTGGTGCAGTGAGGGAGAAAAGAAGGAAGTGAAGGAGACATGTGGGCAGAAGGCAGGAGGGAAGGACAGAAGGACGGAAAGAAGGAAAGGAGGGAGGGATGGAGGAGGCAAGGGAGGGTGGAAGGGAGGGAATGAAAGAAGGAAAGGAGCGGAGGCCAGTAGGAAAAGAATAAAGGACGAAAACGAGGGAATGGAGGCAAAGGGAAAGGAGGAAGAGAAAGGAGGGAGAGAAAGAAGGGAGGAAGAAAGGAAGGAAGGAAGGAAAGAACAGGGAAAAGAGAAAGAAGGGAGAGAAAGAAGGAAGGAAGGAAGGAAGGAAGGAAGGAAGGAAGAAAGGAAGGAAAGAAAGAACGGGGAAAATAAGGTAAGGAGGGAAGTAAGGAAGGAAAGGAAAGGAAAAGATGAAAGGAGGTAGGGGGCGATGAATGAAGGAAGTCAAGGGAGGAAGAAGGGAGGGAAGGGAGGACTGAAGAGAGGAAGAAAGGAAAGAAAGGAGGGAAGGTGGGAGGGAGGGAGAAAAGAAAAAAAGAAAGGAAGGTACGGGGGAAAGCGAGTAAGGAGGGATGGAAGGAAGGAAAGGAAAGGAGGAAAGGAGGTAGGGAGAGGATGAATGAAGGAGGGTAAGGAAGGAAGAAGGGAGGGAGGGCAGGGCAGAAGAACGGAAGGAAGGAAGGAAAAGAGAGAGGGAGGAAGAAAAGGAGGGAAGCAGGAAGGGAGAGAGGGAGGGAGACAAGCTTACAATGAATCAATAGGGTCGGACATTTTTTTCAGGGAATCAGAGTGAGAAGAGATGAAAAAAAATTATTCATTGAAATGTAAGATCTCTCTCTCTCTCTCTCTCTCTCTCTCTCTCTCTCTCTCTCTCTCTCTCTCTCTCTCTCTCTCTCTCTCTCTCTCTCTCTCTCTCTCTCTCTCTCTCTCTCTCTCTCTCTCTCTCTCTCTCTCTCTCTCTCTCTCTCTCTCTCGTGGAAAAATTACCGGGTGAATCTCGTGGGTGAAACGGATCCAGATTTCACAAACACACACACACACACACACACACACACACACACACACACACACACACACACACACACACACAGTTAGACAGACAGACAGACAAAGACAAACAGAGAGACATTTTAAAAACAATCAAGTTCATCATCATCAAGAAAAACATCATAGGAATAACCTTTTTTTCTTTCGATGTTCACCCACAACTGAAGACAACACCACATCGATCACGCGGCTGGCAAAAAAAATACATATATCTGGGCTGGGACAACTTATGCATTCCCTCTCCTTTTCTTCTGTTCCCGATCTCAACCCCTACCTACTACCTCCCCTCCTCCCTCCCTCTCGATTTCTGGTGACATTTGCAACCATCAACCTCTCTCTTTCCTCCTTCCCTCCTCCCTTCTCTCTTCATCCCTCCCTCTCCCTCTTCCTTTTATTACCCTCCTAACATCACTCTCCACCCCCTCCCCTCCTTCTCCCTCCCTTTTTTCCTCCCCTCCTTTTCTTTCCCTCTCCCTCGTTTCCCTCCCTTCTCCATTTCCTCTCCCCTTATCCTCCCCCCCTCCTCCCTTCTCTCTACAACTCTCCCTCTCCCTTTTCGCTTTCCTCCTCATTTCCATTTCCATCCTTTCACCTCCTTCTCCCTCTCCTCCTCCCATTTTAACTCCCCGCTACCTTCTATCTCTCTCCTTTCCTTCCTCACCCTCTCAGTCTCCCCCTCTTTGCACCTCTCCTCCTCCCTTCTCTCCCTGTATCCCCTTCCCTCAATCTCCCCTTTTTCCTTCCCCTCCTCCTCCTTTCTCTGCCTCTCCATCCCTTACTCTTCCTCTCCACTCCTTTCTCCTCTCTTCCCTTCACACACCATCCTTCTCCCTCTCTCCCACACTCTTTCCTCTCCAATTAACGAGTAAGTTATGATAAAAAATAATGAAGGCGATAGTCTGCGAGTTTTACCCCTAATGATGATGATGATAATAATAATAATAATAATAATAATAATAAGAAGAAGAAGAAGAAGAAGAAGAAGAAGAAGAAGAAGAAGAAGAAGAAGAAGACGAAGAGTAACAATAATAATAATAAGAAGAAGAATGATAAAAAGTTGAATTATTACATTTTTAGAATCAAATATCACTTTTTTTTCGTCTTTTTTTCCTTTTTCCCGGCGTCCGTTTCGTTCGTTCCGTTTCATTTGAGTCAAAGTTTCTCCGCGTCTGAAGTGGGCGAGGTTGTCAATAACTACTCACTTTAACCCGAGAGAGAGAGAGAGAGAGAGAGAGAGACTTGACATAAATGAAAAAAAATACAAAAAAAGATAACGAATGCAAATCTAACAGAAAATAGATTAAGAAGCAGATAAACGAATATATGTAAATAAATAAATAAATAAAATACCCAAAAAATCGCCTTCATTAATCAGGCAGCTCAGATTTTAAGATAAGAAAAGAATATATATCACAAATTAACATTATGATGGCAGCTTCGAGGTCATTACAGAACAATTAATCCTTTAGGAGAAAACGAGAGGAAAGTAGATAGAAATAAAGTTAATCACCACCGTCTCTCTCTCTCTCTCTCTCTCTCTCTCTCTCTCTCTCTCTCTCTCTCTCTCTCTCTCTCTCTCTCTCTCTCTCTCTCTCTCTCTCTCTCTCTCTCTCTCTCTCTCTCTCTCTCTCTCTCTCTCTCTCTCTCTCTCACACACACACACACACACACACACACACACACACACACACAAACACAAAAACACACAAACACAAACAAACAAACAAACACAGACGAAACAGTTAATTCATCACCAAAACACAACTAACCGGCTGTCTCTCTTCCGGATTTAGGGTCGCCATTACAGCGGCCATTACCATCAGCAGCAACACGTAAAATTAATGGAACTAATAGATTGCAGGCCTCCTAATTAGGTGACTGTCACGTGATTATTAAGGCTAAAATGAGAGAGAGAGAGAGAGAGGCTGGTAGAACGAAAGACAAATGGACACAGAGACGGAAGACAAAAGTTATTATCTCTCTCTCTCTCTCTCTCTCTCTCTCTCTCTCTCTCTCTCTCTCTCTCTCTCTCTCTCTCTCTCTCTCTCTCTCTCTCTCTCTCTCTCTCTCTCTCTCTCTCTCTCTCTCTCATAAACCTCAGTAGATTCAAATAAACAACTAGAACCATATCCTTCTCCCTTCACCATTACCACCACCACCATCAACACCATCACCACCAACACCATCACCACCATCATCTCCACCACCATCACTACCCTCACTACCCCCATTTTCCTCCATCCATCCGTATCACCTCCATCACCTCCACCACGTGTATTGGAGGGGGTAGCCATTTCACCTTAGGTGTGCTCAAGACTGCTAATTGAAACACGTCACCTGCCCATGCTTTCCATTTCCTCTCCCGTATTGATTGCACTGCAGAGGTGAGTGAGAACTGCAGCTCCCCAAGACTGCCGGGCTTGGGAGAGTGAGGAAGAGGCTGTGAGACTTGTTACGGCTGCTGGGGTGAGGGATGCTGGGGTTGGTGTTGAGGGTGGGGGGGGGGGGGGGTGCGTGTGTGCAAGACTGGAATGGTCAGGTTTGGAGATGAGTTTTCTTATTTTCCCTTTTTTTGTTGTTGTTATATTTTCTTTTTTTTCATTTATTTTTCTTCATGCACTTGTCCTTTGTATTTGCTGTTCTGATTTTTTTTCATTTTTCTCCATACTCCTCCTCCTCCTCCTCCTCCACATCATCATCATTAACATCATCATCATTATCATCAATATCCTTTTCTTTTTTACTAATCCACCATATCAACTTTTTCATTGGTAATATTTTTTTTACTATTATTATTATTATTATTATTATTATTATTATTATTATTATTATTATTATTATTATTATTATTATTATTACGTTTACTATTTTTAATTATTAGTGTCATTAATTTATCATTTACTATTTTCATTCTAATCTCTAGCCCCTTCATCACCATTAACGCCACCATTACTGCATTATCACCTTCACCATTATCATCATCACCAACACAGCTGCCCTCATCACCATCCTCCTCCTCATCATCGTCATCATTATCCTCGCCCCAAAGTTCGCGCCAGGTAAGTTTGATAAGCGGAAAACAATACCTTTAAAAAATTTCCTCGCAGGTGTTTTGGTCTAATTAAAAGTTCGTCAACACTCTCACCTTTCGGGGCTACCTGATCCCCGCCGCGTAGGGTGTCAAGTCGGCCCGAAGAATGGCAACACAAAGGCCACTCTGTCTTCTTCCTCCTCCTCCTCCTCCTCCTCCTCCTCCTCCTCCTCCTCCTCCTCCCCTTCCTCCTCCTTCCTTTACTTTTCCCTGCCTGTTTATTTTTCTTTGCTTCTATCGTAACATTATCCTATACTTCTTTATTTTATTCCTCCTCCTCCTCCTCCTCCTCCTCCTCCTCCTCCTCCTCCTCCTCCTTCCTCCTCCTCCTCCTCCTCCTCGTCCTCCTTCTCTTTCTCATTATTTTGCTCTCTCCTGTTTGTTTACTTATTCTTTCCACATCTAGTAACATTATCTTATACTTCTTTCTTTTCCTCCTCCTCTTCCTCCTCCTCCTCCTTCTCCTAACACTCCTCCTCCTCTTCCTCTTTTTTCCTTCCTGTTTTGTTTCCTCGTATTCTCTGGGACTTTTATTCTTCCATCTTTGTTCTTTCTCCATTACCTTCGCTTCCTGTTTTCTCATCCGCCTCCTTCTCTTACTTATGCTTATTTTTCCTCCTCCTCCTCCTCCTCCTCCTGATTTTGTGTCTCCTCTTCTCAATTTCTCTCGCCCTCTGCCTCCTCCTCTTTCTTTTCAGCATTCTTGGCATTTTCCTCTTCCGCCTCCTCTTCCATCTTCATTTCGCAATCCTTCGCCTCCGCTTTGTTATCCTCCTCTTCCTCTTCCTCCTTCTCCTTCTCTTCCTCATCTTTATTCTTCAGGTCTTCTCTCTGTTCGTGCCTTATTTTTTTATTACGTTTTTTATACCTTCTTCTCCCGTTTGATCTGTGCACCCTTGCTTGTCTTTCACACACACACACACACACACACACACACACACACACACACACACACACTCTTCTCTCGCTCTTCCACCCGCCATTCTCATCACCTCCTCTCTCTCTTTCCGACACATCACCTTGCTCTTGCTCATCCTCCTCATGCCCCCCTCCATCCCCCCCCCACCCCCCACCTCTCCCTACCCCCTCACCCTTTCCCCCAGACACTTGACCTCTCCTCCCCCCCGCCCCCCCTGAAAGCGGTGGACAGTAATTGAGATTCAAGCGGTCTGGGTGCAATAGCGAGACTCCGAAGCAAAAACAGATTCGTTTCCTCCCTTTCAAGCGCTGGACAGTCGCGGTAACTCGTGTGTGTGTGTGTGTGTGTGTGTGTGTGTGTGTCTGTGTGTGTGTTGTGGGGAGGGTTATGTGTGTGTGTGTGTGTGTGTGTGTGTGTATGTGTGTGTAAGAAAAGAGAGAGTGTGAGACAAACAGGGAATTGGACAGACAGACTAATTGGCCTTCTGACTGACTGACTAAGCAACAGACAGACAGACACGACGACAGACAAACAAACAGACAACCTGACGGACAAACAGTAACACGGACTGAATGATTGAGCAATTGACTAACAGAGAGGTTGACTGGCTGGCTGACTGATTGAGTGGCAGGGAATAAGAAATATTCCCAAATCATAAATGGCCGCAGGACTGAGCAAAACAACGCGAGATAAATGAAAAACAAATATATTGCAAGTTAAAAAATGGCCACAAAAATTAAAGCAGCAAGAAAAAAAAATCCACTGAGGAGACAGTAAGTAATGCCGCGCTGAATAACAAGAAAAACATTAGGCGAAAATGCAGGCAAAAAACAATGAAAAAAAAATCCTAGGATGTTAAAAAAAAAAATGCCACTAAGAAAAAAATACCACTGAGAAAACATGCCACTAATAAAGAAAAAAATGCCACTAATAAAGAAAAAATGCCACTAAGAAAGAAAAAAATGCCACTAAGAAAGAAAAAAATGCCACTAAGAAAGAAAAAAATGACACTAAGAAAAAAAAATGACACTAAGAAAGAAAAATCCCACTAAGAAAAAAATGCCACTAATAAAGAAAAAAATGACACTAAGAAAGATAAAATGCCACTAAGAAAAAAAAATACCACTGAGAAAAATGCCACTAAGAAAAATGCCACTAATAAAGAAAAAATGCCACTAAGAAAGAAAAAAATGACACTCAGAAAAAAATGCCACTAATAAAGAAAAAATGCCACTAAGAAAGAAAAAATGCCACTAAGAAAGAAAAATGCCACTAAGAAAAAAATGCCAATAAGGAAAAAATGCCACTAAGAAAAAAAATGTTACTAAGAAAAAAATGACACTAAGAAAATAAATGTCACTAAGAAAGAAAAAATGACACTGAGAAAAAAAAATGCTACTAAGAAAGAAAAAATGACACTAAGAAAAAAAATGCTACTAAGAAAGAAAAAATGACACAAGAAAATAAATGTCACTAAGAAAGAAAAATGACACTAAGAAAAAATTAAGAAAGAAAAATGCCACTAAGAAAAAAAATGCACTAAGAAAGAAAAAATGCCAATGAGAAAGAAAAAATGTCACTAATGAAGAAAAAATGTCACTAATGAAGAAAAAATGTCACTAAGAAAGAAAAAATGTCACTAAGAAAAAATGTCACTAAGAAAAAAAATGCCACTAAGAAAGAAAAAATGCCACTAAGAAAAAATGCACTAAGAAAGAAAAAATGCCACGAAGAAAGAAAAAAATGCCACTAAGAAAAAAAATGCCACTAAAAAATGCCACTAAGATGCCTGGAAAAATGCCACTAAGTAAGAAAAATGCCACTGAGAAAGAAAAATGCCACTAAGAAAAAAATGCCACTAAGGAAAATGACACTAAGAAGAAAAATTCCACTGAAAATGCCACTAAGAAAGAAAAACGCCACTGAGAAAGAAAAATGCACTAAGAAAAGAAAAATGCCACTAAGAAAGAAAATTGCCACTAAGAAGAAAAATGCCACTAAGAAAAATGCCACTAGAAAGAAAAAAATGCACTGAGAAAGAAACATGCCACTAAGAAAGAAAAATGCCACTAAGAAAGGAAAAATGCCACTAAGAAAGAAAATACTGAGAAGAAAAATGTCACTAAGAAAGAAAAATACACTAAGAAAGAAAATGCCGCTGAGAAAGAAAAATGTCACTAAGAAAGAAAAATGCCACTAAGAAAGAAAAAATGCCACTAAGAAAAAATGCCACTGAGAAGAAAAATGCCATAAGAAAAATTCCACTGAGAAAGAAAAATGCCACTAAGAAAGAAAAATGCCACTAAGAAAGAACAAATGCCACTAAGAAGAAAAATGCCACTAAGAAGAAAAATGCCACTGAGAAAGAAAAAATGTCACTAAGAAAGAAAAAATGCCACTAAGAAAGAAAATGCAACTGCGAAAGAAAAATGTCACTAAGAAGGAAAAATGACACTAAAAAATGCCTACTAGAAAGGAAAATATGCCACTAAGAAAGAAAAATGCAACTAAAAACATGCCACTAAGAAAGAAATTACCCAAAAAAACAATGGCAAGAAGAAAATGACCGCTCGAGACTTAGTGTCCAAAACAAACAAGCAAAAAACAATACTGAAAAATACCAAAGAATTATTAAAACGCAAGAAGAACAAACAGAAAACATCAGTGCCCAGCCTTCTAGAAAAATGTAAACAAAAATAATTACAAACACAAGAAAGGGAAAAAATGAAAATAATCAAAGCACGTGCCGACAAGAAAAAAAGCGCTTACACTTACACACAACTGCCTGCGGTCTCACACTAACACCACCTCCCTCCCTCTCCCTTCCTCTTCTACTCTCCCTCCTCTCTCTTTCTTCCTTTCCTTCCCTTCCTTCCTTTCCTTTCGCTTCTCTTCCTCCCTTCCTTCCCTTCGCTTCCCTTTTCCGTTCTTCCTTCCTTTCTTCCTTCGCTTCCTTAGCTTTCTTTCCCTTCCTTCCTTCGCTTCCTTCCTTCCTTTCGCTTCCTTCTTCCCTTCCCTTCCCTCCCTTCCTTCCTCTTCCTTCGCTTCGCTTCCTTTCCTTCCTTCCTTTCCTTTCCCTTCCCTTCCTCCCTTCTTCTTCCCTTCCTTCCTTCCTTTCCCTTCCTTCCTTCCCTTCCCCTCCTTCTCTTCCTTCCTTCGCTTCCTTTCCTTCCTTCCCTTCCTTCCCTTTCCTTTTCTTGTCTTCCCTTCTTTTCTCTTCTCTTTTATTTCCTTTTCCTCCTTTTCCTTTCCTTTCCACTTTACACACACACACACACACACACACACACACACACACACACACACACACACGCTGTAACTAATGGATGGCTGGACCTTAATATAAATACTCCTAATGTTTTTCTTCCTCCGTGCCGACGCTAATGGCTGTACACACCTGCAGCTTGTTTATCAGTAATGGGAGGTAAGCCCTGAAGCCCCATTACGAGGACCTTGCAGACACGCGCACACCCATGAACACACACACACACTCACACTCACACACACCCTCTCTCTCTCTCTCTCTCTCTCTCTCTCTCTCTCTCTCTCTCTCTCTCTCTCTCTCTCTCTCTCTCATGCACAGATACTTATGAAAAGTTATGTTCTCGGGAAAAGGTGAGGAATGATTTAGACTGAATCCTATAAGTTTTGTTCCTTTCGCTTTACATTAAGAAAAACAAAAAAGAAGTAAAGAAGGAAAGAAGGAAAGAATAAATAAACAAAACAGAGAGGGCAAGAGGAAGGAGAAAAAGAAAGAATAGGAGAGAAAGAAAAACAGTGTAAAACTTGAATGAAAAGAGATAAACAAGAACCAAAGTGAAGTGGTAAAGAGATTTGAGCGGGAGTGGTCTTTCTTTTTTTGTCTTTGTCTTCACATTAAAAAGAGAGAAAGGGAGGGAGAGAGTGAAGAAATTGAATGAAGACGGGAAAAAAAATCTAAGGAGTCCTTAGATATAAAAGGAGAGTATACTCCTTTCCTTTTTTTACATATAATAATACCCTTTACATTGAGTGTGTGTGTGTGTGTATGTGTGTGTGTGTGTGTGTGTGTGTGTGTGTGTGTGTGTGTGTGTGTGTGTGTGTGTAAAGAACTTAAATGATAGTTAAAAAAAAATATATATGCAAGGAGATAGAGAGAAATTACGGGGATGTGGCCTTAATTTTTACCTTAGTGTCCTTAGAGAGAGAGAGAGAGAGAGAGAGAGAGAGAGAGAGAGAGAGAGAGAGAGACATTAGAGAGAGAGAGATAGAGAGAGAGAGAGAGAGAACAGACAAAGAAGAAATCTCTAACGTGGAGATAAAGAAAGCGAAAAGATGGAAGACATAACTGAGGAAAAAGTGAACTAAAGACGGTGAAGTTTGAGAGTTTATTCTCTCTCTCTCTCTCTCTCATATCTCCTCTCTCTACTCTCTCTCTCTCTCTCTCTCTCTCTCTCTCTCTCTCTCTCTCTCTCTCTCTCTCTCTCTCTCTCTCTCTCTCTCTCTCTCTCTCTCTCTCTCTCTCTCTCTCTCTCTCTCTCACACAACCCCAACAAAACACACACACACACACACACACACACACACACACACACACACACACACACACACACACACACACATCAGTACAGATAAAGAAAAAGCAAAGTTAATTAGAGAGAAACTAAGGACTACGGGGATTTACGATGTGTAGCCTTTGTCGTTTTTCGTTTTTTTTTTCTTTATTTTCTTTACTCAAAATAGTGAAAAAACAAGCAAACACAAACTCAAGAGAATTGGAAAAAGGATTAAGTTAATGAGAGAGGGAAATGGGGGACAATGAACCTTCCTATCG
>NC_066521.1:9890506-9935506 GCF_024679095.1 Eriocheir sinensis
TGATACTAGGAGACTTTAACCTCCCCCATATCGACTGGGCGACACTGTCGGGTACAGAAGGTGAGTCCCATAGAATGATCGAATTTCTAGAGGAAAATTATCTAAGCCAAATGGTTTCTGAACCAACTCGACAAAATAACATACTTGACCTTGTTATAGCGACCCAAGATAACCTAGTCAGTAATGTCACGGTAGGAGAACACCTCGGTTCCTGCGATCATAAACTAGTGCGCGTTGACATTAGAGCTCAAACATCGGTGACTGAAAATAAAGTTAAGGTGCCCAATTTCAAACGAGACAACTTCGGAGAAATCCGACGAAAACGAATAGATAGGCAACTATCAGATGACGGCAATGCAGAGGACGCCTGGCTAAACTTTAACAATCACTTACTCACTCAGCAGGACACATTTGTCCCCTTGTGCGAGAAGCGAATTAACACTAATAAAGTCCACCTTGGTTTAATAGCGAAATTAAACACTCAGTCAAGGAGAAAATTGTCTTACAGGTTAAAGAAAAGACCAAAGCACGCCCGAAAACATTAGACTTTACAATGATGCAAGGCGACGAGTAAAAAGATTAGTGCATCAGGCAAAGCGTAGATATGAAGTAAATATTGCAGCCAACTGTAAAATAATCCGAAATCCTTCTTCAGTTACATAAACAACAGAAAGGCGATCAGAAGTGGAATTGGACCTTTAATAAACAGCGACGGTGCACTAGTGACTGATAGCCAACACGTTGCAAACCTATTAAATAATTACTTTTCCTCGGTGTTTAATAATAACAGTCCTCCCACCACCACCACCAACACCAGTACTAATGTAAATCCCGAGCATGCATTGTCTAACTTTGAAATAAAACCCGATGAAGTCCTTAAAGCCCTCAAATCACTTAAAACAAATAAAAGTCCTGGACCTGATAAAGTATATCCAACTCTGCTGAAAGAAACAAAGAGCGAAATACTCTCCTCCCTCACAACCGTATTCAATATGTCCTTGCGACAAGGCATTGTCCCTTCAGATTGGAAAAAGGCTAACGTGACACCGATTTTAAGAAAGGAGACAAAAAGTACCAGGTAATTACAGGCCCATTAGTCTAACTTCGGTTGTAGGTAAGCTACTTGAGGGCATAATTAGAGACAAAATTGTGAGTTACCTTGAAAGCCACTCATTAATTGGGGACTCACAACATGGCTTCCGAAACAAAAGATCCTGCCTATCAAATCTATTAACCTTTTATAACGACCTCTTCACTGTTTATGACGTAACCAAATCACTGGACGTAGTCTATCTTGATTTCAGAAAGCGTTTGATAAAGTCCCGCATCATAAATTACTTTACAAATTAAAACAAATAGGTATTGACGGTCAGGTAAACCAATGGATCGCGAATTGGTTGAGCAACAGACAACAAAGAGTAGTGATTGACGGATTTAACTCAGTGGGCGCCTGTCACTAGTGGCGTCCCTCAGGGCTCGGTTCTTGGCCCAGTGCTCTTCATTATTTACATCAACGACGTGGATGTTGGACTCAATAACCGCATTAGTAAATTTGCAGACGACACAAAGATTGGTAACTCGGTTCTCACTGACGAAGACAGGCAAAGCCTCCAAGAGGATTTGCACAAAATTTCAGCTTGGTCGGATAGATGGGAGATGCCCTTTAACGTAGACAAGTGCCAGGTCCTTCAAGTTGGAACGAGGAATAAAAAGTTTGATTACGAAATGCGCGGCGTTAAACTCAAAAGCGTTCAATGCGTCAAGGACTTGGGGGTCAAAATCGCGTCAAACCTCAAATTCTCACAGCAATGCATCGATGCAGCAAATAAAGCGAACAGAATGTTGGGCTTCATTAAAAGAAACTTTGTATTTAAGAATAAAGATGTAATACTCCCGCTCTACAACAGTTTAGTCAGACCCCACTTGGAATATGCGGTACAGTTTTGGTCTCCCCACCATGCAAAGGATATTGCTAAATTAGAAGGTGTTCAGCGTCGGGCAACGAAAATTATCCCTTCCTTGCGCAACAAATCCTACGAAGAAAGGCTTTCTACCCTTAACATGTTCTCTCTTGAGAAACGTCGCCTCCGAGGAAAACTGATCGAATGTTTTAAAATACTTAATGGTTTCACGAATGTAGACAGATCAACATTGTTTATGATCGATGACACTTTGCGCACGAGGAACAATGGCGTAAAACTCAGATGTAGACAAGTAAATTCAGACTGCACCAAATTTTTCTTCACCAACGTTGTAGTGCGAGAATGGAATAAGCTCCCATCATCAGTGGTCCAGTGTAACACGATTGACTCCTTCAAAAAATAAGCTCGACCGTCACTTCCTTCAACTTAATATCAACTAGAGTAGAAATGCAACGTTTTGGAGTCTTCTGATTAATGTAAAATCACTTAGGTTTAAGGACAGACCACCAAGTCTGGACCATGGGGTCTGTGTGGTCTGATTTTCTATGTAAATCTATGTAAATCTCTCTCTCTCTCTCTCTCTCTCTCTCTCTCTCTCTCTCTCTCTCTCTCTCTCTCTCTCTCTCTCTCTCTCTCTCTCTCTCTCTCTCTCTCTCTCTCTCTCTCTCTCTCTCTCTCTCTCTCTCTCCTGAATGAAGTGAATATTTTTTTCGATAAAAAGAATAGCATATGTATACGTAGTTATTATGGATGTACTCGTAGTCTAATAACAATAACAATATATATTAGTATCCTAAAAAAAGATTCGGAAATGAAGAATCATCCAATAAATCCAGTAATAAAATAATGGAGACGGGAGCTATGATGGAAACGAAAAGCAGGACAAAATGGTGGTCAGCGAGGCAGTGACTCAGCACCGAGCACAACATTCAAGGCTTATCGTCTCCACAGGGCCCATACCGCATGGCGACTGGCGAGGCCGCGCTCCGCCGAGCGTCACTAAGATCCAAACGGTACCGGGACTAGTGGTAATGGTCAGTGCCGAGTGATCATGAGTCTTCCCGGAACTGGGTACCGGTACCGGGTGCCGGCTGAATAGATTCTTCTCGGCACCAGGTACCGGTACCGGGTGCCGAGAAGAATCGATTCAACCGGCACCTGGTACCGGTACCTGGTGCCGAGAAGAATCTATTCAGCCGGCACCCGGTACCGGTACCCAGTTCCCTCGATGATCCCTCGGCACTGACCATTACCACTAGTCCCGGTACCGTTTGGATCTTAGTGAGGCTCGGCGGAGCGCGGCCTCGCCAGTCGCCATGCGGTATGGGCCCAGAGACGATAGCCTTTGAATGTTGTGCTCGGTGCTGAGTCACTGCCTCGCTGACCGTCTTCCCAAGTTCCCACCATTTTGTCCTGCTTTTCGTTTCCATCATAGCTCCCGTCTCCATTATTTTATTATTGGATTTATTTATTGGATTTACTGGATAATTCTTCATGCCCGATTCTTTTTTTTAGGTTACTAATAAATATTGTTATTGTTATTAGACTATGATCGAGTACATCCATAATAACTATACATGCTATTTTTTTTATCGAAAAAGTAAATATTCACTTCATTCAGAGAGAGAGAGAGAGAGAGAGTGTACAACAGAAGAAACATCCTAATTGAGGACAGAAATAAATGAGAGGAAAAAGTCCACTGTATGTGTGTGTGTGTCACAGACACACACACATACACACACATACAGTGGACTTTTTCCTCTCATTTATTCTGCCTCATAGGATGTTCTTCTATCTCTCTCTCTCTCTCTCTCTCTCTCTCTCTCTCTCTCTCTCTCTCTCTCTCTCTCTCTCTCTCTCTCTCTCTCTCTCTCTCTCTCTCTCTCTCTCTCTCTCTGAATGAAGTGAATATTTACTTTTTCGATAAAAAAATAGCATGTATAGTTATTTTGGATGTACTCGATCACAGTCTAATAACAATAGCAATATTTATTAGCAACCTAAAAAAAAAAATCGGACATGAAAAATTATCAATAAATCCAATAAATAAATCCAAGCAATCTGGTACCGGTACCGAACAAACAGGTACCGGTATTGTACCGTTTAGCTGGCCCACACCTACTGCGCGGGAAGGCGCCTCCTGTTATCCTATATCTCCATGGTCACAGCTATACCTCCCATCCCTCCCTCATACTCCCTCCCCCCGATGCGCGTGTCCCTACATTCCTTATATTGACATTGGGATAGAGAGTGTGTGTGCCGGCACAAGGGAGTGTGTGCACAAGGGATCGAGTGTGTGTGTGTCTGCACAACGGGGACGCTTTACACTTTGTTTACCAACTTTTTACAGTTTTGGTGTTGCAGCCCCGTGTTTGTAAACCCCTATTTGCAGCACCGTGTTTGTAAACCCCTATTTTAAGACCACGAGTCGAAATAGCCACACTTTAAGAAATCATACCCATCTAACATGAAATTTAATTATACTTGAGATACTAGATACTAGAGACAGGAAATACAGCCATAAACGAAATATTCTGGAGACGAAACATCTCATGTTGCTGTTCATGAGGTAGATACGAGCCCGCGTGCATTTGGCTCCGAGCAATAACTTGTATTGTGGAATCCCGAAATAGAAAAAGAGCAGAGTTCACTATGAAAAGTACCTCTTGGACAGTTCTCCGGGTGGCCGCGTGTGGCGCTGCATGTATGATTAAATGAATCTTGAAATTTTATTTCACGATGATCCATCTGGCCTATGTATAGTAATAAATAAAAATTTAAAAAAAATAAATAAAAAGGAGGAGAAAGAGGTGGTTAACACACACACACACACACACACACACACACACACACACACACACACACACACACACACATCACCCTTCCCCACTTCCCCCATTACTCACCACATGAAACTCATTGTATGGTATTTTTGTGTATTTTCAGCCTTATGGCTGCCTACAAATGAATAAATCATATATTATTATTATTACACACGCACGCACGCACGCACTGTCGCTTCCTCCTTCACTCACTCACTCCTGCACACACACACACTCTCTCTCTCTCTCTCTCTCTCTCTCTCTCTCTCTCTCTCTCTCTCTCTCTCTCTCTCTCTCTCTCTCTCTCTCTCTCTCTCTCTCTCTCTCTCTCTCTCTCTCTCTCTCTCTCTCTCTCTCTCTCTCTCTCTCTCTCTCTCTCTCTCTCTCTCTCTCACTCGCTCTCTCTCTCTCTCTCTCTCTCTCTCTCTCTCTCTCTCTCTCTCTCTCTCTCTCTCTCTCTCTCTCTCTCTCTCTCTCTCTCTCTCTCTCTCTCTCTGTCAAAAGCTATTTGCAACCCACTGACAAAACACCGGGAAACAGTAACGTTGAACATTTGTGCGTGCGAGTAAACATTGCAAAAGTCAAGTTAAATATATCTGTCACCTACAGACCTCCCGGGCAATCACTCGATGACGACCTTGAAATGTACAGCAGTCACTTAATAACAACGACTCACTGATATTAGGAGACTTTAACCTCCCCCATATCGATTGGGCGACACTGTCAGGTACAGAAGGCGAGTCACATAGAATGATCGAATTTCTAGAAGAAAATTATCTAAGCCAAATGGTTTCTGAGCCAACTCGAAAAAATAATATACTCGACCTTGTTATAACGACCCAAGATAACCTAGTCAGTAGTGTCACGGTAGGAGAACACCTCGGTTCTTGCGATCATAAATTAGTGCGCGTCGACATTAGAGCTCAATCATCAGTGACTGAAAATAAAGTAAAGGTGCCCAATTTCAAAAGAGCTAACTTCGTAGAAATCCGACAAAAACTAACAGAAATACAACTATCAGATGACGGCAACGTAGATGAAGCCTGGCTAAGCCTTAAAAATCACTTACTCAGCAGAACACATTCGTCCCCTTGTGCGAGAAGCGAATTAACACTAATAAAAGCCCACCGTGGTTTAATAGCGAAATTAAACAATCAGTCAATGAGAGAAAATTGTTTTACAGGTTAAAGAAAGAACAAAGCACGCCCGATAACATTAGACTTTATAATGATGCCAGACGACGAGTAAAAAGACTAGTAACTCAGGCAAAGCGTAGATATGAAGAAAATATTGCAGCCAACTGTAAAAATAATCCGAAATCTTTCTTCAGTTACATAAACAACAGAAAGGCGATCAAAAGTGGTATTGGACCTTTAACAAACAGCGACGGTGCACTAGTGACTGACAGCCAACACATTGCAAACCTCTTAAACAATTACTTTTCCTCGGTGTTTAATACTAACAGTCTTCCTCTCGCTACCACCAACACCAGTACTATTGTAAATCTCGAGCATGCATTGCCTAATTTTGAAATAAGAACCGATGAAGTCCTTAAAGCTCTCCATTCACTTAAAACAAATAAAAGTCCCGGACCCGACAAAATATATCCTATACTGCTTAAAGAAACAAAGAGCGAAAGACTCTCCTCCCTCACTACCGTATTCAATATGTCCTTGCGACGGCATGTCCCTTCAGATTGGAAAAAAAGACTGACGTACAAATTTTCAGAAAGGGAGACAAAAAGGCTGGTAATTAGGCCACATTAGTCTAACTTCGGTTGTGCATTAAGCTACCGAGGCATAATTAGAACAAAATTAGCAAGTTACCTTGAAAGCCACTCATTGATTGAGGACTCACAACATAAGCCCCAGTAGATCCTGCCTATCAAACACAACCTTTATAACGGCCTCTTCACTGTTTATGACGTAACCAAATCACTGGACGTGATCTATCTTGATTTCGAAAGCCCCGTTTGATAAAGTCCCACATCATAGAATTGCTTTTACAAATTAAAGCAAATAATGGTATTGACGGTCAAATGACCAATATTGGATCGCTTAGGTGGTTGAGCAACAGACAACAAAAAGAGTAGTGATTGACGGATTTAACTCCAGGTGGGCGCCTGTCACTGTTAGTGGCGTCCCTCCAGAGCTCGGTCCTTGGCCCAGTGCTCATCATTGGCCCCATCAACGACGTGGATGTTGGACTCAATAACGCATTAGTGTAAATTTGCAGATTGACACAAAGATTGGTAACTCGGTTTCACCTGACAGTAAGGCAAAGCCTCCAGAAGGATTTGCACAAAATTTCAACTGGTCCGGATAGATGGAATGCCCTTTAACTGTGAGCAAGTGCCAGGTCCTTCAGAGATTGGAACGAGGAATAAAGTTCGAATACGAGAATGCGCAGCGTTAAACTCAAAGCGTTCAATGCGGCTTGGGGTCAAAATCGCGTCAAACCTCAAATTCTCACAGCAATGCATCGATGCAGCAAATAAAGCGAACAGAATGTTAGGCTTCATTAAAAAGAAACTTTTTATTTAAGAATAAGATGTAATACTCCCGCTCTCAACAGTTTAGTCAGGCCCACTTGGAATACTCCGGTGCAGTTTGGTCCCCACCACATGCAAAGGATATTGCTTCAAATTAGAAGGTGATCAGCGTCGGGCAACGAAAATGATCCCTTCCTTGCGCAACAAATCCTACGAAGAAGGCTTTCTATCCTTAACGTATTTCTCCTCTTGAGAAACGTCGCCTCGAGAAAATTGATCGAATGTTTTAAAATAGCAATGGTTTCACGAATGTAGACAGATCGCATTGTTTATGATCGATGACAGTCTGCGCACGAGGAACAATGGCGTAAAACTCAGATGTAGACAGTAAATTCAGATTGCGCAAATTTTCACCAACGTTGTGGTGAGAATGGAATAAACTTCCTGCATCAGTGGTCAGTGTAACGATTGACTCCTTCAAAAAATAAGCTCGACCGTCACTTCCTTCAACCCATATCAACTAGGTAGAAATGCAACGTTTGCAGTCTTCTGATTAATGTAAAATCACTTAGGTTGGACAGACCGCAAATTTTGGACCATGGGGTCCTAATAATGGTCTGATTTTCTGCCTGTAAATGTATAAATCTCTCTCTCTCTCTCTCTCTCTCTCTCTCTCTCTCTCTCTCTCTCTCTCTCTCTCTCTCTCTCTACACACACAGACGCACACACACACATACCTACCTCTCTCTCTCTCTTCCCTCTCTCTCTCTCTCTCTCTCTCTCTCTCTCTCTCTCTCTCTCTCTCTCTCTCTCTCTCTCTCTCTCTCTCTCTCACACACACACACACACACACACACACACACACACCTGTCCATTCTGCACATCAAAGAAATGCAAGGGGCTCCAAAACCATGGTTCCTTAGTTGGAAAGGACAGAAAATCCTTCCTTGCCCCACGAATGGAGAAAATAATAGTGATGAGTCGAGCTGCAACCTGGCTCGACTCAACTCGTGTCTGAATGTGAACTTTCCATACCTATATGTAGACTTGCCTCGCTGCCTTCCTTGGTGTATAGGAAATGTGATTGGAACGTTCAAGGAATCGTGAGTATATTGTATGTGTCGGATGTAGATTGTGATTGTAGATTGTGACAGTAGATTGGGATTGCAGATTGTGACTGTAGATTGTGATTGTAGATTGAGACAGTAGATTGTGGACAGTAGATTGTGATTGTGATTGTGACAGTAGATTGTGATTGCAGATTGTGATAGTAGATTGATTGTAGATTGAGACAGTAGATTGTGACAGTAGATTGTGACAGTAGATTGTGGACAGTAGATTGTGACAGTAGATTGTGATTGCAGATTGTGATAGTAGATTGTGACTGAAGATTGTGGACAGTAGATTTTGAGAGTAGGTTGTGACAGTAGATTGTGATTGTAGATTGTGGACAGTAGATTGTGATTGTAGATTGAGACAGTAGATTGTGACAGTATATTGTGTCAGTAGATTGTGACAGTAGATTGTGGACAGTAGATTGTGACAGTAGATTGCGATTGCAGATTGTGATAGTAGATTGTGATTGTAGTGTGTGACAGTAGATTGTGTCAGTAGATTGTGACAGTAGATTGTGATTGTAGATTGTGAACAGTAGATTGTGATTGTAGTGGCGCTTGACGATGGAGTATGTGGACAGTGGGTGTGACGATAGATTGCGATTGCCGAATTGTGATAGTAGATTGTGATTGTGGTAATAGCGACGGTAGATTAATAATCAGTGGGTACGTAGTGGGTGTGATTGTGAATTGTGAACAATGGGTGAAGCTATATTGTGTCAGTAGATTGTGTCAGTAGATTGTGACAGTAAATTATGACAGCAGATTGTGGACAGTAGATTGTAAAAGTAGATTGTGACAGTAGATTGTGATTGCAGATTGTGACAGTAGATTGTGATTGTAAATTGTAATTGTAAATTGTGACAGTAGATTGTGGACAGAAGATTGTAGACAGTAGATTGTAGACAGTAGATTGTGGACAGTATATTGTGACAGTAGATTGTGACAGTAGATTGTGATTGTAGATTGAGACAGTAGATTGTGACAGTAGATTGTGATTGTAGATTGAGACAGTAGATTGTGACAGTAGATTGTGACAGTAGATTGTGATTGTAGATTGAGACAGTAGATTGTGACAGTAGATTGTGGATAGTAGATTGTAACAGTAGATTGTGACAGAAGACTGTGATTGTAGATTGAGACAGTAGATTGTGACAGTAGATTGTGGACAGTAGATTGTGAACTGTAGATTGTGACAGTAGATTTTGATTGTAGATTGAGACAGTAGATTGTGACAGTAGATTGTGGACAGTACTGTAGATTGTGACAGTAGATTGTAGACAATAGAATGTGACAGTAGATTGTGGACAGTAGATTGTGATTGTGATTTTAGATTGAGACAGTAGATTGTGACAGTAGATTGTGGACAGTAGATTGTGACAGTAGATTGTGAAAGTAGATTGTGACAGTAGATTGTGATTGCAGATTGTGACAGTAGATGGTGATTGTCATCTCATCTTAATCAATTCGTATCATCAGTACATTGATTGGATTGTGACAATTATGTTGTAGACCGTAAGTTGTGACTGATGGTGTGATTGTGATTGTAACAGTAGATTGAGAACAGTAGATTGTGAACAGTAGACTGACAGTAGATTGTGACAGTAGATTGTGGACAGTAGATTGTGACATTAGATTGTGGACAGTAGATTGTGACAGTAGATTGTGGACAGTAGATTGTGACAGTATATTGTGGAAAGTAGATTGTGACAGTAGATTGTGATTGTAGATTGAGACAGTAGATTGTGGACATTAGTAGATTGTGAACAGTAGATTGTGATTGTGACAGTAGATTGTGACAGTAGATTGTGACCGTAGATTGTGAAAGTAGATTGCGATTGTGACAGTAGATTGTGATTGTAGATTGAGACAGTAGATTGTGGACAGTAGATTGTGAACAGTAGATTGTGACAGTAGATTGTGACAGTAGATTGTGACAGTAGATTGTGACTGTGATTGTGACAGTAGATTGTGGACAGTAGATTGTGAACAGTAGATAGTGACAGTAGATTGTGATTGTGACAGTAGATTGTTACCGCAGATTGTGACGGTATGATGGTGATTAATTATGGTAATCTTCAAAACTGCTGAAGATATCAGATGTAGTTAATGCGTTGCTGGAAATGTGCCCCCCCCCGCCCCCCCCCGGTACCTTTCCCCCGTGGCCGGCCGGAGTGACGTGGGAGGAAGAAACGCCCCAGGGAGGGTAGGGGAGAAGGGGAGGAAGTTAGTAACCGTACCAGGCAGTGATGGCGGGAGATGGTGGTGGTGGTGATGGTGGTGGTGACGATGGTGCTGGCAGTACTCTCTCTCTCTCTCTCTCTCTCTCTCTCTCTCTCTCTCTCTCTCTCTCTCTCTCTCTCTCTCTCTCTCTCTCTCTCTCTCTCTCTCTCTCTCTCTCTCTCTCTCTCTCTCTCTCTCTCTCTGAATCGCAGGAAAAAGTAAAAAAAATAATATTCCCACCTTGACTTTGTGTCTCTGGACCCGCTATCAAAAAAGTAACGAAAAAGAGAAACGAAAAATGTAAAAATGAAAAATGAGAAAAAGTGAACAGATCTGTGCCTCGTCGCTTCGGATTTCAACCTTTAAACGATTTCCAAAATAATAAAAAAAAAGAAGAAAAAATGGAAAATCATTCGTTGTTTTTTCTCCACTTCACGGTTCACGCACAAAAGGGTTTCGAAACTAACCGAACGAGACCGAGGATCGAACCGCCGAACAAGAGCCTCCAGTGATATATTCATTCGATTCCAAACCGTAATTTTTTTTTCTCTTTTTGGCGTCTCACAAGTTACGACTTCTCGTCAAAACGCAATAATTGAAACCAGTTGTGCTGCTATTACGTTTGTCGAAATGCCTCCAGTAACATTAGTGTCCTGGCTATCAGAAGAAAGAGAAGAAGAAGAAGAAGAAGAAGAAGAAGAAGAAGAAGAAGAAGAAGAA
Source organism: Eriocheir sinensis (assembly GCF_024679095.1). NCBI lineage: Eukaryota > Metazoa > Arthropoda > Malacostraca > Decapoda > Varunidae > Eriocheir > Eriocheir sinensis. Next base: position 9,901,800 of record NC_066521.1, read on the forward strand.
GAAGGTGAAGAAGAAGAAGAAGAAGAAGAAGAAGAAGAAGAAGAAGAAGAAGAAGAAGAAGAAGAAGGTGAAGAAGAAGAAGAAGAAGAAGAAGAAGAAGAAGAAGAAGAAGAAGAAGAAGAAGAAGAAGAAACGAAGAAGAAGATAAGAAGAAGAAAAGAAAGAAGAAAGAAGAAGAAGAAGAAGAAAGAAGAAAGGTAGAAAAAAAAAATGAATAAGAAATGAAGAAAAGAAGAAGAAAAGAAGAAGTAAAGAAGAAGAAAAAGTAAATGAAAAGTAAAGGAAAAAGTAAAACAAAAAGTAAATGAAAAGAAAAAGAAAAAAAGAAGAAAAAGAAAGAAAAAAAAAGGAGAAGAGGAACAAGTACAAAAACGAAAAGAATAAGACAGAAGAAAAGGAAAAAGAAAAAGGAGAACAAAGAGGAGAATAAAGATCGCATAAGCAAAACACTTATTTCAACATTATTTAGAAACATCTAATTGCACCTACATTTAACCATTTCGGCATTTAGATTACTATTAGGTGCTCCGTATTGCAATGACTACCATCATCACCATTATCATCATCATTCCACTCATATATCACATTCTCCCATTAAAATCACAACACTCGTACCATTAGGTCATTGACGTGGACATCTGACTATTATCACCACAGCTGTCACTATTATTATTATCGCAATCATCATTTCTCATTAACCCGTTCGCTGCGATTGACACGGATTTTGCTGTCACTGGTAGCCTGGTAAAATACACCCCCAGGTCTTTCTCTGCCTCTGTGGTGGATAGTGGAGTGTTTCCCATGTGGTATTGGTGTGCTGGATTTCCCCTCCCAAGGTACATGACATTACATTTTTCTTCATTGAGTTGTAGCAGCCACTTTTTGTTCCATTCCTGTAGCTTGGTGATGTCTTCTGGTAGGAAATCCGCAGTCAAAAGGTTAATTAACACACTTTTATCATTTTCATTCACCTCATCATATTTTCACTCACGTAGCTCTTTTGACATCACCATTTCACAACTATTAACACCATAATCATCACCATCATCATCAGCGGCACAACCCCACAAAATACATGACCCACTTTTTCTATTTAGTCCCCCTTAACTTGCTCCATTTTCCTCATCACTCCCCTCCTACACCTCTCCTCTCTCCCTTAAACCCTTAACACCTTAACCCTTTAACAGCCTCTTAGTGTCCTCATCCCCGTTATAGGCACGTAAGGGTCCCAAATTGAGCTGTTAATGGATAATAATGGAGGTGATGAGGAGGGGTGGAGGGAGGAGAGTAGATGAAGGGAGGGGATGGAGGGGGTGAGATAATGGGGGACGATGAGTAGATGTGATGGAAAGGTAGGCTTGTGAGGAAGGGAAAGAGGGAGAGAGGGAAGTAGCTAGGTAGGTGAGTAGTTTGGTAGATGGGTACATAGAGATAGATAGATAAAGAGATAGAGATAAATATACAGAGAAGTAGATGGATAAAAATATAGATAGAGATTGATGGACAGACTGGCAGATAGATAGGTGGGTAGGCAGCTAGAGAAATAGAAACCAAACTGATTGAGGTGAATATTAAGACAGTCAAATAGATAGACTGAAAGATAAATAGACCGATATAGATAGATAAAAACGTAGACAGACTGATAAGTATATAGATAGATAGGTAGATAGATAGATAAAAAGAGCAAAAACGAATGAGGCAAATATTGACAGATATATTAAGATAGATAGACAAAAATAGATAGATAGATAGATAGATAGATAGATAGGTAGATAGATAGTGATAGACCGGTGCAAATATGGATAGATAGATAGATAGATAGATAGATAGATAGGTAGATAGTGATAGACAGGTGTAAATATGGATAGATAGATAGATGAGGCTTGACAATTAATTTCAACCTATGTAGATAATATATAATGAATTTTACCTACTAATGTATTCAATGTGCAACTCTCTCTCTCTCTCTCTCTCTCTCTCTCTCTCTCTCTCTCTCTCTCTCTCTCTCTCTCTCTCTCTCTCTCTCTCTCTCTCTCTCTCTCTCTCTCTCTCTCTCTCTCTCTCTCTCTCACACTGCTTTTCCTTGTCCTTTTTATGATCGTGTCGTGAATAGGTTATTGGTGCAGTGAGGGAGAAAAGAAGGAAGTGAAGGAGACATGTGGGCAGAAGGCAGGAGGGAAGGACAGAAGGACGGAAAGAAGGAAAGGAGGGAGGGATGGAGGCAAGGGAGGGTGGAAGGGAGGGAATGAAAGAAGGAAAGGAGCGGAGGTCAGTAGGAAAAGAATAAAGGACGAAAACGAGGGAATGGAGGCAAAGGGAAAGGAGGAAGAGAAAGGAGGGAGAGAAAGAAGGGAGGAAGGAAGGAACGAAGGAAGGAAGGAAGGAAAAAACAGGGAAAAGAGAAAGAAGGGAGAGAAAGAAGGAAGAAAGGAAGGAAGGAAGGAAAGAAAGAACAGTGAAAATAAGGTAAGGGGGGAAGTAAGGAAGGAAAGGAAAGGAAAAGATGAAAGGAGGTAGGGGGCGATGAATGAAGGAAGTCAAGGGAGGAAGAAGGGAGGGAAGGGAGGACTGAAGAGAGGAAGAAAGGAAAGAAAGGAGGGAAGGTGGGAGGGAGGGAGAAAAGAAAAAAAGAAAGGAAGGTACGGGAGAAAGAGAGTAAGGAGGGATGGAAGGAAGGAAAGGAAAGGACGAAAGGAGGTAGGGAGAGGATGAATGAAGGAGGGTAAGGAAGGAAGAAGGGAGGGAGGGCAGGGCAGAAGAACGGAAGGAAGGAAGGAAAAGAGAGAGGGAGGAAGAAAAGGAGGGAAGGAGGAAGGGAGAGAGGGAGGAAGACAAGCTTACAATGAATCAATAGGGTCGGACATTTTTTTCAGGGAATCAGAGTGAGAAGAGATGAAAAAAAATTATTCATTGAAATGTAAGATCTCTCTCTCTCTCTCTCTCTCTCTCTCTCTCTCTCTCTCTCTCTCTCTCTCTCTCTCTCTCTCTCTCTCTCTCGTGGAAAAATTACCGGGTGAAACTCTTGGGTGAAACGGATCCAGATTTCACAAACACACACACACACACACACACACACACACACACACACACACACACACACACACACACACACACACACACACACAGGTAGACAGACAGACAGACAAAGACAACCAGACAGACATTTTAAAAACAATCAAGTTCTTCATCATCATCAAGTAAAACATCATAGGAATAACCTTTTTTTTCCTTCGATGTTCACCCACAACTGAAGACAACACCACATCGATCACGCGGCTGGCAAAAAAAATATATATCTGGGCTGGGACAACTTATGCATTCCCTCTCCTTTTCTTCTGTTCCCGATCTCAACCCCTACCTACTACCTCCCCTCCTCCCTCCCTCTCGATTTCTGGTGACATTTGCAACCATCAACCTCTCTCTTTCCTCCTCCCCTCCTCCCTTCTCTCTTCATCCCTCCCTCTCCCTCTTCCTTTTATTACCCTCCTAACAAAACTCTCCACCCCTCCCTCCTTCTCCCTCCTTTTTCCTCCCTCCGTTTCTTTCCCTCTCCCTCGTTTCCCTCCCTTCTCCATTTCCTCTCCCCTTATCCTCCCCCCCTCCTCCCTTCTCTCTACAACTCTCCCTCTCCCTTTTCGCTTTCCTCCTCATTTCCATTTCCATCCTTTCACCTCCTTCTCCCTCTCCTCCTCCCATTTTAACTCCCCGCTACCTTCTATCTCTCTCCTTTCCTTCCTCACCCTCTCAGTCTCCCCCTCTTTCCACCTCTCCTCCTCCCTTCTCTCTCTCTATCCCCTTCCCTCAATCTCCCCATTTTCCTTCCCCTCCTCCTCCTTTCTCTGCCTCTCCATCCCTCCCTCTTCCTCTCCACTCCTTTCTCCTCTCTTCCCTTCACACACCATCCTTCTCCCTCTCTCCCACACTCTTTCCTCTCTAATTAACGAGTAAGTTATGATAAAAAATAATGAAGGCGATAGTCTGCGAGTTTTACCCATAATGATGATGATAATAATAATAATAATAATGATAAGAAGAAGAAGAAGAAGACGAAGAGCAACAACAATAATAATAATAATAAGAAGAAGAATGATAAAAAGTTGAATTATTACATTTTTAGAATCAAATATCACTTTTTTTTCGTCTTTTTTTCCTTTTTCCCGGCGTCCGTTTCGTTCGTTCCGTTTCATTTGAGTCAAAGTTTCTCCGCGTCTGAAGTGGGCGAGGTTGTCAATAATTACTCACTTTAACCCGAGAGAGAGAGAGAGAGAGAGAGAGAGAGAGAGAGAGAGAGAGAGAGAGAGAGAGAGAGAGAGAGAGAGAGAGAGAGAGAGAGAGAGAGAGAGAGAGAGAGAGAGAGAGAGAGAGAGAGAGAGAGAGAGAGAGAGAGAGAGAGACTTGACATAAATTTTAAAAAAATACAAAAAAAGATAACGAATGCAAATCTAACAGAAAATAGATTAAGAAGCAGATAAACGAATATATGTAAATAAATAAATAAATAAAATACCCAAAAAATCGCCTTCATTAATCAGGCAGCTCAGATTTTAAGATAAGAAAAGAATATATATCACAAATTAACATTATGATGGCTTAGCTTCGAGGTCATTACGAAACAATTAATCCTTTAGGAGACAACGAGAGGAAAGTAGATAGAAATAAAGTTAATCACCACCGTCTCTCTCTCTCTCTCTCTCTCTCTCTCTCTCTCTCTCTCTCTCTCTCTCTCTCTCTCTCTCTCTCTCTCTCTCTCTCTCTCTCTCTCTCTCTCTCTCTCTCTCTCTCTCTCTCTCTCTCTCACACACACACACACACACACACACACACACACACACAAACACAAAGACACACAATCACAAACAAACAAACAAACACAGACGAAACAGTTAATTCATCACCAAAACACAACTAACTGGCTGTCTCTCTTCCGGATTTAGGGTCGCCATTACAGCGGCCATTACCATCAGCAGCAACACGTAAAATTAATGGAACTAATAGATTGCAGGCCTCCTAATTAGGTGACTGTCACGTGATTATTAAGGCTAAAATGAGAGAGAGAGAGAGAGAGAGAGAGAGAGAGAGAGAGAGAGAGAGAGGCTGGTAGAACGAAAGACAAATGGACACAGAGACGGAAGACAAAAGTTATTATCTCTCTCTCTCTCATAAACCTCAGTAGATTCAAATAAACAACTGGAACCATATCCTTCTCCCTTCACCATTACCACCACCACCATCAACACCATCACCACCAACACCATCACCACCATCATCTCCACCACCATCACTACCCTCACTACCCCCATTTTCCTCCATCCATCCGTATCACCTCCATCACCTCCACCACGTGTATTGGAGGGGGTAGCCATTTCTCCTTAGGTGTGCTCAAGACTGCTAATTGAAACACGTCACCTGCCCATGCTTTCCATTTCCTCTCCCGTATTGATTGCACTGCGGGAGTGAGTGAGGGCCGCGGCTCCCCCAAGACTGCCGGGCTTGGGAGAGTGAGGAAGAGGCTGTGAGACTTGTTACGGCTGCTGGGGTGAGGGGATGCTGGTGTTGGTGTTGAGGGTGGGGTGGGGGGGAGGGGGTGCGTGTGTGCAAGACTGGAATGGTCAGGTTTGGAGATGAGTTTTCTTATTTTCTCTTTTTTTGGTGTTGTTATATTCTTTCTTTTTTTTCATTTAGTTTTCTTAATGCACTTGTCCTTTGTATTTGCTGTTCTGATTTTTCTTCATTTTTCTCAATACTCCTCTTGCTCCTCCTCCTCCTCCTCCTCCTCCTCCTCCTCCTCCTCCTCCTCCTCCTCCTCCTCTTCCTCCTCCTCCTCCACATCATCATCATCAACATCATCATCATCATCATCATTATCATCACTATCCTTTTCTTTTTTACTAATCCACCATATCAACTTTTTCATTGGTAATATTTTTTTTTACTATAGTTATTATTATTATTGTTATTATTATTATTATTATTATTATTATTATTATTATTATTATTATTATTATTATTATTATTATTATTATTATTATTATCATTATTATGTTTACTATTTTTAATTATTAGTGTCATTAATTTATCATTTACTATTTTCATTCTAATCTCTAGCCCCTTCATCACCATTAACGCCACCATTACCGCATTATCACCTTCACCATTATCATCATCACCAACACAGCTGCCCTCATCACCATCCTCCTCCTCATCATCGTCATCATTATCCTCGCCCCAAAGTTCGCGCCAGGTAAGTTTGATAAGCGGAAAAAAATACCTTTAAAAAATTTCCTCGCAGGTGTTTTGGTCTAATTAAAAGTTCGTCAACACTCTCACCTTTCGGGGCTACCTGATCCCCGCCGCGTAGGGTGTCAAGTCGGCCCGAAGAATGGCAACACAAAGGCCACTCTGTCTTCTTCCTCTTCCTCCTCCTCCTCCTCCTCCTCCTCCTCCCCTTCCTCCTCCTTCCTTTGCTTTTCCCTGCCTGTTTATTTTTCTTTGCTTCTATCGTAACATTATCCTATACTTCTTTATTTTCTTCCTCCTCTTCCTCCTCCTCCTCCTCCTCCTCCTCCTCCTCCTCCTCCTCCTCCTCCTTCCTCCTCCTTCCTCCTCCTCCTCCTTCTCGTCCTCCTTCTCTTTCTCATTATTTTGCTCTCTCCTGTTTGTTTACTTATTCTTTCCACATCTAGTAACATTATCTTATACTTCTTTCTTTTCCTCCTCCTCTTCCTCCTCCTCCTCTTTCTCCTAACACTCCTCCTCCTCTTCCTCTTTTTTCCTTCCTGTTTTGTTTCCTCGTATTCTCTGGGACTTTTATTCTTCCATCTTTGTTCTTTCTCCATTACCTTCGCTTCCTGTTTTCTCATCCGCCTCCTTCTCTTACTTATGCTTATTTTTCCTCCTCCTCCTCCTCCTCCTCCTGATTTTGTGTCTCCTCTTCTCAATTTCTCTCGCCCTCTGCCTCTTCCTCTTTCTTTTCAGCATTCTTGGCATTTTCCTCTTCCGCCTCCTCTTCCATCTTCATTTCGCAATCCTTCGCCTCCGCTTTGTTATCCTCCTCTTCCTCTTCCTCCTTCTCCTTCTCTTCCTCATCTTTATTCTTCAGGTCTTCTCTCTGTTCGTGCCTAATTTTTTTATTACGTTTTTTATATCTTCTTTCTCCCGTTTGATCTGTGCACCCTTGCTTGTCTTTCACACACACACACACACACACACACACACACACACACACACACACACACACACACTCTTCTCTCGCTCTTCCACCCGCCATTCTCATCACCTCCTCTCTCTCTTTCCGACACATCACCTTGCTTGCTCTTGCTCATCCTCCTCATGCCCCCCTCCATCCACCCCCCACCCCCCACCTCTCCCTATCCCCTTACCCTTTCCCCCAGACACTTGACCTCTCCTCCCCCCCGCCCCCCCTGAAAGCGGTGGACAGTAATTGAGATTCAAGCGGTCTGGGTGCAATAGCGAGACTCCGAAGCAAAAACAGATTCGTTTCCTCCCTTTCAAGCGCTGGACAGTCGCGGTAACTCGTGTGTGTGTGTGTGTGTGTGTGTGTGTGTGTGTGTCTGTGTGTGTGTGTGTGTGTGTGTGTATGTGTGTGTAAGAAAAGAGAGAGTGTGAGACAAACAGGGAATTGGACAGACAGACTAATTGGCCTTCTGACTGACTGACTAAGCAACAGACAGACAGACACGACGACAGACAAACAAACAGACAACCTGACGGACAAACAGTAAGACGGACTGAATGATTGAGCAATTGACTAACAGAGAGAGAGAGAGAGAGAGAGAGAGAGAGAGAGAGAGAGAGAGAGAGAGAGAGAGAGAGAGAGAGAGAGAGAGAGAGAGAGAGAGAGAGAGAGAGAGAGAGGTTGACTGGCTGGCTGACTGATTGAGTGGCAAGGAAAACAAATATTCCCAAATCATAAATGGCCGCAGGACTGAGCAAAACAACGCGAGATAAATGAAAAACAAATATATTGCAAGTTAAAAAATGGCCACAAAAATTAAAGCAGCAAGAAAAAAAAATCCACTGAAGAGACAGAAAGTAATGCCGCGCTGAATAACAAGAAAAACATTAGGCGAAAATGCAGGCAAAAAACAATGAAAAAAAAATCCTAGGATGTTAAAAAAAAAAAAAAGGCCACTAAGAAAAAAAATACCACTGAGAAAAAATGCCACTAATAAAGAAAAAAATGCCACTAATAAAGAAAAAAATGCCACTAAGAAAGAAAAAATGCCACTAAGAAAGAAAAAAATGACACTAAGAAAGAAAAAAATGCCACTAAGAAAAAAAATGACACTAAAAAAGAAAAAAAATGACACTAAGAAAGAAAAATCCCACTAAGAAAAAGATGCCACTAATAAAGAAAAAAATGACACTAAGAAAGAAAAAAATGCCACTAAGAAAAAAATACCACTGAGAAAAAATGCCACTAAGAAAAAAATGCCACTAACAAAGAAAAAAATGCCACTAAGAAAGAAAAAAAATGACACTAAGAAAAAAATGCCACTAATAAAGAAAAAATGCCACTAAGAAAGAAAAAATGCCACTAAGAAAGAAAAATGCCACTAAGAAAAAAATGACAATAAGGAAAAAATGCCACTGAGAAAAAAAATGTTACTAAGAAAAAAATTACACTAAGAAAATAAATGCCACTAAGAAAGAAAAAATGCCACTAAGAAAGAAAAATGCCACTAAGAAAAAAATGCCAATAAGGAAAAAATCCCACTAAGAAAAAAAATGTTACTAAGAAAAAAATGACACTAAGAAAATAAATGTCACTAAGAAAGAAAAAATGACACTAAGAAAAAAAAATGCTACTAAGAAAGAAAAAATGACACTAAGAAAAAAAATGCTACTAAGAAAGAAAAAATGACACTAAGAAAAAAATGTCACCAAGAAAAAAAAATGCTACTAAGAAAGAAAAAATGACACTAAAAAAATAAATGTCACTAAGAAAGAAAAAATGACACTAAGAAAAAAAAATGCTACTAAGAAAGAAAAAATGACACTAAAAAAATAAATGTCACTAAGAAAGAAAAAATGACACTAAGAAAAAAATGACACTAAGAAAGAAAAAATGCCACTAAGAAAGAAAAAAATACACTAAGAAAAAAATGCCAATAAGAACGAAAAAATGCCACTAAGAAAGAAAAAAATGCCACTGAGAAAGAAAAAATGTCACTAAGGAAGAAAAAATGTCACTAAGAAAGAAAAAATGTCACTAAGAAAGGAAAAAATGCCACTAAGAAAGAAAAAATGTCACTAAGAAAGGAAAAATGCCACTAAGAAAGGAAAAAATGTCACTAAGAAAGAAAAAATGTCACTAAGAAAGGAAAAATGCCACTAAGAAAGGAAAAATGCCACTAAGAAAGGAAAAATGCCACTAAGAAAGAAAAAAATGCCACTAAGAAAGAAAAATGCCACTAAGAAAAAATGCCACTAAAAAATGCAAATAAGAAAAAATGCCACTAAGAAAAAAATGCCACTGAGAAAGAAAAAAATACCACTAAGAAAGAAAAAAATGCCACTAAGGAAAAGATGCCACTAAGAAAGAAAAAATTCCACTAAAAAATGCCACTAAGAAAGAAAATATGCCACTGAGAAAGAAAAATGCCCCTAAGAAAGAAAAAATGCCACTAAGAAAGAAAAAATGCCACTAAGAAAGAAAAAATGCCACTAAGAAAGAAAAAATGCCACTAAGAAAGAAAAAATGCCACTAAGAAAAAATGCCACCAGGAAAGAAAAAAATGCCACTGAGAAAGAAAAAATGCCACTAAGAAAGAAAATATGCCACTAAGAAAGAAAAAATGCCACTAAGAAAGAAAAAATGCCACTAAGAAAGAAAAAATGCCACTGAGAAAGAAAATATGTCACTAAGAAAGAAAAAATGCCACTAAGAAAGAAAAAATGCCACTAAGAAAGAAAAAATGCCACTGAGAAAGAAAAAATGCCACTAAGAAAGAAAAAGTGCCACTAAGAAAGAAAAAATGTCACTAAGAAAGAAAAAAATGCCACTAAGAAAGAAAAAATGCGACTGCGAAAGAAAAAATGTCACTAAGAAAGGAAAAAATGACACTAAAAAAATGCCACTAAGAAAGGAAAAATATGCCACTAAGAAAGAAAAAATGCAACTAAAAAAATGCCACTAAGAAAGAAATTACCCAGAAAAACAATGGCAAGAAAAAAATGACCGCTCGAGACTTAGTGCCCAAAACAAACAAGCAAAAAACAATACTGAAAAATACCAAAGAATTATTGAAACGCAAGAAGGGAACAAACAGAAAAACATCAGTGCCTGCTAGAAAAAAATGCCGACGAAAATAATTACAAACACAAGAAAGGGAAAAAAATAGAAAATAATCAAAGCACGTGCCGACAAGAAAAAAAAAGCTGCTTACACTTACACACAACTGCCTGCGGTCTCACACTAACACCACCTCCCCTCCCCTCTCCCTTCCTCTTCTACTCTCCCCTCCTCTCTCTTCTTTTCCCTTCCCTTCCCTTCCCTTCGCTTCCTTTCCTTTCGCTTCTCTTCCCTTCCCTTCCCTTCGCTTCCCTTCCCGTTCCTTCCCTTCCCTTTCCTTCTCTTCGCTTCGCTTAGCTTTCTTTCCCTTCGCTTCGCTTCCTTCCCCTTCGCTTCGCTTCCTTTCCCTTCCCTTCCCTTCCCCTCCCTTCTCTTCTCTTCCCTTCGCTTCGCTTCCTTTCCCTTCGCTTCCCTTCCCTTCCCTTTTCTTGTCTTCCCTTCTTTTCTCTTCTCTTTTATTTCCTTTTCCTCACTTTTCCTTTCCTTTCCCTTTACACACACACACACACACACACACACACACACACACACACACACACACACACACACACACACACACACACACACACACACGCTGTAACTAATGGATGGCTGGACCTTAATATAAATACTCCTAATGGTTTTCTTCCTCCGTGCCGACGCTAATGGCTGTACACACCTGCGGCTTGTTTATCGGTAATGGGAGGCAGCACCACCTGAAGCCCCATTAAGAGGACCTTCCAGACACGCGCACACCCATGAACACACACACACACTCACACTCACACTCACTCTCTCTCTCTCTCTCTCTCTCTCTCTCTCTCTCTCTCTCTCTCTCTCTCTCTCTCTCTCTCTCTCTCTCTCTCTCTCTCATGCCCAGATACTAATGAAAAGTTATGTTCTGGGGAAAAGGTGAGGAATGATTTAGACTGAATCCTATAGGTTTTGTTCCTTTCCCTTTACATTAAGAAAAACAAAAAAGAAATAAAGAAGGAAAGAAGGAAAGAATAAATAAACAAAACAGAGAGGGCAAGAGGAAGGAGAAAAAGAAAGAATAGGAGAGAAAGAAAAACAGTGTAAAACTTGAATGAAAAGAGATAAACAAGAACCAAAGTGAAGTGGTAAAGAGATTTGAGCGGGAGTGGTCTTTCTTTTTTTGTCTTTGTCTTCACATTAAAAAGAGAGAAAGGGAGGGAGAGAGTGAAGAAATTGAATGAAGACAGGAAAAAAAATCTAAGGAGTCCTGAGATATAAAAGGAGAGTATACTCCTTTCCTTTTTTTACATATAATAATACCCTTTACATTGAGTGTGTGTGTGTGTGTGTGTGTGTGTGTGTGTAAAGAACTTAAATGATAGTTAAAAAAAATATATATGCAAGGAGATAGAGAGAAATTACGGGGATGTAGCCTTTAATTTTTACCTTAGTGTCCTTAACATTAGAGAGAGAGAGAGAGAGAGAGAGAGAGAGAGAGAGAGAGAGAGAGAGACCAGACAAAGAAGAAACTTAACGTGGAGATAAAGAGAAAGCGAAAAGATGGAAGACATAACGAGGAAAAAGTGAACTAAAGACGGTGAAGTTTGAGAGTTTATTCTCTCTCTCTCTCTCTCTCTCTCTCTCTCTCTCTCTCTCTCTCTCTCTCTCTCTCTCAACTCGTGATCAGGCTGTGATGAATTACACACACACACACACACACACACACACACACACACACACACACACACACACACACACGTAGTACAGATAAAGAAAAAGCAAAGTTAATTAGAAGAGAAACTGAGGACTGCGAAGTTTACGTGTGTAGCCTTTGTCTCGTTTTTTTTTTTTTCTTTATTTTCTTTACTCAAAATAATGAAAAAACGAAGCAAACACAAACTCAGAAATTGGAAAAAGTTAAGTTAATGAGAGAGGGAAATGGGGGACAATGAACCTTCCTATCGTTCTCTTAACACAGACTCAAAAAAAGTTAAGTTAATGAGGAAGGGAAGTGAGGACAGTGAACCTTCCTATCGTTTCGCTTTTTTTCCTCCCTTTTAATTTAAACTCGAGAGCTAAAACTGATCCACACAAACGCTTTCACGCTTTCTTTACTTTAAAAAAATGAAACACGAAACAAACACACTCAGAAAAAGTTAAATTAATGAGGAAGGGAAGTGAGGACAGTGAACCTTCCTATCGTTTCTCTTTTTCTTCCTCACTTTTGATTTAAACTCGAGAGCTAAAACTGATCCACACAAATGGCAGTAATAATCGCTTTCTTTACTTTAAAAAATTAAACATGAAACAAACACAGACTCAGAAAAAGTTAAGAGAATGAGGAAGGGAGTGGAGGACCTTGAATCTTCCTTATATTAATTTTTCTTTCATATTCTTTCATTGTCTTTTCATATTCCTTGCTATTATATCCTGCACGGAAAGCGATGCACACAAATGGTAAAAATAAAAATAAATGAAAAGTTAAGTATATCAGAAAAAATAAATGGAGCGTGGCCTTTGTGGGTGTAGCCTGTCTCTTTTTATACTCTTTCACTTTCTTTAGTAATAGTTTTTTTTTACAGCAGAAGACACAGTGCAAGGGCGTAAAAAAAAAAAAAAATAATGAAAAAAAAAGCCCGCCACTGCTCCTGAATAGAGTGGCCAAAAAGAAAAATCAATAGGAGGAAACAATACAAACACGAACTCAAATACAGGAGCAAGTAGAGTTACGAGAAACGGAACTTAAGGCCTTGAAATTTCTCTGTGATTCTCCTTTTTTTTCTTCATTTTCTTTGCTTTTTCCTTACTTTTATATCACGTACGAAAACCGACACACAAACGACAAAAATATGGAAAAATAAGTAAATTAGAAAAAAAATAGGAATGTGACCTTCGTAAACCGACACACAAACGACAAAAATATGGAAAAAATAACTAAATTACAAAAAAAAATAGGAACATGACCTCTGTGGGTGTAGGCTTTGTGTGTTTTTTTATATTCTTTCATTTTCCTTACTAAAACAATGGAAAAACAACAGACACACGAGCTCAGAAACAGGAACAAGCTAAGATAATGAGAAACGGAACTGAAGGCTTTGAAATTTGTTGATGTTTCTCTTGTTTACATTTCATTTTCCTTTCGTTTTCTTTTCTTTTCTCTGGGTGGCTTGCGGAAAATGGGGGAGAAAGGGAGGAAAGTAGAGACAACACGGTATCACGTGCCTCATTTCCTCGTCACATTAACTTTGATATTTATTTACCTTTTATCTATTTCTGATGTGTGTATCATTTTTGGTTCTGGAGTTTAGGGTCGAGAAAAAAAAATGTAATTGGAAAAAAAAGAAAGGTTCCCATGACCTTGAAACGATACACGCAAATAACAGAAAAAAAATAAAAATAAAAATAAATAGAAAACACACTAAGCATCATGAAGTTTGTGAGTGTTATATGGGCATAGCGTATCTCTTAAATTCTTTCAGTTTCTTTAATAAAAAATAAAAACGCAACAAACTAAAAAATAAGAAGTTCAGTTAATGAGAAAGGAAAGTGATCATGTGTACCATTTTCTTTTTCTTTTTCCTCTTTGCTTTTAAACGCGAAAGTCAGAATGAAAAAAAAAACAGCAGAAATGAATAAATAAAAAGCAAAGGGTCATGTGAAAGGAAGCTGGCAAACGTGAAACCGGTCATGGGAACCTTGAATTTTTTTCCAATTACCTTTTTTTTCTCGACTCTAAACTCCCGAACCAAAAACAGAAAAACAGAAATAAAAATAAGATAAAAAGCAATGAATAAATAAAAAAGCAAAGTTAATGTGAAAGGGACACTTTTTACCCTTCATTTTTCTCCTTTTTCTCCTTTCTTTTCTCACCCCAAAAAGTACAAAAAGAAACCATGACAAAAACAAAGATGAGATAAAGATCTGTTAAACTGTAAAAACAAAAGAAAAACACATAGCAGGAGGATAGAGAAGTTCGCGGCTGAAGCTGTGACACATGACCCATTTTCCCTCTTTTTCCTCACTCCCCCAAAAATAAAAATAAACGAAAACAGAGATAAAATAAAGATCAAGAAAACCGTAAATAAGTAAAAAGCAAAGTTACAGTGAAAGGGAGACACGTGATACTGTTTTCCCTCATTTTCCTCACTCTCTCCACCCCCCCCCAAAAAAAAAAAAACAGATAAAATAAAATAAAAAGACCAAGAAAGCGGTAATACACACAACAGGGCGAAAAAAGTCCGCCGCTGAAATTGATCCGGCGAGGAACCGTCAGGGGAAAAGTAAATTAAAAACAATTAACGCCACGCAGGTGATCTGATAACACCTGCACGCTAAGGCCTACATGAGACTGATGAGAGAGACGGGTGGGAGAGAGAGAGAGAGAGAGAGAGAGAGAGAGAGAGAGAGAGAAGAGAAAGAAAGAGGAGAAAGAAACAATAAAGAAATAAAAAAGAAACAAAACATAAAGAAAGGAAAAAAGAAAAAGAAAGGGAAGAAAAAAAGCCTACATAAGATTGATGAGAGAGAGAGAGAGAGAGAGAGAGAGAGAGAGGAGAAAGAAAATATAAACAAAAAAAGAAACAAAACATTAATAAAGAAATAAAGAAAGAGAAAGAAAGGGAAGAAAAAAGAATTAAAAAAGAAAGGAAGAGAGATACAGACAGACAGACGGACAGACAGACAGACAGACAAACACACAGACAGAAATAGGCTAAACAAAAGAAATAAATAAAGAAATAAAGAAAGAAAAAGAAAGAAAGGGAAGAAAAAAGAATAAAAAAAGAAAGGAAGAGAGATACAGACAGACAGACGGACAGACAGACAGACAGACAGATAAACACACAGACAGAAATAGGCTAAACAAAATAAATAAATGAATAAAGAAAGAAAGAAAGAAAAAGAAAGGGAAGAAAAAAGAATGAAAAAAAAGGAAGGGAGATACAGACAGACAGACAGACAGGCAGATAAAACACAGACAAAAATAGGCTAAACAGACAGACAGAAACACAAAAATAAATATACAAACAGACAGACACCCAAACAATAAACAAAGACAGAAAGCAGATACAAACAGGCGGACAGCTAGAAAGATAAGAGAGAAAACGAGAAGAAAATAAAATACAAGAATCTTCAAACGAGACTAATATGAATCCAAATAAGAAGGAAGCAATACCGTAACTTGGAGAGCCTGGCGCGCTACGAGAGGTGACCAACTTATCGCAGCTCGGCTTTTGATGTTTCGCGGGACTCTGAAACGACCACGTAAATCAGGTGTTGAGATGAGCGCAGGTGACGTGTGATTGCAAACCGGAGCAAGCTTACGAGACATTAAATTCTCTCATTGCTTTTCGTTGTCTAATCTTGGGGTCAAGAAAATGCGGGAAAAGGGTCTCGTCTCTTTATTTTTTTATTTTTTTCTGTTTACTGCTAATTTCTTTCTTCTTCGGTCTTTCTGTTTACTGCTAATTTCTTTATTCTTCTGTCTTTCTGTTTACTGTTAATTTCTTTCTTCTGTCTTTCTGTTTACTGCTAATTTCTTTCTTCTTCGGTCTTTCTGTTTACTGCTAATTTCTTTATTCTTCTGTCTTTCTGTTTAATGCTAATTTCTCTTTTCTTCTGTCTTTCTGTTTACTGTTAATTTCTTTCTTCTTCTGTCTTTCTGTTTACTGTTAATTTCTTTCTTCTTCTGTCTTTCTGTTTACTGTTAATTTCTTTATTCTTCTGTCTTTCTGTTTACTGCTAATTTCTTTATCCTTCTGTCTTTCTGTTTACTGCTAATTTCTTTATTCTTCTGTCTTTCTGTTTAATGCTAATTTCTCTCTTCTTCTATCTTTGTTTACTGTTAATTTCTTTCTTCTTCTGTCTTTGTTTACTGTTAATTTCTTTCTTCTTCGGTCTTTCTGTTTACTGCTAATTTCTTTATTCTTCTGTCTTTCTGTTTAATGCTAATTTCTCTCTTCTTCTATCTTTGTTTACTGTTAATTTCTCTCTTCTTCTGTCTTTGTTTACTGTTAATTTCTTTCTTCTTCTGTCTTTGTTTACTGTTAATTTCTCTCTTCTTCTGTCTTTGTGTTTACTGTTAATTTCTTTCTTCTTCTGTCTTTGTTTACTGTTAATTTCTCTCTTCTTGTCTTTGTTTACTGCTAATTTCTCTCTTCTTCTGTCTTTCTGTTTACTGTTAATTTCTTTCTCCTGCCTTTCTGTTTACTGTTAATTTCTTTCTTCTTCTGTCTTTCTGTTTACTGTTAATTTCTTTCTTCTTCTGTCTTTCTGTTTACTGTTAATTTCTCTCTTCTTCTGTCTTTCTGTTTACTGTTAATTTCTTTCTTCTTCTGTCTTTCTGTTTACTGTTAATTTCTTTCTCCTGTCTTTCTGTTTACTGTTAATTTCTCTCTTCTTCTGTTTTTCTATGTCACTGTTCTAATTCTCGTCCATCTTCTGTTTGTTTGTCTGCGTGTGTCACTTCCCATTCTTTACGAGGCAGTCAATGATCTACTTCTCGTCTCTTTAGGCCGCATCATGAGACGTTTCGAGGCTTACACATTCACCTTTGATAAGACTTTCGTAGAGGTCGTGGGCATGGGCACTTTCATGAACCTAGTGATAGTTTGACAAGGTTTATGTTTCTTGAATGTGAAAAGCACTCATAAGAACCCGACCAATCTATCTCATTTGTGGCCTTTGAGAATATATTTGTTGTACGGTCCGAAAGTGTGTGATAATACGAGCCTTTATGTCTTTTTGTTTGTATGTTTGTCTGTCTGTCTGTCTGTCTGTCTGTTTCTATCCATTCCCATTCTTCACGAGGTAACCATGTATCTAATCCTTGTTTCTTTATCTTTTTCGTCTCTGTCTGCCTGTGAGTCAATTCCCATTCTTCACGAGGTAGTCACTGATCTCATTCCTGTTTCTTTATCTCCATCTTTCTGTCTGTCTGTCTGCCTGTTTCTATCCATTCCCATT
The DNA here is from genome assembly GCF_024679095.1 of Eriocheir sinensis. Taxonomy (NCBI): domain Eukaryota; kingdom Metazoa; phylum Arthropoda; class Malacostraca; order Decapoda; family Varunidae; genus Eriocheir; species Eriocheir sinensis. The sequence goes on from NC_066521.1 coordinate 9,919,033, forward strand.
CTTCACGAGGTAACCATTTATCTAATTCTTATTTCTTTATCTTTTTTTTTTTGTCTCTGCCTGTGTGTCAATTCCCATTCTTAACGAGGTAACCATTTATCTAATTCTCGTTTCTTTATCTTTTTTTTTTTGTCTGTCTACCTGTGTGTTAATTCCCATTCTTCACGAGGTAGTCACTGATCTCATTCCTGTTTCCTTATCTCCGTGTTTGTTTGTCTGTCTACCTGTCTGTGCCTGTCAATTCCCATTCTTCACGAGGTAGTCACTGATCTCATTCCTGTTTCCTTATCTCTGTCTTTGTTTGTCTGTCTACCTGTCTGTGCCTGTCAATTCCCATTCTTCACGAGGTAGTCACTGATCTCATTCCTGTTTCCTTATATCCGTCTTTGTTTGTCTGTCTAACTGTCTGTGCCTGTCAATTCCCATTCTTCACGAGGTAGTCACTGATCTAATTCTTGTCTTTATCTCCGTCTTTGTTTGTCTGTCTACCTGTCTGTGCCTATCAGTTCCCATTCTTCACGAGGTAGTCACTGATCTCATTCTTGTCTTTATCTCCGTCCATCAGTTTTGTCTGTCTCCCTGCGTCTGTCACTTCCCATTTTTCACGAGGTTGTTCTCACTGATCTAATTCTTGTCTTTTTTATCTGTCTATCTTTTACAGTCAGTCTGCCTGTGTCTATCAGTTCCCAATCTTCACGCGGTAGTCGCTGATCTCTGTGACACCTTTTTTCCTTCTCTTTTCAGTAGGGCAAAAGCAGGGTCTTCAATGCATGGACTAATCCCTTCACCAATATTTCTTATGATACCTAATTCTTACTACTTCTTGCAGTCATTTTTCTTTTCAGCCACAGCGCCTTTGTATGATATTTAACCACGCTTTGCAAATGTTTTTCTTTTAAGTTCTTTGTCTTCAAGTTCTCAACAAGTGTCTTCTTCTAATTTTATGTATTCAATAATTTTCATTATAACACATTTCGGTGACATAAACTTAGGTCTCTCAATAAGTGCCTCGCCATTCGCTTATAATAATTGTTGTGAACCATTTAATTATTTCTTCCAGCAATAACCGTCTTCTTTCAATATATTCCTTTATTTTTATAACAATACATACAAGTAATACAAACTAAAACCCTTCAATAATAATTACCCAAACCTTCTCTTATAAAAATCGAGCTGAACTAACTACTTTATTATCTCTTCTACAAATAACATTCTTTCTTCTTTCTTCTTTCTATCTATTCACTTATTATCATCAACACACATACAAGTAATACAAACCTAAGCCCTTCCATAACTACCTCTCTGCTCCTTGCAATAATCGCGCTGGACTAATAATAATGGCTTTCCTCTCTCGCTCCGTGCAATAACATCCTTCTTTCTATTCATTTCAGCGCTACAGCAACGAGGGCGTGCTGGTGCTGGCCTGCGAGGAGAACTGCCAAGAGAGCCGTAAGTAAAAGCCGGTCGTTGAGTGGCGGGAGTCACGGGTAAAGTTTGGGAGTAACGCATGTAGCACCGCCAGTAGTAGGCGATACACTGGGCGGCCAACGAGACAAGTTCCGCGGCCATGACTAAGAATACAAGCGGGAACGTGTGTGCATTGTGTAGCGTCGTGATTGTATATCGTCACCTTCGTAAACAAACCCCCTAAGTCATTATTTTCTACTTTACAGGAAATGAGAAAAGAATTGTCATTATCTCATTTGGCTTAAGATTTAGGCAGAAACGAAAAGGCCAATTCTAGAACACTCAAACCCTGAATGACGAAGGCAACTATACAAAAATGGCAGTCGCATGTTAAAAAAATGATGTAGAGAAAAACCTGGAAATCGCCGAAAAATGACTTAGGCAGTTATTTGATGAGGGTGACGATATAGTGGTTTGTCAGGGGGTAAGAATTGCTTGCAGGCTTTTTAATAACCAAGTATGCAAGCAGGTGAGTGTGTAGTGTGTTGTCAGGTGTCCATGTAGGTTTACCTGGGGCTATAACGTGATTGCTTGCGGGCCTGAATGTGCTGTCGTGTGTATAGCTTTGTCAGAGGCCAATAACATGCCCACGTGTCGTTCCTCACGGCTAAAACCAAGGAAAGCAGTCCTGTGTGTATTGTGCATTGCCGTGTGTGTATATCTAGCTTTGTCGGGGGCTAATAACGTGCTCGCCTGTTTGTCTCTCCTCGCCTCTCCTTACCAGCACGTGCAGAAGAGTAATGGCCCATGTAGTTCATTCTTAGACCAACATTCCAGCGTCATAATTTTTCAGTGTTTAAACGTAGCACGGTGTGGTGGAGCGGGAAGGAAGGAGGGAGGGTGGTGGTGGTGGTGATGAGGAATTGCTTGGTGGGGGAGGGAAGGGGTTGTTGGTGTAGTTGAAGCTTGGAGGTTGAGAATAATCTCTCTCTCTCTCTCTCTCTCTCTCTCTCTCTCTCTCTCTCTCTCTCTCTCTCTCTCTCTCTCTGGCGCCATATGACCCTGGCTGTTGCGGCGCCTAATTTAAATCAATCCAATCCAATCTCTCTCTCTCTCTCTCTCTCTCTCTCTCTCTCTCTCTCTCTCTCTCTCTCTCTCTCTCTCTCTCTCTCTCTCTCTCTCTCTCTCTCTCTCTCTCTCTCTATCTCTCTCTCTCTTTAGAGAGAGAGAGAGAGAGAGAGAGAGTATATTAAAGTTCTCTCTCTCTCTCTCTCTCTCTCTCTCTCTCTCTCTCTCTCTCTCTCTCTCTCTCTCTCTCTCTCTCTCTCTCTCTCTCTCTCTCTCTCTCTCTCTCTCTCTCTCTCTCTCTCTCTCTCTCTCTCTCTCTCTCTCTCTCTGTGTGTGTGTGTGTGTGTGTGTGTGTGTGTGTGTGTGTGTGTGTGTGTGTGTGTGTGTTGGTGTCTCGTATATTCCCTTGCTGGAGTTTTTTATTTTGACTTAGTTGATATATTTCAGCGGTTATGTTATTTTACTGCCCTCCCTCCCCCCACCTCTCTCTCTCTCTCTCTCTCTCTCTCTCTCTCTCTCTCTCTCTCTCTCTCTCTCTCTCTCTCGCTGGCGCCATATGACCCTGGCTGTTGCGGAGCCTAATTTAAATTAATCCAATCAAATTCAATCTCTCTCTCTCTCTCTCTCTCTCTCTCTGAGAGAGAGAGAGAGAGAGAGAGAGAGAGAGAGAGAGAGAGAGAGAGAGAGAGAGAGAGAGAGAGAAAACGTAGATTATATTAAAGTTTTTGCTCCGACTCTTTTTTTCAACGTAATCCTTTCCCTGTTCATTACTTTCCTGGTTTTTATTTACTCGACAAAACAAAAATGATAGATAACCAGAAAAAAATATATAGAAATTACATAGGAGAGATCAACCAAGGAAATAAGGATACAAAGTTTAATGAAAGATAAGGAAAGAGAGAACAAGCATGCGAGGAGATGAAGAGTATGTATTGTGAAGATAAGGAACGGATGTGGAAGTGCTTGGGAGAAGGAAGGAGGAAGACCAAGGCAGCGGTTGTTAGGTTAAGGGAGACAGACCTAAGGGCGAATTGACTAAAGGGAGATGAAGTTCAGGTTCGGCCCATATTCTCAGACGCTTTCGGCCCTCACATTAACTATTTTCAAAGTAAGGCCATTGAAGAGATTAGACGGATTCTCATGAGTTGTTTTTTCATTCATGGTGCAGACCCTTGTCAAACTATCACTAGGCTCATACTTATGCACATACCCACACGAAAGGCTTACCAAAAGTGAGTGTGAGCCCGGAAATGTTTAAGAATATCCGTACTGGGCTCATAAAACTACCAATGGAAATGCCCACGACATCTACGAAAACTACCAATGGAAATGCCCACGACATCTACGAAAACTACCAAAGGAAATGCCCACGACATCTACGAAAACTACCACTGGAAATGCCCACGACATCTACGAAAACTACCAATGGAAATGCTCACGACATCTATGAAAAGTACCAATGGAAATGCCCACGACATCTACGAAAACTACCAAAGGAAATGCCCACGACATCTACGAAAACTACCACTGGAAATGCCCACGACATCTACGAAAACTACCAATGGAAATGCCCACGACATCTACGAAAACTACCAATGGAAATGCCCACGACATCTACGAAAAGTACCAATGGAAATGCTCACGACATCTATGAAAAGTACCAATGGAAATGCCCACGACATCTACGAAAACTACCCATGGAAATGCCCACGACATCTACGAAAAGTACCAATGGAAATGCTCATGACATCTACGAAAACTACCAATGGAAATGCCCACGACATCTACGAAAAGTACCAATGGAAATGCCCACGACATCTACGAAAACTACCAATGGAAATGCTCACGACATCTACGAAAACTACCAATGGAAATGCCCACGACATCTACGAAAAGTACCAATGGAAATGCCCACGACATCTACGAAAACTACCAATGGAAATGCCCACGACATCTACGAAAAATACCAATGGAAATGCCCACGACATCTACGAAAGCTTTACCAAATGAGTGTGTAAGCCCCGAAACGTTTGAGAATATTGGCTCAGGACCGGGAAAGATCGAGAGTACTTTTAACTAACTCGAGAATTTTCTTCCCCATATCTAGTATACATTTTTTTCCCTTTCCATAGCCAGGTACAACAACCCCGTATGAACATGTCTAAAACCGCCAACACAAAAAGGAAAACGAAAATAAAGAAAATAAAGATAAAGATGATTGTGAATGAAAGTCGCCTGGCTCTTACTGTTCCATTCTTGTTCATATTTTTTTGGATTATTTCGTCACTTTTTTTATTCGTTCTCTGTTCTGGATTTCTTCTCACCATTCTTTATTATATCTACACGTTCGTTCCCTTCACATAAAAATAATCAATCTACTGAGCTTAGCGCCAATAAGTAAACAAAAAATGAAACGAAAAAAACACAGTTACGATGGAAGTGAACATATAATACAAACATATATACCTAATACAAAAAAATAAAGGAAATAAAATAAGTATGAGTAAGCAATAAAGGAAAGGAGAGAGAATGTCGATAACGAAACCACAAAGAAAGATCGAAACACGACCAAGAAAATATTCCGCGCCACGAATTTTAAGAGTTTCCCCCAAAAGTTTGATGAGAGATGAAAGATTAAATGAGAAAGAAACGAAGGATGAGTGGATGAGTCGATGAGTGGTGGGAGGAAAAAAAGGCAAAGAAAAAATAAAAGGCAGGCAAGAAAATGTTATGGCAAAGAAAATATAAAGGAATCAAATGTTGACAGACACACAGACAGAGAGACAGACGGACAGACAGACACAAAGAGGGCATATAGAAATAGACATAAATGGATAGATTGATCGATTGATAGATAAATAAAGATACAGATGCACACAGACACACAAACAGACAAACGGAAGAAAAACAGATAAAGTCACATGTAGACAGACAGATAGATAGATAGATACAGATAGATAGATAAACAAATAGAAAGACAGATAGAACACAGTGATAGACACACACACACACACACACACACACACACACACACACACACACACCGTCATCTGAAGAGACCGCACCTTCCCCCCCTCTCGGCACCACCGCACTGCACTCCCCCCACCGCCCCTCCTCCCCCACCCCAAGTTCCATTGCCCCAACCTTCCCACGCAAAGCAGACTTCTGATCCCTCTCCCCCTTCTTTTTGTACTTGTTCCATTAGCGAAGTTAAAATGTATTTATAACATGTAAATTTTGAGCCTGACGGCTGCCTAACTAATAAACCGTTTATTATTATTATTATTATTATTATTATTATTATTATTATTATTATTATTATTACACACACACACACACACACACACACACACACACACACACACACACACACACACACACACACACACACAGACAGAAAGACTTAGAGACACATAAAGGCAGGCACATCGGCAGGTAGGAAGAAAGACAGAAAACAGTTATTGATAGACAGATAGATAAATAGATAGACAGACAGACAGGTGGATAGAGATAAATAAATCGATAGAGATAGATAGATAGAAAGATAGATAGATAGCAGAAGAAGCGACATGGAAAGCAAAGGAGAAAAAGGAAACGAAAACAATTAGAACAAATCAAAAGAAAAAGTAGTTCAAAGCTTGTTGGTAACTTTTTTTCTTGAAGGTAAAAGTTTAAATGAAAGGAAAAGGAGAATGGCAGAAAAAAGGAAACCCGGATAATAAAAATGGAAAGAGATAGAAGAAAGGAGAAAATAAAGGCCAATCAGAGAATTTAGTAACTTTTCATAAAGAAGAAAATAAATTAGAAAGGATGACCCGGAGGTAATACAGATAAAAAACAAAAAAAGATAAAATATGACAACCAGAAAATTAACAAGAAAGAGGAAAATGAAGGAAAATATAAATCAGGCAGCTTTGGAACTTGAATAAAAAGATAATTTAAACTGAAAAATGTAAATATTAGAAAAGTAGAACAGAGAAAAGTAGAAAAGACCAACATAGATAAAGTAAACTAGGAAATATAACAATGGGACAGTAAAGATTAAGTATATAGACCATTTTTTAAAAGAAGAAATGAACTTGAAAGGGATAAAGAATGGAGTAGAAAACATAAGAAAAAAGAATAAGAGTAAAACGACAGACAGAAGTAAAGTAAACTAGAAAAAACAGGAATGATACACAAAAGACCAGGTATACTGACTATGATGTGAAGGAAACGAGAACTTAGATAATATATAGAGCGGTGTAGGAAATACAGGAAAAATAGAAAAGAGAAGTGCAACAAAAATATAGAAATAAAGAAAACAAAAAAAAATACAAGACAGTAGAGACCCGATATATTGATCATTATTAGAGTAGATGATAATCTATGTCGAACGTAGGACCTTGCAGAAAATATTGAATAACCTGAGTGGAGAAAACTCAAAAACAGACAAATAAGGAAAACACTCAAAAGGGACATAAAGAGCGGGTATATTGACTATTCTTAAAAAGGAAAAGAAACCCAAGCTGCGATAAAGTAGAAAACATGTGAAAACCTGAATACATAGAAAAATGACAGCCAGACGGTAAGAAATCTAACTTAAAGGAGAACAGAATATCAAAGAAAACTCCAGTGATAGTGAATGAAAAAAATAATAAAACTAGAATACTGACAATCAAAAGAAAAACAAGAATAAAAAAAGAAAATTGGAACGGTGAAAGTCAAAAGAAAAACAGGAATAAAGAAAAGACAGAAAAGCAAAATGAAGGTGAAAGTAGAGGCCAGGTAACTTAGCAAATGTCAAACAAGGATAATAAATGTCAGGGGCAAGGTTGCTATGCAGTGATGTAAAAGTGCAAAGCAGACTTTAATCCCAACCCCGGCCATTTAGGAACGAAAATGCCAGCCAGTCAGTCAGTGGTATAATACCTTAGTAGGAAAAATAATCGTTATATTTCTGCACTTTTAAACACGCATATGCACTTAAAACACTATTTCACTCTTAACACTGATTTCCATATTATGATTATTATTATAACAACTTATTAAAACACTTACACTGATAGTAGAAAGGTTGGGTGAATAGAAAGGGACAGGAGACGACCCGAGACCTCTCCTGGCTACGAACACCTGCTGGTCTGAGGAACTAACGGAAACTAGCCCCCCCCCCCCCCTCCTCCCCCCCTAATATGCCTCATACACTCTTATGAAGCTTCGACTCAAGGTTAGTGAGGCAACGAGCAAGCTGATCACCGAAGCCCCGAAGCATCGAACTTAAACTATTATACCAAATTTACCCATTTAAATACTATAACTAAATTATATTAAAGATATCTTAATTATATTTTATGACTTACATCTAGACTTAAAACTAACTTACATATAATAGGTGGCTTACACTGACAATAAAATGCAAAGAAGTAAAAACAGAGAACGAAAATAGTTAACAAGAAAAAGAAAAACTGATATAAAGAAACAATGAAAAAATTACGGAAGAAAAATAAAGGCCAAGAAACAGCAAATATCAAACAAGGAAACTAAAATGACTAAGAAATATATGAAAAAGTAGTAAGAAAAAGTTGCCAAGGTCCCTTCTGTCCCATTAATCTCTTTCCCTTGTCTTCATTTTGTCTTTTTTTGTCTTCATCCTTGATTTCTTATATTTTCAACAGAATTCCTTAGCCCATCTAAGTTCTCCTCCTCTTTTATTAATACAGTGGAAAATCAAAAAAATAATCAGGAAAAAAGATGAAAATAAGAAATAACAAAGAAGAGTATCAAGGAATTGTACAATCTTACTCTTTCTCTACTTTCGACACCGTTCTTTATCCTAAGTTCTCTTCTCCCCTATAAAAACAATGATAATGTGAAAAGATAACCAGAAATGAAGGTGAAAATAGGAAAGAGTAGGGAAGAGTATCAAGGAATCGTATAATCTTACTCTTTCTCTACTTTCGACACCGTTCTTTATCCTAAGTTCTCTTCTCCCTTATAAAAATAATGATAATGTGAAAAGATAACCAGAAATGAAGGTGAAAATAGGAAAGAGTAGGGAAGAGTATCAAGGAATTGTACAATCTTACTCTTTCTCTACTTTCGACACCGTTCTTTATCCTAAGTTCTCTTCTCCCCTATAAAAATAACGATAATGTGAAAAAATAACCAGAAATGAAGGTGAAAATGGAAAAGAGAAGGGAAGAGTAGCAAGGCATCGGATAATCTACTTTTCTATTACCTGGGAAATCGTAACCCTTTTTTTAATTTCTCACTCCCCCCCCCCCCCCCAAGCCCCCCTTAACTAGAAAGATAACTTGATTCCTCGCGGCAGTAATGACATCGGGGACAGACTCACGACGTAATCTCTGAGGCAATTATCATCGGCTTCCTTCCTCTTTCCTCCTCTATCTTCCTATTTTAATGACGTGCTGGCGATCATTTCTCATAACACACACACTAGTTGGAGGGATTAATTATAGTTTGACTTGTATCTGTTTTAATTTTCGTCTATTTCTTTGAGGTAATTATCGTCGGCTTCCCTCCTCCTTCTTCCTCCATCTTCCCACCTCTTTCCCACAAACCTTCACTCCTATAACACACGAGTTGGAGGGATTAATTATAGTTTGACTTGTATCTGTTTTAGTTTTCGTCGGTTTCTTTGAGTCAGTTATCGTCAGCTCCCTTCCTCTTTCCTCCTCCATCTTTCTCTTTCTTTGACGTGCTGCCGATCATATCCCACAAGCCTTCACTCCCTCTACAACACACTAACTGGGGGATTACCAATAGTTTCATTAATATTTGTTTTATTTTTTGCCTGTTTCTTTGAGATAATTATCATCAGCTTCCTTCCTCTTTTCTCCTCATTCCCAATTCCTTGACTGCTGGCGATCATTTCTCGTGAGCCTTCTCCCCCTCCACCGGCACAGTGACCAGTCGGTTTCATTCCATGTCTACTCGCGAACGTATATGTGGCCCATGCGCACTGCTAGTTCATGATGAGGTAAAAAAAAACTTGAGATAAATATTAAAAAAAAAAATTCAGCAATATATCTAAATGTTTATACAAAAAACTTCACACCTTATATAAATCCCAAACATACCGATTTGCATCAATACTATACCATATAAGCACACGAAAGACAGGCTTGTATCACGCAGCATAAACGGAACATACTCGAACGAACAACAGCCTTTTAAATTCCTATAACCTATCTCATTTCAGGTACATAAAAAGACATCTGGCTTGTAAGTGCAAATAAAAGATATTTCGCTTATTTACTGCATGCAAATCACACGGGTAATATCCAATAAAGCCTAGCAACACATTCAATAATATTTCATGCTACTCCGAGTATTACCCAGGTGATTTATATACAATAGGTTATTGAAATATCTCTTGTTTCCACTTAAAGGACCAGAGTTCTTTTCATTAACCTGAAATGAGACAAGGCTCATTCATTAAAGCCTATTGTTCGCTCGCGTGTGATCTGACTTGATTGTTTGATACAAGCTTGTCTTCCGTGTGCTTGTACAGTTTATTATCGATGCAAATCGTCGTGTTCAGGATTTATGAAAGGTATGAAGGTTCTTTGTATGTCACTTTCATACCATACTGCAGAAACAGTTTAAATATTTATCACACGTAGCCAACGATATCGGACATATTGATTTTCAACGAATCATGAGCTACAAGGCACATGTATTGCATCTATCAAAAGTCATGCTTTGTGGATGGACAGATGAAATGAAATCGACTGTAGCTGGATACATATTGTTTGACTGATTCATGTCTAAAGATTTCATGCCTGACTAATTCCTTTCAACAATAGCTTTGGTCAGTGTCCTCTTCCCTTCATCCTTACCCTCTCTCTTAGAGCTACTGCCGATCTTCTATAAACCCTCACTCTCTCTGTAATACATTGGCTGGATGTGTAAATAATAGTTCGACTGATAGCTACTTGTGTTTCTCTAAGGCATTTGTAATCAGCTTTCTCTTTCCTTCCTCCTTTCCGTTTTTCTTTGAGCTACAGGCTATCTTCTTCTATAAACCCTCATTCTCTGTAGCACACTAACTAAATGAATAAATATAATAAATTGGCTGACAGCTACTGGTGTTTAAGACAATATTATATTCGGTTTTCTCGTTCCTTTATTCTTTTTTTCTTTCTTTCAGTTACAGGTGATCTTTTCCTATAACTCCTCACTCTCTCTGTACCACACTTACTGGCTGACTAAACTAATAATACCGTTTGACTGATATTCTTTCCTGCTTCGATTTTTTTTGTGAGCTTGAAAGTGGTTTTATATAGGCTCAATAATATTTTTTTTAGCATTGTTATTGATAGATATTGCTCCCTGTAAGATGAGTACAATATCTGGATTGATTATTAGTACTATTTCTTCATTCTGTTTATCCGCTACACCGGCACCCAAACAATACAATCTACATAGTCAATATAATTTGCAATGTTGATTCTCAGTTGTTGTTTTTCTCTTACCCTTGTTTTCATTTCCACACCAACGCTAACACACACATTCCAAATTTGAGACCTCCTCTTCATATTACTTTTCACACTGAGGCAAACACACACATTTAATTTGCAGCGTTGGGTCTACGTCTTTTTGTTGTTTTTTTCATCTTCTTTTTCCTTTCCGTACAGAGATGAAAACACACAGCCTTAATTTGAAACTTCAACTTTTATTTTTTCATCGTCCTTTTCCCCCCACATGAACGCAGACACAAACACCTTTAGTTTGAAACATTAGTTCTTAGTTTTATTTGTCCTCATTTTTTTTTCTTTTCCTTACAAAAGCAGATATATACACAACTTTATAACTTTCATTCTCATTTTTTTCCTCCTTTTCCCTCACCCATGAATGCAAAATTTCAAACCATCCCATCCTTAACTTGAAGCCCAAATTTTTACTTTTCACTTTATTTTTTTTCTTGTCGTTTTCTGCCCCTCGTACACCCAGACAACCTCCAACCTACATAGTCAACCATAATTTGCAATGTTGATTCTCAGTTGTTGTTGTTGTTGTTGTTTCCTCATTTACCCCGTTTTCATTCCCACACCAACACAAACATACACATCTCTAATTTGAAACCTCCTCTCCATATACCTTTTCACACTGAGGCAAACCTATACATTCCATTTGCAGCGTTGGTTTTTCATTTTTCGTTTTTTTTCCGTATAATAACGTAAAGCTACACAACCTTCATTTGAATTCTTAACTAATATTTTTCCATCGTTCTTCTTCCTTTCCACATGAACACGAACACGGGAACACACACAGCCTTAATTTGAAACCTGAATTCTTAGTTTTTTCTTAAGTCTTTTTTTTTTCTTTTCCTTACAAACGCAGATAAACACAGCCTTAATTTACAACTTTCATTCTGTTTCTTTCTCTTTTCCCTTTCCCATGAACACAAACCTTCGCATCCTTAATATGAAGCTATTTTTTTTACTTTTCATTCCCTTTTTTTTTCTCCACATAATAGTTGGACCTCACGGCTATTGTATAAATTCTTTGTTCCTGGTTTTCATTCCTTCTGCTTTCCACGGAGCCCAAAACACCACAGCCCTTACACACACCCATAACAATCCCCATTCTTTGCCTAGGAGCTAAAAGTCGACCAAAACACGAGTCCACACACACAACCGCACCCTGCCCCCCGTCCTCTCTCTCCCCCTCCCCCCCCCCTCTCCCCCTTACACCTTCCAAGCAGGGAAATATCTCACCGTTCTTTCCGTAACAGCCACAAACAAACAATAAAACAGTCCATGTACGTTATTCATAATCTCACCCGTTCTTTGCCTGGCAGCCACAAATAAGGAAATCAAAACGTCAGTCCTACACATAAACTTAATCTCATCTCATCCGGTATTGTCTCACCAATCACAAATAAATAAAAGAAAAGCGAAGTCTATTCACAATATTAATCTCATCGCTTCAACCTACACACAACTACAATCTCGCTCGGTTTTTTTTTTCTGCCAGACACAAATTAAACCAAATAATAAATAAAACAAACTATATAAAAAAAACGTCCTTACACACAGTCCCAAAATTGACCTCTCTTTTTTGACACTCCTTTGACTTCTATTCAGGAGCAGTAAGTAGCGGGCTTTTTTTTTTTTTTCTTTACGCCCTTGAGCTGTCTCCTTAGCTGTAAAAAAAAAAAAATCTCAAAACCAATCGTTCTTTGTCTGACAGCCACAAATTAACCCAAGTATCACATAAAACAAAGTAAACCCAGTAGCCTTAGTACTTACACACAACCACACTCCGATTCATTTTTTTTTTTTTTGCATGAACAACCGACATCGTCAATCGTAATATGCAGCGGCGATTCTCAGTTTATTTGTATAACTGAGGAGAAACTGAGGAGGAACAATTGTAATGACAGGAGTAAGACGTCGAGCGGCGAGCCTGGCCACACACACACAGCTCCCCGTCCTTGCCAGCCCTTTGTCGGCCGCCCCCTCCGCTCCCTCCGCTTCCTCACCCTCGCCCTCACCCACTCCGCCGCTGTTAGAGTCGAAGGAATTAATCTGAGGAAGAGAAAGACTGGTAGGATGATAAGTCCGTATTCTTCAAGGTATCGGCCCCTCAGTTCGCTCGTTTGAAGAGCCTCTCGCGTAGATGTTGTTGGGATTCTCGTGGACTGTTTTGTGACACGTGTGATAGTTTTACAAGACTTTGCGCCATGAACGGGAAAAAACACCCCCGAAAACCCGGCTAATCTTCTCTGTGGCCTTGGGAAATGGTCGTAGTGTCAACCCGATACGTCTAAGAATATGGATCATTGTCTTGTATGGGTTTTTTTCAGCTTCCAGGCGCTAACGAGTGTCAAATAAAGTCCGTTCCCTCACTGCATGGTATAGGATGGTAGTCGGCTAAAATAACACAAGAACGCCTACATTCACTGCTAACATCTATAGGTGAAAACATTTGGTCAGACTATTTGCTTTTCTAGAAGATGTCGAGTCAGGCTAAAACAACACCGCTAACACTATTTAAAATCACGAGTTTAGGTTATTTGGTTTTCTATAGTCGGTTCCACGAAGCTAATGGGCCTAATCCTTCAGGGGTAGACTCGTGGCCTTGGTATCAGTGCTTGGGTGATGGTACTGACTAATTAAAGAGGTTGCAAAGAGCGAGAGGTAGGCTATGTCACGGCAGGTTAGATCTAGTAAACAACAGCCAATGAGCGACGCAGAGATTGTCACCCAAGCAATGATGCCAAGTTCGCGAGTCCACCCCTGTAGGATTAGGGCCGCCAGCTCTCGTGAAACCGACTATAGTATGAGTCTAGTCGGTGCATCCGGTTCTCGTGTCTGTCTGTCCCTTGTAGTGGGGGCTGGGGTTCGGGGTGATAGTCCTGTAGTTTTTTTTTCCCAGCTACGAGGCGCTAACGAGGCCCTGATAAAGCGTGTCCTCTCACTACATGATAGGAGAGTACTCAGTGCATCCGGTTCCTATGTCTGTCTGTCTTTCCCTTGTGTAGTGCAGTGTGGTGTTGCCGTCTCGCCTCCTCAGCCACTGCCCCCCTTTCCCCCCCTGTGCACTGCGTTACACGGCCGCTCGGGTGCTGCTGACTGTCAGGCGGCGGTGTAACTGGGTCTGTGGGGGCTCCAGGTGGTGGTTGATCCCTGCTGCTGCCTCCCATTCCCGTGCGTGTGTGGGGCTGAAGCTTGTCGGGGAAGAAAAAAAACTCATGCCTGTACTTAACACACTACGCGCCGCACTTCACTGTTTTTTAAGTAGATAAGTAAGTCGTTTCATGTCAATAATTTGGAGTCAATTACGAAGGCATGTTGTTGCTCTGAGATCGTCCGTCGCCTGTGCCGCATGCAGACTGTCAGGGTTCCGCGTCGTGCCTCCGTGATGACATCGGTCCGTGCCAGCTCGTGCTGTGTGGTTCGGCCCCGTCTCTCTCTCTCTCTCTCTCTCTCTCTCTCTCTCTCTCTCTCTCTCTCTCTCTCTCTCTCTCTCTCGTTTTGTTTTGTTTTGTTTTTCGTTAGTTTTTACCCTTGAGTGTCTCCCTTTGCTATAAAAATAAAAATAAATATATAAGTCGCAAATAATGTCTTTTTAACACCCTCTGTAATTTTTTTCGGTAGTTTTTGCCTTCCTTCGCTATAAAAATAAATAAATGTCACAAACATCGTCTTTTTAACACTCTGTATTTTTTTTTCGGTAGTTTTTGCCTTCCTTTGCTATAAAAAAATAAATAAATGTCACAAATATCGTCTTTTTAACACACTATTTTTTTTCGGTAGTTTTTGCCTTCCTTTGCTATAAAAAAAATAATAAACGTCACAAATATCGTCTTTTTAACACTCTCTTTCCCCCCTCAGACACCCAAACCACGGACATCACCTGCTGTACCACTGACGGGTGTAACGCTGGGGGGGTCGCCGCGCCCTCCGCCCTCCTGCTGCTCATCCTGCCCGCCCTTGTGACTGTCGGCGGCCTACTCCCTCTTCTGCCAATCCGCCCCCTCCTCCCGCCCATCCCCGCCCGCTAGCCACGCCCATAGTCTTAACTCTCTCTCTCTCTCTCTCACCTGAGTTTTATTTCTTTTCTCTCCGGCTGACTAATTAACTTTCTCTGTTTCCCTCTTTCTCATTCTCTACTTTTTTTTTCCTTTTCAGTCTCTTTCATCTGAGTTTTTTTCTTTTTAATCTCTCTCTCTCTCCTGCAATATTTTCGTGCGTGACTTTCATTACAAGAAGAGAAGTATTTAGTAGCATCTAATAGGAGCCTGGTCTGCTTTACACTTCCTAGATATTAACCGCGTTGGATATTCATGTTCTGTAATATTTAGGATCCTGCCCCTCCTCCTCCCCTTCCCTTCCCCTTCCCTCACACCTTTAAGCAGAGGAATTTCCCATCTTCCCGTCTTCTTAGAGTTCATTTCGTCCCCTCACTAAAGTAATTTGTCGACACATAAGCCATAGAGTGAGTTTTAGGAAAGCATTCATTTTATAGCGTCTTTCTAGGGCGAATAGGATTAATCTAGCGAAGCAGAGAGAAGTTGCGATGATAAAATAAAGAATAATAGATTTATTAATAGTTTGCTTATCATTGCTACTGTTACTACTACCACTATTACTCTTACTACTACTGCTACTTATACTATTACTATTATTACATTAACTTAACGCTCTCTTGTAAATATTGAACTTTACATAGGCGTCGTGGTTCGTTAAAGACACTTCCGAAGCAACGCGAAACACCCAGCTTTTGTAGGTAGCGATTCGAAGCAGCTCCATGTTTGTTGTTTACTCTTAAGCGTGACCTGACCTTACCAGACTTGACCAGACATAGCATGACCTGACTTGACTTCGATGCTAACCTAACCTGATCTGACCTGACTCTTACACCTTACTGTTGTTCACTCTTAATCTAACCTGACCTGACCTAACCTTACCTAATCTGGCCTGACCTGAACTCACTTAAGCTGACCTGTTAATATCTTAACCTGACCTGACCCTTGCTTATGTTAGTTGTTATTCTAGACGAGGACTGAGACGCGCGTCAACATGACTCAACTTGACCTAACCAAACCCTACCTGACCCAACGACCACGGAACCAAACCAAACCTATCCTCGCGTAACCTAACCGAATTTTACCAAACATAACCTAGCCAAACCAAACCAAAGTCCGGAATAAATAATTTAACCCTATTCGTTACGATATTCGACAACATTCATGATAATTCGGATGGTTCTACGGTAGGTCAGGCTCGGTCGTGGATAATTTCAGAGGCTAGAATTTTTTCGGGTCAAAAGGCGAATAAAATTTATTTGCCGAACATTCGGTGAATAGTCTACGGTCTCGCCGGCCTGCCGACGAAATTCGGATCCGGCTTCGACAAATAAGCGGCGCCCCACTCACCGACTACTCGGCCAGTAGCTGTGGACTCTTGACTTGTTTACCATTATGATTAAACTTTGAACAACTTGTGTCTCTAGAACGCTTTTACAAGTTAGATACGTAGCCAGAATC